>NW_025335549.1:2988288-3411121 GCF_004798865.1 Varanus komodoensis
CGCCCCGGGCCCCCGCGCGCCCTCCCGCGTGCCCGCGGCGCCTCGCTTCTCGCCCATGCCCCGCCGCCCGCGGCCGCCGAGGGGCCCGGGCGCTCCGCGCGGATCACGACGCGGGCAGGCGCAGCGCTCCGCAAGGCCGGCCCGGCGCCGCCGCCATTACCGAGGGGGCGGGGCGGACTCCTCTTCGAAGTGGCCAATGGGCGCGCGGGGCGGGGATGGGCGCTCCCCTCCCGCCCGGCGTAGCCCGGCACCCGCCAGCGGGTCGGGGCTGCGGCTCCCGTCGCTCGCCTTCCCTCCGGCCTGGCGTCTGGGGAGGATGGGGCCTGTAGTCCCAGCGCCAGGTAATGGGCGGAGGGTTGGTGGAGGAAGGCTGCTCTGGACGGGGTTCGCCTGCGAGGCCTTCACGCCCGGCCAAACGGCTCCCCCCACGATCAGCCTCTGCGGGGCTTGTAAGCGGCAGCCGCTCCCCATTGGTGGCTTTTGGACTCGCATTAGCCCCAGTCAGCACAGAACGCTTCGGACTGCAGTGCCCATCATTCCTGGCCATGTTGGCTGGAGCGGGGAGTTTGAAGGGCGGAGAGGCTGCAGTTTGCGTGATCGCAGGCCTAAGGATGGAGAGGTTTACTGCGCGAGATACTTTGTAAAACAAATTTGTATTTGTATAGGGGCTTTTCATGTATCGGAGAACATGCTTTTTCTTAAGCTTTGTTTGTGTATTTTATCTTGTTTTTGTAACTCACCCTGGTAGTTTTGCTTAAGTGTTACAGAAATCTTTTTTTTTTCTCAAATAAATAACAAGAAAAATACATTCAAAATTTGTATACATTAAATAATATATAATGAAAATGAAAACTTACCTTTGCAAATTATCCTGTCCTTAACCATCAGAAAAAACAAACAAACAAACAAACAAACATAAATGCCTAGTATAGCTATTTGCATTTTACATTGTCTTCCACAAACTTAATTTTCCAGTAGTTCACAAACATGAACTGATCTGTTGTGATAAATCTGCCAGAATGGACAAGTATAATTGCAGTTATCTTGTTCATAATCTTAACAAAGCATGTTCCCTGGAGCTAATCTTTCACAGACGACTAACAGATTATTGTGGTTGTATGTTTGTGGAGTAGAACCCCCTTCATCAGGTACACGAAGTTTTGTCAAGGGCTGGTAGAAATAAATGCTTTGAAGATGATAAAGACTGCAGACAACATGCTGTGAAATGAAAAATACTTATATAAAGTTATATATAATTCTCTTATATTTTTCTGCAAAGATCACCCTAGAGACAATTATTAGAAGCAAATTGATTAATATGACAGCTTCCTCCTACCCTGCCCAATGGGAATAGAATTGGACTCCCTGTTTGGGGTATGGAATCTATTCTTTTGGCACAGTTCTGTGGCAAATTTAATTATAAGGAGATAAGCTTCATTGAACCTAAAACAAAGATAAAATAGGTGAGTACAGAAAGGACAAGAAGTCATTCTTTAAGCAGTAAGTTACAACAACTGTGGGCAGAATTGCAGCACTGAGTCACAACTTTGGACAGCCGCCCTAGACATCTGCTCCAAGTCCCAGGAAAAGAGGAAGGCACAGAAGTTCAGGCCCACATCTTCCTATGTTTTGGGGCTTTTGTTAGCCCAGGCCCCAGAAGACAAAAAGAGCAATATTATAGTTTGCTCCTGAGACATCTAAGTATGGGATGGTATAGAAAAGCATTCAATAAAATAAATAAATAAATAGTTAAAGCACATTTTCTGGCTGTTACAGTCCTTCTGGCTCACTGCCCCATATTCAAAGCTTTGCCCCACTGATGCCCGCTGATGGTGTTACCTAATTCAGCATCACATCATCCTGGCGATACCTCCTGAAGTTGTCCTGACTTTTGTAGTTGCAGACAGAACCTAGCCTCCCTGAATCCCCTTCCCTGGCCATCTTGTGACTTTACAAAGTCCACTTTTCCTGCTGATGTTGCTGCTTTTCCATCCTGGGACAAAGCACGTATTTGGTGTACCTGTCCAGTTTTGCATAATACACAACCACAATCACCGACAACAATTGAAGGGTGGCTCCCATGACTCACAGTTACATTGAAGGGACCCCTGCAGGCCACATGCCCCCCACAGTTTTAAGAAGCAGCATGTGAAGAACCGCCCAGAACAGGTCATCTCTGACTTCCCGCTTTCATGGTCTTGTCACTATAGTGCTGATGGATGGACAGATGAACACACAGCCTCTTTCATTCATAAGGTGCTGGGGCCCAACCCTGAGTCTTGTTCAGCCCCATCAGTGCTGAAGCAGCACCTTCAAAACCAGGTTGTACAAACTGTCAGAAGGTGCTTTTGCGTAAAAGAGAATCGATTCCCCTCCATTTCATTATCCGAGCGCTGCAATGTACAATAGAATACCTGTTTGGCTAAAGAAGAAGAGCAACGCTGGCAAAACCTGCTATTTCTGTTAACTTAGGATGCTGCTGACACAAAAGATGACTGCCTTGACACTTGTTTTTCCATCATATCCTTGGTGCTTTTGTTAACCCAGCAATAATAACAGGAAACAAAAAATGCTAAAATATCATTTCAAGGTGATCACCTAGAAAGCACTCTTTGTTGCTTTGATAAGTAGCATGCAATGTGATGAGCATTACTAAACAGGGTGGGAGGATTTCAGCCGGATATCTATCATTTTGGTTAGCTGGAAGTTTGATTTATGGCTTAGCTTTGAGAATTCATAGAAAACAATCTTTTTTTATATAGATTGTAGGTTTGCTCATGTTTCATTTAACTTAAATACAGTTGTCTAAGTACAGCATCTGAGCTTGTAAACTGAATCTTGTGATATTTCTTTGAGAGGCAATTTTATCGCCAAGCAATTCTTCTCCTGGAAGCTGGTCCACTTTCCTCCCAACAAACAAGGATATCAAATTAAAATGCCAGGTTTCATCTAGGAAGCACAGAAGATGAGCAATGCTTCTAAACTGCACTCTGTGTTTTCCGTATAACAGTAACTTATAAAATACACACCACATTTTTTTTCTAATCACTGAAGCAGTATCCCAGTGCAGATTTTTTTAAACAAAATGTTAATTTTGGTGAATCATAATATTTTCTTAGTTTTGAGATAAATATCAAGAGTTTTCTTCTTCACTTGCAGGAATATATCAGGGTTCACTAGGAGGAAGTTCTTTGGATACACAGTTCATCTGAAAGGACTTCATACATTATATATGTATTTATATATACACTGTCTTTCCACCAAAACATTTAAGAATCGTTACTGTTTAAAACAATAGTGGACCATTGGAGACAGGAAAGGGGAACGTGGAAGACTTTTAAGTGAATATACGCTGGTTTACACAAGAAGAGCCTGCAATAAAGCCAGTGTGGTGTAGTGGTTAAGAGCGTGGGACTGAGACTCAGAGGATCTGGGTTCTAGTCCCCGCTCGGCCATGGAGCCAACTGGGTGACTTTGGGCCAGTCACAGACTCTCAGCCCAACCTACCTCACAGGGTTGTTGTTGTGGGGATAAGATGGAGGAGGAGAATGATGTAAGCTGCCTTGAGCTAGGAAAAAGGCAGGATATAAATCCAAAAATAAATAAAATGTTGAGGTATGAGAGCAATAACTTAGCCCCAGAAGCCAAATCTGACTTGTTCTGGGGCAAAGGCTGGGCTAGTGTTCTCCCTCCCTTATTCCCAAGCTTTGATTGTTGGTGTTTTTTTAGCTTTTATGCAGTCCATATGCCTCCCCCACAAGGTTTTAATACCTCTCTTAAGGCTTTAATTAACAGCAGTGAGAACTTTAAGCTAAAATATGCTAGCAATTTTGGTATTTTTGGCCCTGCTCCCTTGACATCTGGTCCCATCCAGTACTGGAAATGACCTACAGTTCTCTGAAATGGGATTCAGCCCTTGGGCTGCAAGACTTTCAACACCCCCTGTATTACGCAGTATCTGGGTTTCCCTTAGCCATTTCCCCTGGATCTTCCATCCTATCCCTCCCTGCATTCTCGCTCAACAGTTTGCTGGCGTCACACACCCTGAGGCAGCAAATTCCATTTGTTGGCTATGCCCCTTGTGGAGAAATACTTCATTTTGTCTGTCATCCCTCTCCCATCCGTCAGATCCATGGGATAACCCTGGATTCCAGCATTATGGAAGAGGGACAGAAGTGTCTCCTCTCCACGCTGTCTGCACCATGCATAATTGTGCCTATCTCAGATCATGTCTTGCCTCCCCACCAAGCGAAAGAGCACAAACCTTTCCTTGCAGCGGAATTGCTCCAGCCCCTTGATCATTTTGGATGCCCTTTTCTGCAGCTCTGACAAAGCACCAAGTAAATTGTATCAATACTTTAATGTGCTTCCAGACAGAAAGAGATATTTGCTTGAGCGGCTCTAGTCAAAGATGCTTTTCGAGGAAAATTGTGCCAAGCAGATGTCTGCATGGCCTTTTTGACACTCATTCAGTTGAGACCCTGTGCCAGGGGCCCTCAAACTTTTTAAACAAGGGGCCAGTTCACTGTCCCTCAGACTGTTGGGTGGGGGGGGGGCAGACTACAGTTTGAAAAAAATATGTATGAATTCCTATGCACACTGCACATTACAAATAATTAAAATTAAAAGAAATTAAAAGAAATTAAAATAAATTAAAATTAATTTAAATTAAAAATTAATTTAAAAATTAAAAATGTTTGCTCTGTTCCCACTGAACCCGGGGGCAGCTGCTCAATGGCGGCGGCAGCAGCTTGCCCATTGAAGGCCGTGTCTCCCACGCCTCTGCCGCAAGCCGCAGCTGCCTCGCCAAGCCCGGGGGCAGCCTTCTATGGGCAAGTTGCAGCCACTGTTGAACGGCTGCCCCCAGGCTTGGTGAGGTGGCTGCAGCTTGGCCCGCAGCCCAGGGACGTGGCTTACATAATTCAAAATAGATTTAAAAAGTTATATTTTTCTTACCTTCAACTCTTTTTTAGTGTCTTCATTTCTTTCTCTCTTCTGCCCTCCTCTCGTTTCCCTCTCCGTATTCCCGCTCTGAATATGCATGCAATGGGGGTGTGTGTGTGGGGGGGGGGAAGCCGGCACATGCACAGTTGAGCTTTTACAATTAGGTGCGTGTGCCAGCTCTCTGCTCAGTTTCAAAGAATGCCTGGGCCAGCTCAGAGCTTCTGGACTCCCTCAAAGATCATTTTCTCTGAGCTAGTCCAAAAGATCTGAGGCGGGCCAGATAAATGGCAGGCTGTATCCAGCCCGTGGGCCGTGGTTTGAGGACCCATGTCCTATGCTCTTCACCAACAGAAAAAAAAAATTGAACTCAGTACCAAATATAATGGGATCTATGCCATTCTAATCATGTTTCTTTTCTTTTTCAATTAGTTCACAGCAGTGTAAGATGATACTATGAGAAAAATGTCCTGTTCATTTTTTCCAGAATAATGCTTTATTTTTGCTGCTTCAAATATACAATTTGGACATTAAAGAACCATTACAGTACAATAAACATCTCATGAAACACAGTGCGCAGCAACTGTTGTTCCCACTTTATAATTCACAAGTTCGGGCTAAAGCACCACGTCTTGCAAAATAATTGTAAGGACATAATTTACTGCCTTCATTTCCATTGTAAACTGGAAATACGAAGCACTCCTGGAACAGAAAGCTGGTGGCAATTGTCAGGAATGATGGCTTCAGGGCGTAGGGTTCCTATTGATGATTTGATTCTCTCCCCAGCCCGTTTTCTTCAGAACTAGTGAACGGACTCTGCTTTGCATGTGTTGGCATGGCCCTGAGGTTGATCAAGAGAAGCTCTGAAGAAAGTGTGCGCTGCCATCAGAGCTGGACACATTCTGCCCTTTCCACCTGAGTAAAGCCAACCCGGCTGGCACTCCGAGGGATGGGCCCTTCCATGGTGCATTCTTATAGCCCCCTGAGGAAGCATCTGTGGACTCTGTTCCCTTGCGGGGGCTCCCCCACAGCAGGGGGAAGGAGGCAGGCTTATAACCCCCCCCCCCTTAACCCACTAATCTCCTCTGACCCCACATTCTATGGACTGCAAGATGGTGTGTTGGAGAGGGAAATCTGCCCCCTAGTGACTAAAGATGGTCCTGCAGGCTTCAAACATGGATTCTCTGGGAAGAATTGCAAGCACTGAATGCATTTTAAAAACCAACTAAACCCAAAGTGCATGCCAATCCGTTTAGAGCTCTAGCCTTGGCACTATGTTACTGACTGACAGACACAGCCACTATATTACTAGAGAGAAATCCATTTCTCTTCTTAAAAATCAAAATACTAGGGCAGACTAAACTGAGATAACTTCCTAAACACCAGCAATTGATTTAAGCATGATCAACTATGATTGTTAGAACTTTTCAGTCTCTGAACATTCTCCCATGTAATCGCTGTTGCAATCTGAATGATTGCTTGAAATTCCTAACTGTTACCTGCATTCACAGTTCCCATAAAAATTTGAAGTGCTTTCCAAACCCAGCGATATCTCTGATCTCACCATTCTGTTTCCTCTCTTTCACCTACACCAACAACTTGTTTTTCTATCTTCTCTTCTGTGACCTTTCATCTCCTTTTTGACTGTTTCTCTTAACCTTTCCTCTCTACCGACTTTTCCCCAACATGTATTTTCTACCATCTAATTCAGTTAGTGTTTATGACAACAAAACTTATTTGAGGATTTGATCTACTATGCTTAGGAATACTAGATAGAACTGGATCACTTATTATCAAGCTTCCATGTGTATTTCAGGCAGAATAATAATATTCACAGTGCAATTCCATGCATATTTTCTCAAAGCTGATCTTACAGTGGCCAGTCTGCTTTACTTCCAGGTAAGCATGCTTGGCCTCGCAGCCATAACCTTCCTCAATTTGGCACAGCTGTTTGTGGTCTCTGCAGGTGCACTCAGACAAGAGCCTCCTTCTATTCTGTGCCAAGTTCATCCAGAATAGTGATTACTGGCTGCCCCTCTTTTCCATTTCCACATGGATCGGAATTCCTGTCTTATTGCCCTATTTGGTATATACCAAAGTACAACGTAAAGAAGGTAAAGAGTCTTGACATAATTCAGGGTGCCCTGCAAAAGCAGCTGTCAGAGAAAAACAGCTCTGAGTGTCCGTATATGTTACTTTCGGCTCATGTTGTTTCCTGGCAAACATACCAAAGGTGTCGTTTATCATGAGTTGCACCTGGAACTTGATGCAACATGGGTCACCAATGGTGACCATCCCTTCTTGCCACTGCCACCAACCGTTCTTTCAAATCATGCCCACCCCTTGCTCGATTGGCAGGCAGGGAGCCAATGAACAAGCAGGCAATGGCATCTCTGCCTCCCAGTTGGCCCAGAAGCAGGTGGACAAGCAGGAGAAGCGGTGCTAAGCGAGCCCTGCTTACCTGTCCCTACGTATTCCTACCACTCGCATTCCAACACTCCCTGACTTTCCCAAGTGAGAATGCAACCAGGAAGTCATGCATGGGCAGTGATGGAGACCAAAAGGTTCTCTGGCCACTCTTTGGTCACGCATAACTCACTGCTAATGCATTTTCACCTCTGCCCTGAAGGTATCAGGAATACCAAAATACCTTTGCCATGGAGGGCGTCTGTGCCCACACAGACTCTCAGTGTTGACATCTGAGAACGTGTTTTTCATCATTTTAAAACAGTGAAGAAATGCAAAGGAAATGGCTCATTTTTCATGCAATATTTACTTCCCCATCATTGTTTAGGGGAACTGGCTGTTAAAAGGGGTGAGGAACTGAAATTACTTCCAGACAGAATATTTCACAAAGCCTTGATTGGGTCATCATACAAATGGGGTTATTGTAGAAGATTTCTAGGGAAAAGGGATTATGGAATGCCCTCTGCATTTGGAGGGCTGTTGATGCCCACCTTTGTGGACATGATGGCAGATGAGAAAGCTTGCTAGTGGGTGCCTTTCAGGTATTTTGGGCTACAACTTGTAGAGCTCCCAGCCATTGGCAATGTTGGCTGAGCTGAAGTCCAAAGCATTCAGAAGGCACCAGGGGACTAGTGCCTCAATGTTTACAGAATCCAGCCATGGAGAATAGCATTTGATGGACCTCTGAGATATTGGCAGGTCACCTCCCTCTCTTTCCTGAAATTGGGTTACATTCCCTTTTTTAACTTTTTGGGTTTTCATTCCATTGTGATAAATAAGGCACTAAGGGTCTGAAGCCTGTGCAAAGTCCTTCAGTTTCTGGTATTCTCCGGCCAGCCATGGAGAGCACCAGATCAGGAATAGCTAAGCTAGATCTTTGGCCTAATTTAGCAAAGATCTTATTGTTTTGTACTACAGTGCCTTTTTTCAGAAATGATAGAAGAGTGCAGGATGGCTCACAGATAACCTTTGATCAAAAGAGATAGCAATGCAACTGTTTGGTTGGTTTGATTGATCTATAACAACTCAACCCTGTCACTGAAACTGAAGGAGTGAGTTCTCTAATTATGTATACTTGATGTCTATGGAATGCTTATAGCAATTACAAATGATGTTGTTAAATCAATTAAAATGCCTTTTCCATTTTAACACTTTAAAAAAAGAAACATTATATATTCAAATTATTGCTGATACATGATCAACCCTTCAGTGATAATTTAGTTACTGAAGTACTTTTTAGAAAGATGCATTTGATGTGTTGATGGTAGAATCCCAAGATCACTTGCAAAAGCTGTGAAACCCACATCATGGCACCAAGATTTCAGGGTTGAAATGAAGTCCCTGTTGATTCCTGTGCTCTTTACGGAACAACATTTTGCTTTTCAACCAAGCTACTGCAATGGCAAGAGAGTTCAGTTAAAAATATATTTCTCTGTCTGGGTAATTAAGCTTTTTATGTTTGATCATCTCTCTGTCAAAGTTCCCAAGCCTAGGGCAATTCCCAAAAATACTGAAGCTGGAAATTGAGCACCAAGTTCAAACATTTTGAGACAAATGAGGATTCGTGTAGTACATTATTGACCCCCCACTAAGCAAAATGCTATAAACAGGAACTGCTCAGGGTTTCCCCTCAATTACTCTGGCAAAGTTCCTCAAATGTTGTCATCTTCTGGGGAAATTCTGCTGGGTTTCAGATTCCATGCCCATGCAATTTTGACTTGTGTGTAGGACAGAACAAGGATTCTCCACAACCGTGCAGCTGTCTGAAAGTTCAGTTGCCAAATAGAAGAACTTATTTTTATGACCTTGAGCTAAGAAGTTTCTGGTAACATTAAGAAGGTGGCTACAGCTACTTCCTTCTATGTGTTTGCCTAATAGCTCCTATATGGAATTGGGGCAACTGTTACTTAGGGAAGGATCTTGCTATTTTGGATCTTGAAGAGGGCATGGAGTACAAAAACCTCCCAGTTTCTTCAGAATACTAGCATTTTGCTATCTTACCAAATTGTTGTCTAGCCTCCATCTGGGCCAAGGGCAGAGAGCTTAGTTTTGCACCTATTCATGCTTTGCAGCAACACTGAGTGATCCCTAAGTATTTTCACCAAAGTTTTGCCACCTTCTGTAGTTTTATCACCCCCACCCATCCCACGCAACACATTCACTTTCTGGGTATCGGCAATATGTTCTACAAAGGATGCTTGGAGACCATATGAGGCGGGACCCCAGCTCATCTACGCCACCAGCAGTCGCCGGAAGCCCATTAGGAGGAACATAAAATACAGCCAAGTGATGATATGCAGCTGCATCTGCAGACTGTCTCCAAGTGTCCATGATATCCTGGAGTTCTTACAGAAACTTTCTTGGATCCCCACCAGGAGTCACAATTTTACTTAGGAACAACTTCTGCATGAAAAAAAGAATGTGGAGGAAGTGCAGCTACACTCCCTTGCTCAGGAAGGGCACCACACCAGATCTGAAGCCTTTCTTTTCCAAAACACACAGCGGCCTATGAAGGGGGCTTCACCCGGCAGTCCATTTTTGTCCATCTCTCACTATACAGTCCGCTCTGGACACCAGTGGCTCTCTGATAACAGACAAAGAAGAGTCCTTTCCAGCCCTACTCTCCAAGACACTTTAACTGGAGAGTAAACCCCAGAATTTTTGCATGGGTAACAACAGTCACTAAGCTACGGTGTTATCTGAGAAACATCTGTTTTGGCAGAATGAGCCAACTCCCTATGCCCTTTTGACTTGTGCTCTATACAGCTCATGTTAAAAGTTAATACTATATATTTTTAAATACTGTACTTTATATCTCTGCCCACCCGCCCTTTATTCCCGCCCCCCCAAGTATAGATTATTGCATATCTTTCTTGGATAAAAATTTCTTTTTTGCATCAAGTTCTCAGCTACTATATAGTCATACTATGCAGTATTTTTATAGTGCTTTACATTTTCGAAAAGCATTGTACAAATGTTAGCTAAGTCAAGATTGTGCATGTAAACCCGAAAGCTCAGCTCTAAAGTAGCCCCTGAGAATATAATTTCTTGGCGGAAAAAACACCAGTGTGTGTCACTAGATGGTCTCTTGATTACTCAGAGATAAAGTCATATGAAATGGCTAGCAGGACTTAATTCTATCAAGGGCTGCTTTGTTTGGTACACTGACAGCCTTTCCTGTCCCACTGGAGTGATTGCCCCATTCCAATGGGAACTTCCCAATGAATGGCTTTCCCTATAACCTTGGGTTGTGCCTATGGCTATCTTAAAAATACATTACTGAAATGCGATATAAGATATTTACAAATCTAGACATAAATAGATGTTTTTGTTGCCATCAGGAAGTGTAAGAGTCATCCCCCATCACCCCAAAAAGAATCCCAAGAAGACCAGAACTCCCCAGCTTGTATACGTAAGTCAGCCCAGCTGCATGCGAAAGACCATTTGAGCAAGTACAGTTTGTAGGATCCAGCTACAAAACACTCCTACGTCCATGCTAGTAAAATATCCCAGCCTCTCTCCATCTCAACTTGGAAGATTATGGGCATCCGAAGCATGACAGGAGAAACACAGAGGTAGAGGCCACCCCTTGTTTCTCCTGATGTGCAAAACACGTCGATGGCCACTTTTGGACTCCAAGGTGTGTGGCCTTGCACCCTGAGGAAAGGAGGCTGAAGTGCCACTGGCATCCTGCAAACGCCATGGGCCTGCGCCATCCCATCCCATCCCTTCCCAGCTCACCTCTGAGGTTGTCCTTGCAACGTTGGAACTGCAGCTGGTGTAGTTCCCTCCACCGCAGCTGACAGGCGAGTTTGGAGCCTCAGCTCTGACCATGGAGGACGTTTTTGAGGTCGGAACTGAAACTTATCTGTCTAGACCCTTAAAATATACATTTCACAGGGATAGCCTAAATAGATGAATACTGTTCCTACCCATACAAAGTTTTAAAGCATGATAAAAATGGAATGGGCGCATCCACCCCTAGGTGGTTGAGGGAAGAGTCCGGGAAGACATTCTCCAGCCTTTTCCCTATTTGGAAAAAACTAAAACGTGAACACTGTTGCTTGTTAGTTCTGAGATGAAGATTAATACACTTGAGTAAGCAGGATTTTTCAAGAAACAATACAACACTAATTTAGCCTCAAGTGGATTTCCAGCTTGTGCCAAGACACACACACATTGAATATGCCTCCGTGTACATAAACTGTTGTCCAGAATGAAAACATGAACATTTAACGAAATAACATCACAATGTTTGTGCAGGAACTGTATCTGTGCATACTCTGCCTTGAGAGCTTGCAGAGTTGTGACAGCAGTCATGCCTCTCTGTACTTTGGTCAATCGCATATCTGCCCGTAACTTCTGAAAACCATTCTCTCGGTTATTGAATGACTGATTTTTAACAGCAATATCATTGCAATGGCTAGAAGGGAAAATGGAACTCTTCTGCAACTGAAGGAGGGAATAATGATGACCGTGTTTTGCTCCTCTTGTAGGAAAATGGGAAAACATCCGTAACCAGCTTGGATTTGACATAGCTCATATCCAGTGGGGAAAAGCAGCCGATCTTTCATTCTGATGTGTTCTACCAATTGAATAGTATGTTCTGTCCGAGTGTCATGAAGTAAATTTGACTGCTGCCTCCAGACTGAACAGATGCAAAAAATACCTTGAGAAAAGAGTGGGGAATTGGGGGAGATGCTAATGTTACTTTATGGTTATAAGAATATTTCAGCCATACCTGAGAATGTGGCACATACATTTCCATATATAAACCTGAATTCTAGTTTAATTCAAAGAGTGGGGTTCTTCCTGAACAGCAAGATGAAATGTCACCATTTGAGGTGGTGTATTACACTGATAGATTACAATTTCTACAGATCCTGATAAAAAAGACACATAAGATATTGAAATATGTAGGAACCATCTTGCTAAAGAAAGGCAGGGGACCTGTCCTTTAAATTATGCTCGTATAACTGCGATCTTAGGGCTGTCTGACAGTGACTGGCTTCACACAGGCTGTGTAAATGCACAGGGGGTTTGAAAGGGTGGCTTCAGCTGGGGTTAAAAGCCACCCTGGCGGTGCATGGTGGTGCGTGGAAGTTGGTTCGACCCACCATGGGTTGCTGTGTTGTCCGAACTCAGGAAACACAACCCATCCTGGGTCAACAGAAACTGCTATAGAGCTGCTTGGCAAGAGTGGAAGAAACCTCTTGCCCCTCTTGCCCCGTGCCCCCAAAGTACCCCAACACCACTTGGGAGGGGTTGAAAGAGAGGTTGCCCCACTCTGCCTCTGCAGTACACCTTTCCGACTCGATGCTGCTTTTTTTTTTTTTTTTTTTTTTTTGGTAGTTTAAAAATGGTTTTTATTCTACCTTGGAGGGACATTCTGGCAAGTCCAAACAGGGTTCCCCTCCCCAGCCTCCACGGAACGGTCTGTGGCCGCTCCCTCTCCCCAGGTCAGTGTTGCACCCTTGAGATGGGAGAAATGGGTGTGCCAGCAGAGGGCCAACTGCGGGTTAATATCTACTTTCTGACGTGGACCTGGACACAGACCACCAGCCAGCCCCAGCTGACAATCTCTTCCTCCCATTGGCTCAGTTCAAAAGAGTCAGAGTACTTCCCATCCACAGGATCCTTATCTGGGAGGGTTCAGATCTGCCTTCCTCAACCGGGTCCCTTTCGGAAAGGCTGGACAACAACGTCCATCATTTCCCAGCCAGCACAGCCCATCACACCTCTCCTGTGGGAAAGAATCTGATTAAACAGGTCCAGGCTCTGTTTGCGTGTGAGCATGATCCAATGGGCCGTATGGAGGGCGCTGAGAAGGCAACCAGACTCTTTAATCAGGCGTCGCCTTCTACCCTCTGCCCTGCCCACCGCTTCTTCCTTGTGTGTCATGTCATTTTGGATTGTATGCCTGCGGGCACAGACCGCCTTGCTCTGGGAGCCTGTTTGACTGAGCAGCAGCATAAGAACACTTCCGTTAATGAAATAAGGAATAGCATCTGTATCACTGAGTTTTGCCCATGTACCTTATCATTCCGTTCACAAAGAAATTTCAGCTTCTGTGCTTTCTTGTGCATAAACACGCCTTTCAGCTCTCCTGTCTCCACGGCGCGCAGTTCAATAGCTTTCTCTCCCCAGCCCATAACTTGATTGGATTGTAGATAAGCTTAAAAATAATACAAAGAAACACAATTAGTAGAGGGTTTTTTAATCCTACAGAAAAGGCAGAGTGCAGGGGGAGGTCTGGAGAATTCTGCTAACTAGAAGTTGGCAATTGCATTTCTGTTCCTTACCCAGAGCTTTTCTTGATAACAAAAGAATTTTGAGTTGTGTAACTACAGTTTTCTTCCTGTTTTAACGATTCTTCTTTAACAATATTACAGAGCATAATTTGAACCAGTTTTCCTAGTCCTAAACATGAGTTTTCTTAGTCTACACCACAACCTTAAGTTTATTTAACACTGATTTCCTCTCCCAAGGGAGAAGTAGGCAAGAGCGCATCTGGGTATATTTGTCTTTGCTTGTCTCAGAGGAAAAACCAAGATCTCTAATGGAAAATTCCCATCACCTTCACCAAACCACAATTCCTGGGGTTTTTTGAGCAAAACTAGTACAGATTGAGGAATAAGCAAGTCCAGAATTGCTTCCAGACAGATGGTTGCGAGCATCCATAAATTTTGGGGCACCGTAAGTGGCCAAGAGAATTGCAAGTGCTTTCCCACACTGTAGGGGGGTTAAGATGCATTTCTTCTGTGTGCATCTCATTATGTTAACTCTACAGGAGTGTCTTGGACACTCCTCCACCCTTTCAAAGTGGTTCTGATGTGGGCACTGACCTGGCAGGCAGTCAAATAGCCCACAGCTTTGTACATGTGCCCTGTATCCTTTGCCCTGTTATTGGCACCTGCTTATATTTCTAAATGAATATACAGAGCTATAACCCTAGAATGACTGGAGTGGGAGAAGCCTTTTTCAGTTACTGCTGTTTTAAAAGGTGGTTCATAGCAATCTTTGGAAAAGCTTCTCTCATTCTTTCCCTATATTTGCGTGTGTTTAAATTGGTATCAAAGGGACAGTGTTATAGCTCTGGAAGGCTGATTTAAATTTATGTATTTTTTTATTTTTGGGGGGGGGTACAACCTTTCTGGTCATCCTCATTAGCTACCGTGCTTTCATTGTGATGAACTGAAAGATTCCCCCCCCCCCCACAATAGATACTGCATTGTGACATTTCCCCCACCTTCCAAGGTGGAAATGCCTTTTCTAAGGCTTATTTCCTGCCAGTCAAAGCTAAACTATTCTGCCCCTGCCACTCCGAATCCCCCCTCCCAAGAGCTTCTCCAGAATGGGACTTGAGCAAGGGCTGGCTTCTCTTCATTGCTAAGGGAGTGGTGGGCAAGATGATACATACTTTTCAGCTAATGATCCAGACAGTTGCAAGACATACCCAGATGAAAATCAGCAAGCCAGGACTGGATGCATGTTCTCACCAGAACGAGCCTGAACGTGCCTGATCTACTGTCATGGTGTCCAGGGAGCCTGTTGCATCCCATAGCTAAGCCTTCCTATAAAGAGGCCACTAACTCTGTCGCAGGGACCTCAGTGTTTTCATGACCGAGCAGGCAAAAGCCCCCAATACAGCAGCGATCAGCATGCTGGTGTAGAACTTCTCCACTTGTCCATGAAGCTCGCTGGCTGAATTTGGGCAATCCGTGGCTCTCATCTTAACCTACCTCACAGGGTTGTTAAGTGGATAAAATGGAGAAGAGAAGGATCGTGGGCTTCTTGGAGGAAAAGACATGAATTTAACAAATGCCTTGGGCTTCTTGGAGGAAAAGACATAAATTAACAAATGGCTGCAAACTTGAAGCCCACATTGTGCTTTCTCTCATTGTGGACGTCAAGGTTGTATATGAGCTTCCCAGGTGGTCTCCTCTTCAAGCTCAGACCAGCAGCAAACCTGGTGGATGCCCTAGGTACCTTCAGACCATACTCTGATCCAACATTTGCAGCAGGAAAAAAGATTGGTGGTTTGCTGCCACCAAAATTTGGCAGCAAAGTGCTGCAGAGCAGAAAGTAAATTAAAGCTAGGAAAGCTTTCATTCTCAAGGTAAAGTTAGAAACATAGAAACAGAGAGAGTCAGATGGGGTCTCTCGGCCATCTAGTCTGACCCCTGGCTCCAGCCAGCTCTGCTCATGTAATCCCCAGCATGTGGTTGTCCAATCTTTCATTGAACACCGTCACTGACGGAGCCTCAGCCACATCCCTTGGAAGCCCATTCCATATCTAAGCAGCAAATCTGCCTTTCCTCTGGAGGCCAGCAGCAGCGAACCATTGAGGGCCTGGGGCAAAAAGGATCCTGGGGCTCCCATGAAGTGCCCCCCTCCTGATTAACTTGAAAGTGTAAAATTTCACATGAAAGATGATCCAGGCGAACGTCTTCCCATCCCCCATCTGAAAGATCTGTTCACGGAAAAAGCCATTCCTGAAAGCGAGAGCCTTCTCTGCTCACTCCAGGGACCTCCAGAAGGAATTTAATCCTAGGGTAATCCTGATGTTGCTGAACAGCTACATGTACAGGAGATGCCTCCTTATCACTTTGATGGATAGAAGCCAAGTGGAATGTCAGTTGTATTTCATTGCAGCACTGGCAATTAAATAGCGTCCTTTATCTTATTGGTGTAGGGAAGCCATGTCCCACACACAGCTCTGTCTGCTCCTCGGCCTTCAGCATCCTTGGTTGGAGGCAGTCCCCACTTTCTGCCTAGTGACAGGGCCAGCTCTGTCCCTCCATAATTCTGTCTATGACACGAGTCTCTCAACATGCCGGGGCAAGGAGAAAACTCTCCAAGAACTGCAGAAACATCACAGCAGCCACAACAATCACACTGGAATTCATATAATCTATACTCACAGTGTTGATTTATTTGAACTGACAACAGAAAGGGGAAAATGCTTTTCCTTGGTTTGAGTTAATTTCAAGTTTTCCACCTTCTAGATAGAGGACTCTTTGCTTCCAAAATATTCTTTACTCCCCTTGTCAAGTGAAGCTCTGTTTTCTAGGCTTACTTATCTAGAACAGCCATTAAATTAAATATGGTATTTCTACCACTTTAATTTCCCTCTGGAATTAAATTTCCTCCTTCCAATTACTAGATTGGGCACATAAGTCCCATCCACCTTAAAATCTTAAGAGAGTACTATGTTAATTTCCTTGTCCTACATTTATCAATTATATCTTAGCTCTATCACTGAAAATAGTACAAAGGTTGGACTTTTGTTTTGTTCTGTTAGTACTAAGTAAGGATAGTAAAGTCCCAAAATGGGAAACACTTTGTTGGATGGTTAAGGGCATTTGGCAAGGAAAGAAAAGGAATTAAGCTCTGGGAAGGGAAAATCATTTCTGGAAAACTAAAGAAAACAATTTCTCTATTGATACCAGGTAGATCCCATTAAGGTTTCCCTCATTAGAACTGTTCATTATGGACATTTATATTGTGCCCTTTTATGTGATATTTCAAAACATGTATGGCAGCTTACAATACTGCAGTTTTTCTTAGTGAATCCATAATATTATTTCCATTAAAAGCCATGCTAGAAAAACCTTGGGTCATCTTTAGAAGAGCAGCAATGAAAACAGTTATTCCAGATTCCCAGGCCACCCTATCTCCCGAGGTTGTAATTATGTGGATAATGCAGAGCAGGAGAAGAAGAAAGATGTAAGCAGTCTGAATTTTTTTTAAAGAAAACAGGATATATATCTAATAAACAAACAAACTTCTCTCCCCCAGTTTTCTGCTCCAAATTTCCCCTTCCATGGATGGAGACTTTGTTTCTTTTTTCTTTTTTAGCCCCCACTCCATGTGTGAATTTTGAGAGAAAATCGGATGGGGGACTACAGTTCCATCTTGTGGTGGTCCCAGTCAGAATTGGACCAAGTGTTCTTGCAGTAGAACAACTTTAAAACACCTCACTGACATTTGGCTTTGAGGGGGTAAAACTTCTGGCCTGGACCACTTCAGAGCAGCACTGGTCACTGGATCCAATTTTAGCGGGGCAGTGTATCTACTATGGTTTTCAGTCTGAACTGTGCACAGTGCTGAACCTATTTGCAGGGAAAGCGTCAGTGCCTCCCCTATTTCAGATGGGAAAAGATAATAATCCCTTGTTGCTAGTCGTGAAGTTGCATCTGACCCATCGCAACTCCATGGACAACACTCCTCCAGGCCTTCCTGTCCTCCACCATCCCCTGGAGTCCACTCAAGCTCACACCAACTGCTTCAGCGACCCCATCCAGCCGCCTCATCCTCTGCTGTCCCCTTCTTCTTTTGCCATCTATTGTTCCCAGCATTAGGCTCTTCTCCAGGGAGTCCTTCCTTCTCATTAGGTGGCCAAAGTATTTGAGTTTCATCTTCAGTATCTGGCCTTCTAAAGAGCAGTCAGGCTTGATCTTCTCTAGGACTGACTGGTTAATAATCCCTACATACAGAAAATTAGCTTGTGATTGTGAAAGGATAGATTAAAACATCTATCATTCTGTGTGGAGGAAATGTTTTTTTCCCACGAAGGAGCACTCCCATCCCATGAGTCCCTACATGCAACCAGAAGCTTTTCCCCTTCAGCTGGATCCTGGCCTGCTTTTAAATAAATACTTTACAGAGGTGACATCAGCTCTCCTTTCCTGTCCAGCTACAAGGTCCACTTGAAACGACACCGAGATGGATGCTGTTGCGGCCAACGCTAGCTGTTGCAATTGGCTGGGCTGCGACCCCAAATGGTGGATGCCTGTCTAATTCTCCACCCAGTACCATCATCACTTGCCTATATCCAGATGCCACACCATCGTGTGTTGCACTGCAGGCTTCCTGGACAGGGTGCCCTCAGTGGGTCCGCTTCACCCCCACCCTGATTCTTGCTCCTGCTCATCTTTATCGCTAACATCCACTCAGCTGACAGACCAAAAGCTGACAAAGAAAGGCTGCTGCTCTTCATCTTCAGCATTATTGGTTGCTTTTCGCTTTGGGGAGACGGAGAGCAGTCTAGGGGAATTTTGGGTGGGGCACAGGCTCAGGTCTGCTGGCCCTGATGCTGGCCATGTGGCCCCCAGTGGTAGGAAGGAAGGAGACAGAGAAAGTCACAACATTGTGATGTTGGAGGCACAGGTCAGCGCAGCAAAACAGAGTGCAGGAATCTTTTCCAGTGCTGGGACCGAATTCCGTTTCTTACAAAGGGGCACAGCCTTCCGGAGAGAATGACTGGGGCCCTTGGAGGGCCAGATTCTGCCACTGTGCCTCTGGTCCTGCACCCACACTAGAAGTGCAGAAGGAAGCAGAGGAGGGAATGAAAGAGCCCCGGGGATGTGACGCCGTCTAGTTCTGCCCTCTCTCACCCTCCGAGGGGCCTTCAGAGATGAGCAGACCCAACTGCCATAGATTAAACAAACTTGGAGACAAAGTGTTCCTGCTGGAAGGAATTTGGACTGGTTTTTTCAGCTATTCTCTTTGATCATATTCAAAGCTGTAAAATATCCCTGGAGAAGATGGCCTTCCAATCATTTTGAAGGAATAAAAGGACAGCGCGCACGTTCGCTCTCCGTCACTCAAAATGCGGCTGTCGTCTTGGTTTTTCTTAACACACTCGTTACAGCTGTTTGATCCTTCTTGTTGCCTTGGGTTTGACCACACAGAGGCCAATCAATTCCCTCCACCATTCATGACCTGGTACTTTCTCTCCAAGATCAGACAGACATCCGTGGCATTTGGGAGGCAATGTTGGTTTAATATAAAAATCAAATGATCTGGCCTTCCAGCAGCTTGCTGTACTCCAGCTCAAGGTGGAAAAACAGCACTGTCTTCCAACAATTTCTGGAGAGAGCTGGTCCCCCGCCCCCTGGCATTTTAAAATCTGGCTCCCAGACAAGTGCATTCCTCACAGTTGGTCTCTCTCTCTCTCTCTCTCCCCCCCCCCCCCCCCCGAAATCTGACTGGCTGATGGTCCTTTTATCTTCGATCGTTTCACACCGTGCCACTAATGCAAGATTGTGGGATGCAAAGACTCAGCGTCGTATACACAGTGTTAAACATTAATGTGGCGCAGAGTAGAATTGTCTTGACATGTGTTAATTATGCCTCACAGCTCCAGTATTTTTATGGGGGGGGGGTTGCTGGAAAGGGAAAGAAGGGTGACTGCAGAGTCATCAAGAAAGCGACATATGGGAGCTTGCCTTACTGTGTAAATTCCATTTCTGTAAATTCTGTAACACAATGAACCTATTTTTCAAACAGGACGGAAAGTTGCAGTGCTTTTGGGAGAGTATGGCAACCACCCAAGCCAAACTTAGACGAGGGTGCACAGATGCTGGCAAATAGGCTATCAACAGCCCTGACAGCTTAAGACTAGACCAGGCCTTTGTGGATGCCATGCTGTGGAAAGATTGGAGGCACTGATAGACCTTGTGTTCCCAGGCACTGGCACATGGGCCAAGGCTTCCCATTTTCCCCTGTGTCTTCCCTGCTGCACCCTAACGGCTGTCGTATAGTTCTAATTTAGACCAGTGTGAATTAACAGGAGATAACCTTGTACAGAATTTGCTAAGACATTTCCATGCTACATGCAGCTCATGCTGTCTACTGGAAGTAACAGCAGAGAAAGAATCACAATCAGTCTATTAAAGACACAAAATAAACTTATAATTTGACAGAAGGTGGTGAATCCAGGCACACCGAGTGTGTGCGTGTGCGTGTGCGTGTGTGTGTGTGTGCACGGATATCGTTCCCCGAGTATTATCAGCTTCCCACATGCGAAATGGGTATCGGAACAGAAAACAGCTCAGAAGACTGGACTCAGACCACACCTCTGCCTTGTGCCGAGGTTCTTGGGCATTTTGCCTTTGTTTTAACCTCACCACTTTGCTTTCTGGGACACAGGCAGTTTGCAAGTGGTGATGTCTAACTATAGCAGCCGTTTTACAAGTGGGTTAGCTCTGTCCTCCCCTGTGCCCCCCGGCAGCCATCAGGCACCTTCTGGGCAACACTTTCTAAAAATTAACAATACACTGTGTGGAGAAGGACTACTTTTCGTCTCTCCTTGATTTCCAGCCATGCAGCTTCACTGCATGACACCAAGTCCCAGTATTGCAAGACGAGAACAAAAACCTCTCTCTGCTTGGCTTCCCTACTCCATGTATACTTTTATGAACCTCTGTCCGGTCTCTTCCAGAGTGCACTGCTTAAACTAAGATGCCTGAAACATACTGTAGGTTCTCTATATAGGGAAGGCTGGTAACCTTCTTTCTCACATTTTCCAATTTTGCAAAACCCTGCACTGGCTTTTCAGCTTGACACACACACACACACACACACACACACACACACTAACATCCCATACCTGTTGGCATGGGCCTCCCCTGGTGCAGTGGGATTCGGAGAGCTGTATCCTTTTCATACATACCTACAGATGCTGGCATTTCTCCCCACTGTAAAACATTTTCCTTTGAGAAGTGTCCATAAATGTCAATGTAGACGCCTTCATCTTCATAGGTAAGTAGAAGCTCCGTTCCACTGGTATTGGGAAGTATGATAATGGCGTGTGGGTGAATATTTCCCTGCATCTGGAATAATATGTTGTTAAGATTTATATCATGGAAGAGGCTACCATTTTAGAAGCTACCGTTTCTCAATCTAGGTATCTTGGCAGAGCATTAAAACCACCCGACTTGGAGCTCTTAGAAACAAAACAAAACAAAAAGATTTTCCTTTGTGAAAATGGTCTATATACTTTTTTGCAGGTTCAGCAATCATACAAATGAAAAGAAATACCCTTTTTATGTCAAGACAGCTGCCATCTGGAAAGAGGGATTTTTATCTTTCTTTAAATATCGAAAGATTGTATAGCAGGTCACTAGTCAATGTTTCACTTAGTATTCTGGAAGTCTCGTGTGGTGAAAATAAACCAAAGAGCAATTTGGACACAATAAGAGTAGCAACAAGATAATAAAAAAGATTGTAAAGTATACTTTAACTTAGCAATTATCTTACTTAAAGCATTTACAAACAAATTTATAGGCCAATCACTATGAAAACTGTATCAGTCAGTCTAAATAATTCAAAACATTAAGGTAATATTGAAAGTAAATATGAACTAGAAGGAACCAAGATTCTCTCTTCATCCCCCCGCCTCTTGAAATAGCACATATATTTACTGTTCTTCAGTTTGTTTGTTTTTTTAAAGCTCTGGATTACAGTTTGTTGGAAATGGATTTTTTAAAACATTTTCTAATGAAACATTCTTTCCTTTGGAAGTGATTGCTTGGATGATGACATTGATCTAAGGAGGGTGTGGAGAAGGGACTTTGGCTCCTTTGTTTAAAGAAAGCCCTGTACAGATTTAATTTAGCACTGTACAACCTAGCAAAGGCATGGCTGAGAGAAGAAATAAATGCATTTACGCTTTTGAAATAAACAGATGGGCTACAGAGCATAGCGTAAAAATATGTCACCAGCGGCAGCAAATATGGAATGGCATGGGGTAACTCAGAAGTCATGTCGCTCCACCCCTTTGCTGAGCCAAATTTTACCTTTTTCATACACTTAGCATACATAAAATTTGCCTGTACGTATTTTATTGCATGCAGATTGCTGATTTTGGCTCTTTCCTTCTTCTGCGAATTTTTCTGGTGGAAGGTGGGTATGGGAACGGGGTATGTGCTCTTCATTTATGTCCATCCTGCACCGAAAGCTTTCACCTCAACAAGAAGAAAGCTTTCACCTCAACAAGAATAGATAACAGTTTGAAAGAATGAACTGTCCAGATTTGCATAGCAAACTCTGGCATCCTACACCAAAGTCCGAGAGCCGATCTGGTGTAGCGGCTAAGTGTGTAGGACCCGGGTTCTAGTCCCTGCTTGGCTGTGGCACTCAGTGGGTGACTCTGGGCCAGTCCCAGATTCTCAGTCCAGCCTACCTCACAGGGTTGGTGTTGTGAGAATAAGACTGAGAGGAGAAGGAGAATGATGTAAGTTGCCTTGACTTCCTTGAAAGGAAAAAAGGCAGTGTACAAATAAATATGAGTAAATGAATAGCAGAGGGTCAGTCTAGACATCATGGGGAGAATTTATGACTGGATTCTTGATATCTTTTTAAACTTTTGTTACCTGCCCAGAGGACTTTGGCTATTGGGCAGTATAAAAATCAAATAAATATATTTTTTTCCTTCGTTAAAACTAGTTAGGAGGAATCGGGACTGGGTATAGGGGTGTATACTGGAGGGAAAATGGGAACATTCCTTTTTCTCTGTAAGCCATTCATTTTAGAAACCCCCCTCCCCCCCCTCCAAAAACAGCATTCACCCTGGGCAAGAGGAGGTGGAGGCATCTTCAGGTACATTCCCACTTCTGCAGCAAATAATAGCTTTGAGGGGAAAGGGACTGAAGCCAGGAATGGTTACAGGTGAGAGAATGATGGATCTCCTTCCCAAAACTCTCTAGTCCTGATCCACATCTCCTCCCAAGCCATAATTACCCAAAGAAAAAGTCATGCTCGGTTTGACCCCAAGTCCCAGCAGCCATGTGCCTAGCCCAAATCATTTTGCAGCCAAGTTCCACTGGCCACATTTCCTGAACTGGGGGGGGGGGGGCACAGTGCCTCCTGGTCCTTTTTGTTGCCCCAGACACTGTGTTTGCTGATGAAGCCTGTGGCAGCCCCGGCTACACAAACACAGTTCTGGAGGGAGTGTCCACACAGGCTCCTGACTGCTGGAAACTGCCTCTCACTCCCTTGAAAGAGATTTATTCCTCCGAGGTCATTCAGAGGTTTATATACAATGCACATTAACAACACACACCTACACCCAGAGGAAAACCGAGCAGTGCTTAAAAATCTCTTCAGCAGGCTTTCTATTCACATCCAGAAAAGCCTCCTGGTTCACACCATAAAATATTCAAACAGCTTAAAGCAATTTAGAATATGTAACTCGCAACCCCCCAGCACACCTCCCCTGTGAGAGAGAGGATTTGTGGTAAGCACGCTTGGAGTGGGGTGTGCGGGGAGGGCTCTTCTTTAGGAAAACTTAACATAAAACCCGTTCTGCAAACAGTCCTAACTCCTCCTCTGCAATGGCAGAACAAGGATTATCCCTTGAATCTCTAATTCAGTTATGAGACAGCTTGCAATTGGCATTTTCACAGGAAAGGGGAACATTTTTTTGGAATTGGCAGACACATGCAGCCCTAAAAGACACTCCTCCCCGCAGAAAGGGCATGCCATGCTCTGCCACCTTATCGCTGCGAATGAACCCTCAGGAAACCGCAGGGGTTGCTACTTGCCAAACTCAAGGCACCCAGGTCAGCCATGCAGTCCAGGGTCTCAGCAGCCACAATCCGTAAAACAAGAACAGGGATCCAGAGTCGGAAAGCAATTTTAATGCGCTGTCTTGGTATCACTCGCATGAGCAGGCGAGGCAGGGAGCAGCGCAGGTGAGGAAGGGGGAGTCAGCCAGCCAGTCTGCCTAGGCTTGGTGGGTCTGTTCTACCAGGAGCCTGGGACAAGCTTCCCGAAGGATATCATAGCCGGTCTCCTGAAGCTGGACCCTGCCAATGTCGCCGAGCCCGAGCAGCTACAGCCCAGCTCAGTGGCAGCGCTCCTGTCTCAGTCCCTGCACTGGGGTGGGGGGTGAAGCACGTATTTTTAGCCCATGCCATCCTAGGGTGGGTGAGTGAGCAGAAGCGGAGATGCCGTTCTCCTAGGGGAACTCCCCTATTGAGAAGTTCAGCTGGGAACAGATCACTCTTCCATGCACATAATTAAACTGGGAATTTGCAGCTCAACACTGATTTTATTTTATTTTATTTTATTTTATTTTATTTTATTTTATTTTGAGATGGTGACCGTTTCCCCTTGCCTTGCCATTGTAATGCTGCTTGTTCAATTGTGCCACCCCCTTTCCTTTCCTTTCCTTTCCTTTCCTTTCCTTTCCTTTCCTTTCCTTTCCTTTCCTTTCCTTTCCTTTCCTTTCCTTTCCTTTGAATCCCCACTCAGGCCCCTGGCTATTCTGCTTTCAGCTTTCCCCATCAATCCTTGCCCCAAGCAGAAGCAAGTTCGGGACGCACCCCTTCCTCTGCGCGTCCGTTGCTCTCCCTTCCTGGCCCCTTGGAGACAGAGGCCTGTCTCCCTTGCCTCAGCAGCCCTGCGAGGTGCAGAGCTCACTCTTGGCAAGCAAGTATACCGGAAGTGCCATGCAGTGGTCAGAGTACTGGTCTAGAACTAGGAAAGGACAGCCAGATAATCAAGGAGCAACTCCGCCAGGAGGAAAGGTTACAACCACCGAGATTGTGTGACGGGAGAAAAAGGCAAGAGCTGCAGAATTAGGCATGGCGTGGCGAAAGTGCAGGGGGAGAGATGTCATAAGACTTGAATGCAGTGGGGTCACTTTGTGAGGCTGACAGGTGGGGAATTTGGGACAGGCCAAAGGAAGGACCTTTTCGCACCATGCAGAGGGAAACTGGAATTCAAGACTGCAAGATGTTAGGATGGCTGCCAAGTTCGATGGCCTGAGAAGGAGGCGGGACACACACTGGAGGAGGGGCACGAGGAGCCATCCATGGCTGCCACGGATGGCTATATGCTTCCTCCAGGATGGGGCCTGTGGATGATGGTTGCTGGGAATCATGAGTGGGAGGGTGCTGCTGCACCCTTGTTTCACCTGTGGGGCAGCTGGTTGGCCACTGTGTGAGCAGCATGCTGTGCTGGATGGGCGTGAGGCCTGATCCGGCAGGGCTCTGGCCCTGATGGGACCCGCTCAGCCATGGCACTCCCTGTCCTTTAGCCTAGTTGACCTTATAGGACCATCAGGGACTGCCTTATACTGAGTCAGAGCTTTGGCTCATCTGGCCTGGTTTTGTCAACACTGACTGGCAGCAACAGGTCTCCAGGGTTCCGGTTTTGGTGGAGAAGCCAGAGATTGAACTTGGGGCCCTTTGCAGGCAAAGCAAGGCCCCTGCCCCGGAGCTGTGCCCCCGCCCTTCACAATTTTTTCACAGGGATGGTGGGGCCTGGATGGGGCCGCATCTCCCATGCCTGGCTTCCTGGAAGAAGAACCAGATAAAATGCCATAACGTCAAGCGACGGAGGGTGCCAAACCCAGCTTAGATTGATACAGTTGGGTACCTCTTCGACGGTGCCACAATGAACAGTGTTCAAACAGGCAACTTCAGCCTTCTATAGAAAGGACCTCAGGGAAACTTTGCTAAAAACAACAACACCACAATGGCAATTTGCTGGGGGGCAGGGGAAGGAAACCAGAACCCTGGGAACATACAACCCAAGAAAAAAGAGCATACAATTCTAAAAACTGGACCCCATTGCAACATTCACTGTGTTTGGCATATCCCTGCAGTTCTTTGCTCTAGGTCTGAGACCGAAGGAGAAACGATATTTAGCAGCAGCGTCTAACACAGGCTGCACTTATATGATTGTCTTCTCTTTATAACCACGCATAGTTGGGTTTTCAGACTCCAGGACAGAAACACATGCCTGGGGGTGCATGGCAGGGGAAAACAACAGGAGAAAAGAAGTACAGGAAGAAGCAGCTGGGAGGGATTAAATGCTCCTCTTCATTGCTTCTCTGCAGCAAAACCTTTCCTCCCCAAACTGTGCTGCAGGGAAGCAGCAGCATTCCAGGCTGGGCTCCAGGTGGCATCCTCACTTACGAACCCCGCAGGCCTTTGCATCCCCTTTGAATATTCTGCTCCGGGATTTGTCTGGTGACTTAGGACACAATATTTTCAGTGCTTGCACAAAGCATGTGGAGTTTGTACCCTCGGTCTGATTTTAGGCATTGGGAAAGAAACCACCATTGATTGTCTGTCAGACATGCCCAGGCAACCCCCCCCCCCCCACACACAAACACCATGGAAAACATGCAGGGTTATTTGTTGTGACGTCTGAACCCAGCCTTTGGGGCCTACAGACTGAAATATTCATTGAGGTTATCATTGTTAAAGATGGAAAGGTAGTATCTTACATGTGTTGGCAGGTACAAATCATACACGGATCCAGAATCCACATCAATCACGTGAAATCCAACCAGAGAGCCATAGATGACTTTTAACCTCTGCCCATTCTCAACAGTCAGGTCAACCAACAGTGGTTTTTCATGCAGTGAGGTGAAGGACTGGAACAAGAAAAGAACAGGTATTACACACCTTGTTGAAATGAGGGCTGCTTTGTAGTTTCCCTTCCTCATTACAAGCATGCCTGCCGAGTCAGAGGAAGAGCCTATCCATCTTTTAACTGGAGACATGACGGACAGAGGGCGGGAACCCTGCCTGCATAGCCGGAGCTCCACCACCGAGATGTGGGACCTTCCTTGGTGAAACTGACCGTGCCCCATGAATATATGGAATATAACTAATGATCAAGAATGCAAATGGCTAGTGCCACCTTAAAGGAGGCATTTGTTTCCCAGTGTGGACCTACCACTGAGACCTATGAAACTGCTGGGAGTGAGAGGTGGGGCCTTTTCAGAGATGGTGCTGCCTCCATGGAACTTCCATCCATGGCACGCAGAGTGAGTGGTCTCCTTTGTGAGTTTTGAGTGGGCCCTAAAGACTTCCATTCCATCTCCTTCTCATTAAAGAAGGAGATGCATGGGTTTAGGACTGCCCTTCTTGAACAGGATGGTTTCAGTTCTGTTCTTTACTTGGCATGGAAAAGCTTATTTTTTAAAAACGATTGTGAACTGTTTGCAAGGGCTCGTGGTCCTCAAAAGTGGTACATAAATGCAGAAATAACTCACTAAACAAATAATGTGTGTGGGTGGGAAACTCTTCTATGGTACCTACCATATATATGCATAATCCCAAAACAAAAGCATGCTTTTTTGCTTTAGAGTAATTCTTTCATATGCCAGTTTTTAATGATTTAAACTGACTAATATTATAAAATTAAAAATTACAAAATTTATAAGTGAATTTGCAGCAGAGAGGTCTTTAATGGGGCGGCAATGCCCACGGTTATGGTCTTTGCCACTACTAGACCTATTTTCTAATATTTTTCCTATGTTCTATAATTCTAGGAAGAGCAGAGACATGGAAAGAATTATACTTTGGAAAACAAACAAATCAGACTATAGTAAAAGTTTGAATCTGTACTGTGTACTTACCTTAAAAGCCATAAATTTGTGATATGGTTTAGGAGCCCAGGCATAGACCTCAACTGAATTTTTCACAGCAATCACAAGGAATTTGATCCTCTCGTATTTCACTGGAAAGTAACAGGTGGTTTGTCTTTTAAACGGAATAGTCACAGAAAGTGGGAAGACAGCCTGATGGTGTGATCCGGTGCCTCCTGCTAATGGGCCGGACCTTTGGTTCATCTAGCTCCGTATCGGCAGCTTCCTTCCAGGGTGTTCGGGGGATGGGGCTGCCACGGCTGGCTCTGGGGCTGCGAGGAGAACCGTGCGTGTGGCACGGGATCTCCTTGCCCAGGGGCGCAGATGCTGAATGCGCAGGAGAGGAAACTCAGAGCCCACCACGAGGGCTCACTGCAGCAGCCCCATAGCCTTGCCCCCACGGAAGTCAAGCCCCGCGTTCAGGCTGCTGCATGAAGCCATATCAACACACGAGCCACAGTGGCTTTCACTTCCACCAGGGGCAGGTCTCTTGTTGAGCTCATTAGTTGCCCAGCCAAGGCAAAAGCCCCCCAAATTCTTTGCCTGGTGGCAGGGAACTGTCTCCTGTTGCTGGGGAAATTAACTTCACCCGGCTGCACACTGGGGAAGCTAAGCTCACGGAGAGCAGGAAATTCAGGGTTCGAGGTCTGGAAAATGATGTCACCATCACTGCTAGTAAGGGTGGTCGGCATCCTTGTGAGTCAAGACTCCATTGCCCTGCTCTGGAACTATCAAATCCGGGCTGTGCCTGGTCTTCTGAGCGCTCTGGGCTTGAATCCCAAATAGATTTAGAGGGCTGTGGGGAGAGAGGGGCGGGCCCTCCCATGGGGGGACCTTTTGAGGGGCTCGGGCGTTGGGCAGCTGACACCATGCTCATCAGCCTATCATCACTGCTGCCACTGCCAAACTCTGTATTTTTACTTGGATTTTGTTTTAATCGTGCGGTTCCTATGTATATTTTTAAACCTGTAAACTGCCCAGAGAGCCCAATGGGCTACGGGGTGGTATAAAAGTGTAATAGCTGTAATAATAACGAACTGGGCCCTAGCACGCCTTTAAGAATGGAGGGCACTCACCCACTTTATAGTGAATGCAGCCTTCAAGATCTCCCACTGACACCCATCCCTGCCGCTTCTCCACGTCGGGATCATTCCTCAAGATCTTGTTTCGTAGCCAGGATAAGTAGTAGACCCGTAGCTTATTCTTTTTACCTAGCATTTGTTGGAAAAACAGCAGAGAAGCGAGTTGCACTTGACAGTCTTGTACCAGCGACATGGAAGGAAGGTGGAAACAGTTTCGAGTTGAGTTCTGCATCAAAGGAGCAAGTTGCTTTGGACTGGGGCACCCAGGGAATTGTTGGACTTTTTTCTGTCCAAACATGCACAGAACTGCACACTTAAGCTCAAATTCTTTCCATCCTGTTTATGAGGGAGTTTGTTAATATTGGTAATCTGTGTGTGTGTGTGTGTGTGTGAGAGAGAGAGAGAGAGAGAGAGAGAAAGACTGACTGTGCCCCCTTGCAGGTTACCATAATGTGGTTGCAGTAGGTTTCTGGAAAACCTGGTCAATTAATTTTTCTACTGTGGAAAAAAGCCTCTCTTTTTCTGCTAAAGCTTCTGTCTGCAGGCCAACAATTCATGTGAAATGATCCATCACTCTGAATCTGTTTGCTGATCCATTCTTGTTTTTCATGCAATAGCTCCTTCCTTCAACACCTCCTGGATAATCCCTGTCTTGAAAAGCACCATTCCTCCTTTCACATCCAAGCGTTATTCATCTTGTTTCAATTTTGTGGATTTTAAGCATATTTTAGAAGTTGAGAATGTACTTCTATGTATTTCTAGATTTTGCTTTTTGTTATAACCCATTCCATGTGCATCTCTCTCGCTCTCTCTCTCTCTCTGTGTGTGTGTGTGTATGGTTTAATCATCAACAAAATATGGCTAATTAACTGTTGCTATATAAAGAGATATCATTCCACATGGGGATTATTATATTTAAGGTACAATCCTATGCAAATGTGGATGGAAAAGCACCTACAACTCCCAGCATGCCCAATTGAAGCCCTTTTTTCTGTTTAAATTTGCACTGGCCTGTTTGATCTGTTTATCCCTCTCTCCCCACCGCACTATATGCTGATATTATGCATCTCTTCATTTTTATTTGGATTTATTTGCAAAAATCTGGTTTACTGCTGAGCAATAAACCATCACTTGAGAGAGGCCTGGATCTTATCTAGAATAGTCATGGTGACTGAACTAATTGCTGCCTCTCGTGCTACCTCATGAAAAGCGCTGCGTAGCTTGAAAGACTGCGCAAACTTTCTCTAATACTTCGTTCCAGTACAAGTGATCACTGCACGTCATTTGCATCCCCGCATGCAGAGTCCCACCACCCTTTCTATTCCCCTTTCCCCTCAGATATATTCTTGCCCACTAACAGGTCCCCAGTTTCAAACCGTCTTGCCAACAACGTCTCACACATACATGCCTCGTCTGTGCTCAAGGAGGAATAACTTTATGGCTGCTGAATTCATTCCCAGGGCAGGGGCGGAGTCGGAGTTAAATGAACAAACGCTCCATGACTCATACTATGAAGAGGTCGGATTTAAACCATTATTAAGATAGAAACATATAAGCACAGTGAGTCAGACGGGGTCTCCTGGGCCATCTAGTCTGGCCCCCAGCTCCAGCTGACTCCATTCAACATATGGTTGCCCAGTCTTTCCTTTAACATGCTCAGTGATGGGGCCGCCACCATCTCCTGTGGAAGCCCAACCTATAGGTCCTATCCATCTGGAAGTACTTCCTGGCATCCAACCTGAATCACAGCTCTTTGAGCTTTGCCCCATTGAACTGCACCCTTTCCTCCACTGCAGGGGAGAACAGGCCATGATCCTCCACTCTGTGACACCCTCTCCCATACCTGGATGTTGCTATAAAATCCCCTCCAGGCTGAAAAGACCCAGATCCCTCAATCTCAACTCATATGTCACTCCACACCCCAAACTGGACACCATCCTTGAGACCCGGTGCTGAACTGATACTAACCTATCTATGTCTCTCCTATCATTTGGAGCCCAGAATTGGTTACAGTACTGCAGTTGTGGGTGCACCAGAGTCTTGCAGAGTGGGAGTAACACCTTTCTTGACCTGGAAGCCACACTTCTGTCTATACAGCCAAGGGTGATGTTTGCCTTCTTACCCACGACGTCACACTGTTGGCTCCTGTTTAGCCCACTGCTGACAAGTACCCCACGATCCCTTTTGCAAGTGTTGCTCTCCAGCCATGTGCCCCCCTCCTGTACCTATGGCACCTATACCTGACTCCCAAGTGCAAGACCTTGCACTAATCCACATTCAATGACATCCTGTTGTCCCCCACCCACTTCCACAGTCTGTCCAGATCCTTTTGGATCTGAAGTACCTGCTGGTGTACTTTATCAGTCTTGCAGACCGGTCTACAAATTAAGCAGGCAATGAAACAGTTTGCACTGCATCTACACCAAGGACAATCGAAGCATGAGAAAGGACCAGGGAGTTGTTGCAGCCCAACATATGGTCTCCCTTCCTTGCAATTGCTTCTGGTCCTACAACAGGGCAGATGGGAAGAGCCACCAGATCAACCTGAGATGGTGATTAGTACGTTGAGTCCTTCAAGTACGTCCATCTGCTGGAAGCGCCTCCGGGTTATGAGCGAGTACACTCGTCCTTGTCCACTTCTGTCTAGAAGCCACAGTCCATTCTCCGTCCCCACAAGCAAATTCACCCCTGTGAATGCACAAAAGCACCATATGAGGGCGAAACCCACTGAGGCCATTTGGACCGCTTTGACCAGCTTTTGGACCGGCGAGGGAACAAATGCATCCTTGCTCATGTCTTTGTTAGGGCTTGTCCTTGATGGTCCATCTAAAGGCTGAATTTGACCAGGGCCAACCCATCCAAGCTGCCCGCTGCTCTCCAGGGCCCAGGCCAGGCCAGGGTGCCCACTTCCTCCTCCGGCAGGTGTGGCATTTGCAGCAGCAGGAAAGGACATGGCAGGTCCGTTCAGAGCAGCTGTCACTGGGATGCTCGGGGGCTTCATGAGAACCTTTGGAACATGATCTCCTCCATAGCCCGTGACAAACCCAGAGAGGTTCACCTGGCACTGTGACTTTATTCTTTTCAGCACCAGGCTAAAACCTTTTTATTTTCCCAACATTTTTGATTGTTAGTTTAATATGAGTTTTATTGTCAGAAATTGATAACGATGCTGTGTTTTATTTTATTTTATGTCTTACAGTTAAACTGTCCTAAGACTTCAGTAAGTGATGGTCTAAAACAGTTGAAAACAAAGAGACAAATAAATAAGTGTGCCAAGATTGCACAGGGGCCACAGGACCACTGAAGCCCCATGAAAACCCCAGAGGGCGAGATACGGCAGTCCTCTCTTCAGGGTGTCAGCAGTGGTGCAGTGCTAGGGAGGCAGAGAAGTTCATGGCTTGTCAGAAGCTGCAGCTGACAGTAGCAAAGGAGCTCAGGTGAGCCCTGGATTGGGCAGCCAAGTCTACCAACGACAATTAGTCACAATCAGCAGGAACAGGATATTGCAGCGGTAATGTTTGCTGTCCGGCCAGCCGGCCAGCCAGCCAGCCAGCCAGCCATGCCCCCTTCCAGGATACTCCATTCCACTCTGTGCCTACCAAACTCATTTGGTCTTCTTTGGGCTCACTCAGTCTTCTTCTGGGGTCTCTTCCTTGCCTTCTCCCTTCAGTGTGGGTGCTGTCAGTTTGGCTACATAATTACCTACTTGTACCTTACAATTTCTATCCCACCTTTTCTCTAAATGGTGGCGCAGCAGCTTAATGACACTGGAACTGTTGACCAGAAATGGTTGGCACTCCGGCGGTTCAAGCCCAGCTTCCACCAGATGGAGTGATCTCCCATTGTTTGCCGCTAGCTCCTAGCCAACCTGGCAGTTCAAAAGCATGTCATGCGAGCAGATAAATAGGTACCACCTCGGTGGGAAGGTTAGAGCACTCCAGGACACCATGCTGTCCACATGACCATGGAATCATCTTCAGACAGCGCTGGCTCACAGCCTCAGAAATGGAGATGATCAGCACCTCCTGTTAGCCTCTGGCTAAGCGGAGTAAATTTCACAGGGACTCCGTTGCCTTTTCTCCAAGGAGCATATCTGTGCCTCATACTCCCCTTCATATTTATCTTTACAACAACCCTGTCTGGGTAAGTGTCCAGCCCATGTCACCCAGTCAGCTTCACAGTCAAGCGGGAACTAGAACCCGAACCTTGCAAGTCCCTGGCCAGCACCGTAACTTCTACGCCACACAGGCTCAAGATTCAGTTCCTGGGAGAATTTTGCTGTTAGCACCCATGGCAGCTAAATGTGCCCAGAGCCGCCATGACACTGCATGTGTTGGTGGGGAGCAGGAGAGGGGGAGTGCTGCAGCTGCCTTCATGTCCTGCGGAAATACCTGGCTGATTAAAAGGGAGGCCTCATGAGATGGACCTTACGTCTGATCCAGAAGGTCTCCCCTTTCAGTGCTCTTCATGCAAGGTGTTGGAGGAAAAGCCAAGGTGTGGACATGTAAGGGTTAGGCAACAGAGAGGGTCCATTTTGGAGTATTCATCTCTGAGCTTCAGAATTGTCACTGAAATTTCACTTTGAATGATACTGTGACATAGTCTTGGTGGTCCAGTCCCATGCAAGAGACTCTTCTGAGGGATTTTGGAAGAGCCAGAAATAATTTCAACAGCTCTTGCAGATCTTCTTAGAGTGGGAATCCCTGAGCTCCCCAGACATCACTAAGGGTGCAATTCTGGGCATGTTTAGACAGGAAAAAGTCCTACAGTTCCCAGTATGGCTGGCTGTGGAGGGATGCAGGGCATTCCAGGACTTTTGTCTGTCTAAACATGCAAAGGGTTGCACCCTGTTGTTTTCCAAATACTCAAGAATTTGTTTGTCTACAAAGAATTATTCTTGAGCCAATGGAAGTGCTGATGGACTGATATCCTACAGGCAAGCTTCCATTTGGTTCCATGTTTGATAAGGTTTCTTATCAGTGTGTTTTGGTGGAAATAATGAGATGGCATAAGGTATTGCATAGAACAGAAAGAAAATGTAGTGAAATACTAGCAACGGCCCAGTAAGAACATAACGTTCCTCACCTCAGCACACATATCATTATCAGCTTTGCTATGCTATTCTGTTTTTAATTTAAAATCTTGGCCTCCTCCAAACATACATCAAATGAAACCCAGAGAACTGTAAACTGTAAATCTACATTTCCTGGGATAATTTCTTTCTCGCATTTCATTCATTTATTTTGTTTCTCATTTAAGGCTCAAGTCAAGGCAGAAGAGTGTGGGTAAAATATCACACTGGCTTCATGGAGCTTATCGTTGTATTGGCTGGTGACAGGAAGATGGAAAATTACAGTCAATGGGGAACGGAGGCATCAATAATGAGAATGGATCTTTAAAAGACGGGCACCCTAGCCCTGCAGTTGGCAGATTATACTCTACTTACATGTAGGAAGCCTTGCGTCAAGGGCCAGTATTACTATGCATTTTGCTTATTTTATGGCAGGCCAATGACTCAGCTGAGAACCAGGCACAATTTCCTAAGAGGAGGAGTGTAGGGATTGGGTTCACTCCTCCTATAAAACAGTTTTTAATGGTTGTTGATTCAGAAGCTGATTCATAAATGGATGAGGGGTCAGAATTCTCAGTTGACTTGCTCAAGGACCATGGATCTAGAGACATGTCAGCCCGTCCTTGAGAATCAGACAGTTTCTAATTCTATGGGAAGGTTTAGTGGACAAGCTGAAGTGGGAGGGATGGACTTAACACTGGTAGTCTGATCATATGGTGTCAGGCTAAGAGGGCAGACCAACGGAGAAATGTCAGACTTCCACGTGACTGCCCCATAAGCAGCAGGGTCCACCTTGAAGGTAAGGTCAGCTCTTTCTGGTTTGGAAGGGAAGAGAACAATTCAATTTGGAAGCGCCTTCTTATCATTAAGCTGCATTTCCCTAATGGCCAGTATTCTAACTTGGCTCATGTCCTTTGTTGACTTCTGCAATAATCTTATTTTGTGTCACAAAGCCATCCTAGCTGGTCAACCCTAACCCAACAAAGACCATCAGTTTGAAAAACCTTGTCCTGATCTGCTTAGCAGGAGAAGGCAACCAGCTTACAACAAAGAGGACTCCACCAATGCCTGTATGACTCTCCTGAATGAGCAGCCTGAGGCTGTGGCCCTTGGAAGGGGCCCCAGCTGGGGAGTCTGCAGCAACCACGGCCAGCTCCAGAGCTTCACCACCATTCCCAGGATCCCCTGCACGGAGCATCGCCATCAGAGATGGCCATGCTCCTAAACCGTTGCCCATAATGGAAGATGCACAAGGCCCCCCGCTAGCTGAAGACCTCCTTTCTCTGAGCTTTACTTGGGAAGATGAAGCAAGAACAGACTTGCACCCACGACATGGGAGATGGCACAGCGGCTGTCCAGTTGTTGCTGGCACAGCACCATCTATCTAATCTATCTATCTGTCTAAAATATTTCTAACCCATCCTTTGCCCAAGCCTCAGGACAGCTTACAAAAAACCAATCAATGATATAAAACACAATTAAACCATCCAATAAAAGCAATTTTGCAAACAATAATAGCAATTCAAAAATAAATAAAGGAAGAATAAGAAAGAAAAAGTGCCTGTATAAAATATTATTGATTTTGTTTAAATTATTAATTTAGTTATTAAAATGATGGGTATTTAAAAAGTCCAGTTTCTCAAGCTTCATTGACAGGACAGCTCTCCTTATTCGGCCAGACAGCCTCAGCATACACTGCTCTGCATGGCTCTGACTGGGTATCTTCCCAGCCTCAGCTGTACTACAGGCAGTCTGGCCAAGACCATGCAGTGGGTAGGAATGAGGACATGCAAAGCCGGACACACATTACATCATATGACAATATGGTTGCCCCCGAAAACTGATTTATTACGGTATCAGTTCTCCTAAGAACATCGTTCTCTATTGATATTTGCTTCCGACAAGCTTACTTACCCCATAATGCAGCACACAAGATCTCGGAATTGAACTTCTTTTTGTATTTGCGGATTTCTGGGCTATCGCTCTGTGGTCGGATGTTGGTGGGGTTCACGTTGACGACAGAACCTTTCCTGGCATTTTGTCTACTGGTGGGCTCTGCTTTCACATTGGATGCTGAGAGGAAAAGCAGTCAGGATTTATGAAACAGGCACTTGGCCTGCCGAAACAAGCTAAGAGCCTGTGAAAATCTTGCCGTTTTCTCTTTAACTGCTTGCAGCCCCTGACAGAAGTTCAGCAAATTGTAGTCTTTACCACCGCTTTTTAAAGAACATCTGTGGGTCAGACATTCAAAGCAACATTGCACGTTATATGCCTAGTTTTTTTAAAGTAATAGCTGCTAGAAAGTTTACATTTAATCCTTTCCTTTCCCCATTGTAGTTGGTGAAAATTCTTGCTTTCAAGTGCTGTCAGTGACCGATTTCTTCCCAAAGCAAATAGCAACTTCAAAGAGAAAGTTTTTGTTTAGGACACAGATAAGGTCCCCTTCTCCACCTGCTGGGACCCTGATAAGTTTCTCTGTCTTTCTCTCTCTCACACACACACAGAGTGAGATCTCAGGAGTTGCTATTTGCATGTTCTAAAAATTTGCATTTTCAACGCATTCAATGCCACTTCTAGTTCACTCCCTAGGACCCTTTCTTACATGGGTCAAAACAAGATGTAACCACATTTACAGCAAACCCCTTCATATGAATGGGTCTACTTTAATTATGAGTATATTTGGATTCAATCCAAATTCTGCAGAGACTTCAAAAGTAGCATAAAGCAGACTGTGATATTGCAACAGCATCCTTCAGAGAAATAAGAACATACTGTGCTAACATTGCAGACACAGGAATCTCTTTGCCAGAGTTGAGCAACAGCTGGGAAACAAAATCCAAACTGAGCGTATACAAGTCAGGGGGGAAATTAGGAGTGTACAATGTGGCCTTAACTGATTCAAGACCCCATGTCTGTCTCACCCAGCTGAACACTAATTGGCAGCTCTGGACAGTGAAGAAAGCATCCAGGAAGAAAATGGACGCATTTGAACCATGGTCTTGAAGGAGAGCTTTGTGGATACCCTGGAGAGACAGGAGGACCAGCAAGGGGGGCCCAGATCAGACCAAGCCAGAACTCGTCCTGGAAGCAAAACTGATGAAACTGAAGCCATCTGGGGCACATCACGAGAGAAGGCAAGAGTCAGATTCAACAGAGAAGACAATAATGCTAGGGAAAGGCAAAGGCGGCAGCAGCAGCAGAAGACCGAATATGAGCTGGGCTGACTCCATAAAGGAAGCCGCAGCCTTGAGTTGGCAAGAGCTGAGCTGGGCTGTCAAGGATAGGACACTCTGGAGAGCAATCGTAAGTTGGAGATACCTGGAGGGCATGGAACAACAAACAGCACTCCAGTGGCTCAAATGAGAACCTTTTCTAGCTAAGGCGGAAATGCTGGGGCTTTTTCTGCGCAAGCCATCCACGCTGCGGCTGAGCGGTATCCCTGCCTTGAATTCCAGGGCATGCAACCCCACATGCTTCTTAAAACAGGATAGCCCAGCGAAATCAGCTCTACTCACGGGAACCACAGTTTGGTCCAGTCGGACTGGAAGGAGGGGGAATTTGTAGAAGCCTGGGATCAATGAATGAAGTAAATGAAGACGTCGAGGAGGAGCTGCCCTTTGAGGGGGTACTGTCAGTGCTTGGTGTCTGAAATGAAGGAAGGAGGAAGAAATGAATGGATCAAGTCACGACAGCCTGCTGCAAAGGCGTTATGTCGATAACACCTTGTCTTCATGGTTTGAATCCTCTTAGGGGGAAAAACAACCACAACTAGCTGCAATTGCAATTCTAAAACTTTAGCAGTTTGTGCATTTTGCACTTCCCTTCTTGGGTTCTTGCACCAAGACACGACTGTTTTCTTTAATGCTACTCATTATATTTATACGCCACCTTGTTCTTTTCAAGGAACTCGAGGTGGCTTACTGAATGCTCCTTCTCCTCTCAGTCTTATTCTTACAATAATCCTGTGAGGTAGGTCGGGCTGAGAGACTGGGACTTTCCCAAAGCAACCCCATCAGCTTGATGGCTGAGTGGGGACTACAGCCTGGATCTCCAAGTCTCCAGCCCTACACTGTAACCACCGCCCCACACAAGGCTATGGTGCAGCAAATTTAAGCGACCCCTGGCTTAAATCTAGGCAATCTGGCTGGCAATCAAGAAGCAACTGGTGTAATATGGCACAGAGTGCTGGCTGTGACTGTCAGCCTTGAAAGCATTCGTATCTGGAGAGCAGAATCTGGAAATTGGCACCAAGGGTAGACAATGCTGGGCACTTGCTGATGGCCCACAGGCCAGCAGGGACTCACTGCCAAGAGCATCTGGGACTTGCTCCTCATTACCACTCCTGCCTGATGTTCACCTTCCTCTCCCTCTGGCTCGGACTGTGGCAGTACTGAGAAGGAGGGGCCGCCTCCTTGTGATGAGAAAGAGGAAGGGGAGCAGAAGGAACAGATGATAAAAGCAGTGGGAAGGTAGGCTCCCTGGGGGTGCTTTGCCCCTCGAAAACTGGCAACCGCGTGTTGGAAATGTTACCTTGCTGGGAACAGGCTTGCTCTGAGGTTCTTGACTGTTCCCTGGAGTCTTTAGCTGGTGGGTTGGACAGTCTGAAATGTGGCTTTGCTGCAAGAGGTCTGGGAGAAGGTAGTTTTGGTTGCTCATGCTCCAGAGGCCTTCAGGAGGGCCACAGCTGAGTTTTCCTGCAATGTAATCCTGCACCAAAGAACACATTAAGATCTGGTTGGTGACCCGAGTGAGGGTGGCATGCAAGGCTCTGGGCTGCCTTCCACCCAGCACACAGTGGCAGCACTTGCAGTAACAAATACCGGCAGATGTGAGGAGTCCAAATCTCTGCAGTAGATCAAGGCTCATGAAAATCAGATTATGGCAGAAATGTCAGTGCCTCGGGAAAAAAAAATGCAATAAAATAAAATGACACTGGAAATGGGATTCTGATGGATGACAACTACTTAAAGGACACTGGCAACACTCTGCATTTGCACAGTGTGTTTGTCTTCAGAGCTTTTCACAAGTGATACCTCATCTATCCTCCCAACCACCCATGATGGAAAGGCAAAGAAACATTAGCATCTTAGAAGCAGGGTAATGAAGTGGTCTTTTCTCAAGAAGTCAGTATTGAAGCTGGAAGAATTCAGTATCTCAGAGACCCCATCTCTGTTAAGATCTACGTAACAACACCCTTTCTTCCCCAGAAGTCAACATAGGGGTTGCGAGGAACAAGGCCTGAGTACACTCACCAGAGAATCAACCCCATGGAGTTTGGTGGAACATTCTTCCAAGAAAGTATGCTTGCGATGGGACAGTGTGCCTTTAAACCTTTAGTTACCAGGACAAAAGGGAAAGCTTGTGGGCAGAATCTACCCAGTTCTTAGTTAATTGGCATGCTCCCTATTTCCAGGACTCAGGATCATGGGCAAATGTATTGAGATGGCCAACACAATCACAAACCCACAACTACCTATTTTTAATTAAAATATACAACCGATCACTTCATGCAAGTGTATGAGATGATTTGTATTTAGGTTTTGGCTTATGCACACCGAGTGATGGCTGGAAATATATGTTACTGCATTTATTTATCTATCTTCCACTTTGCATACTGTAACTCTGCGACAAAAGTGTGTTGAGGCTGCCTGCCTCTATGGCCCATAGAGAGTGAGATCCCGCAACATTTCTGCATACCTAAAGAAGAAGCAAACTTTGAAGACTTGACAGCTCTGGAAAGGAAGTGGCTGCAATTCAGAACCAAGATGGACACAGATAATGTTTCACAGCCATTTCCTCTCTAAGCTCCATTGAAGCAATAAGCCATAGAGGAGTTTTATAGCTGGCACAGAAGACAGAAGCCGTCTTCTGTGTGGTTCATGACAAGAGATAAACAACTGGTTGGAGCGAAGCCTTTGTGAATGCCAGCCAGTATGTTTGCAGACAAACCGTGAATCCTGAGTGGAAACAAGTGCATGTTTTTAAAGCCAGATTGTTAATTGGAAAATGTGGAAATGAGGAGGAGACATTTTCTTGCTTGCTCTACATTAAAATTCACAAAACAGAACACACACTTCTCTAGAGCCCTGTAAGGCTTCTTATGGAGACAATCCTTCAGTGGGAGGCTGGGAAAGAATTCCAGGCACCCTCACCAGGGTCCCAACTGCTCCACTGCAACCTCGTATTTCCTCCTAGCATTGTATCCAGAATTTATAGCAAGGGTGTGGAACCTTCTTCAGCATGAGCACTGAGTTTGATTCCAGAGAAGTTCTTGTACCACATTCCAGTAGGGGGTTGAGGTGAGGCCAAAGAGAAGGGGCCAAACTGCAAAGCACCACCAGCATATTTTAGCGTAAACCCAATGCTGCCATTAATTAAGTCTTAGGAGAGGCATTGCAAACTTTTTAGAAAGGGGGAAACAACTTCAAAAGCCAGGAAAGTATATAGTTTGAGATTAGGTGAGGCCAGGGAAACCCCAGGTGGCTGGATCTGGCTGGCAAACCTGAAGCTCAACAGCCCCGCTTTATGGCCTTTCTGCACCATGGACTTAAATCAGTGTAATAGTCATTCTGTCTTCCCAAGGAACCCTGGGGAATTTAGAACACTGACTTGGAGAGAGTAGATATCTGTAACAGAATTCTCAGCACCCTTGTAAGTTATGAAAGCAATGGCGATTAATTGGATTCAGAGTCCTTGTATGTTCATAGTGTGGATATGCCCTTTGCCATCCTCATGACTACAGCCGTGAGTCAAAGGATCACATCCCCTTTGAACTCTGAAAAAATAATTAAGTGGCAACTTTTAAGACTGATTCAGAAAAGCTTTCCAAAAGAATATAGCCTCCAATGGTCTTTCCAATGGGAGCTTTCCACATTGTGCCTTAGTTGACTATAGCCTATATAACCTTGAATGGTTTTTGAGCAGAGTATCTAAAGGACCTTGAATCTGCTCAGACTTAAAAATTTATATGAGGCTCATCTGGTGGGGACTCAAGAGGGGTCCTTTCCAGTGGTTGGAATTTCCTTCCTAGGGAAGCTTACCCAAATCTTCATGCTGATATTGGGGAGGAGCAGTGGTAGAGCGCAGGTCTTGAATACAAAAGCCTTGGGGTCAGGCCCTGGCATCTATAAAGCAAGCTCCCTTAGGAAGCCCTGGGATACCGACCCCTTGTTCTGAGTTGATGGCTCAGGAAGAGGGCTGGTTGCAGGAGGAGACCATTAATTTCCCATCTCCTTAGGACCTAGTTTTCCCAGTGTCTGGAGAAAGTTGCAGTGTTGTCCTCAGATTTTGAGGACTCCAGCCATGTCAGATACCTCTATGCTGGAGCCTGGTCCACGCCAACACCGCTAAAACAAACCTTCAAGGGAGGAGCCTCTGTCAATAGAGAGGTAAGGTTAGCTAGCCTAAAAGAGGCCATAACCATACCCAAGGACCAGTCACAATCTGGTGCTCGTTGGAGCAACATGGCCAGCTCGTCTTGCTTCCAGGCTCACCATCACATGGAGCTCTCCATGGTGCTGATCTATTCCATTTCTTGCTTCGTTGTGGAACTTCATTCCTGATTGCTCAGAACTCAGCTGAACCTGACTTATTCCATAGTGGACACTCCGTAATTGAAATCTTAAGTGTCCAGCAATGCTAGACTCTCAATGGAACAGGGATTGCTGGCTGAAATGGAACCGCTGGTCATTGAAGACCACCCTTCTGCCACATGGTTCTCTCCAAATGTTTTATACGACAACTCCCAGCAATCCTGCTGTCTGGGGCTGATGGAAGCTGACGTCTAAAACATCTGGAGGATACCATGTTGGGAAGTCTATTGCAGACACCATTAAGCTAGATGGATCAATGGCCTGAGTGAGTGTCATGACTGCACGGCATCCATCCAGCGGACAAAGTCCTTTTCATTTGCACATGCCTTTGCCCAAGGGGCTGAACACTGCTCCGTTGTCTTGTGCAGCTCCACCTGAACTGGCTGCCCATCCATCCTTATTGTTCTATTTTACTGGAGTGACTTTATTTGCTCCTTCATTGTACAAAGCATTTCCCATGGCTTTAATATCATTACTTTTATTGTATGCTTTTATAATTGTAAGCTGTATTGTGCATGAATGTAGAAGGAGGGATAGAGTACAACTCTAGCCAATCGATTAAAAAAACCAAACATTTGGGGCCAGTTTTGCAAACTGGCTGGTGGAGAGAATGTTCCTGAGTAAGTGCAGAGTGCCCCTCTGCAACAGTCCTTCTGCATACTTGTGTCTGGGAAGCCAAGACAGATGGGCAGTGCAGGGAGAGCTTTCCAAGGGTTTCCACCCTCTACACACCTGTGAGAACTGTGCCTTATTTACACCAGAGTGTTTTAATTTCAATCAGTCCAGCACTTGGGAAGTTTCTGCAATGCACCTCAACTTATTTTTGAATCAAAATTATGGGGGTGGGTAGGTGTGCGGGCTTGGTGTTAATGCACATACAATAAGAAAGTTGTATGTCATAGAAATGAAAAAGATTATCAAGAAGATCATTTTAACTGTTCACATCTGTGGGAGGAAAGTATTGAAGATTCCTTTCCAGAAAAGAAAAGAATGATGCTTGGATGAAAGATAAATATGGTTTGTTTTTTACTCATACTTAGTCCTGTTGTAACATAGTAAAAGCAACGCAAAGCAAAGTGAACCGAAGCCACGCGAAGCGAAGCGAAGCACAGTGGTGGTAGTGGGGAACTTGGAGAAATTCAGGTTTATATTCAGGATACTTTGCTGTGCCCCAGGAGTGTAAATGAAGCATTGATCTCATAGCTTTTTGTAATTCTCTTCCTTCACCTGATTACTCTAATTCTGACAAACAAAAGGGATCAAACGTGACTGATACAGATATTTAGTAGGCATGTTCCAACCAGGGAATGGAATGGAATCTAAAAGTCCAGACTGGCATACAAAAGACTGACAATTCCAGGCACAGTTGCTCTTGATTGAACAGGGCCATTTTAGGGTTTTTTCTTTTAATAAGACATTTTCCCTTGTGCAGGTTCCCACCTTCTGGCCAATGAGAGGGGCAACTGCAAACGCTCGAGGGACAGGAGCTTAGGTGAAGGCTTATTCACCAGCCAAGTTCAGCTGGCAGGCTGATAGGCTTGGGAATGGGCTCTTGGGCCACAGTCAGTGTTCTGCCCCAGGGCCTGAAGAAAGAAATCTTGCAACACAGGGCTAATTTCTATGGGACAGCACTCTGTGCATGCTGGTGTTTGTAGAGGACATAGCTGAAAAGTCGTAACACCCAGGTCTGCCAAACTGCAACCAGAAATTGGTACTTTCCAATTGCAGGCAGAGGGGTGTCCCTTTGATACATTTGGATTACCTTGTGATCCACTGCGGCACTGTGAGGTTTGAGTTCGATTCCACCTGGAACTTTTTCTCTCGAGAAACCCGTCAGTCCATTGCTGAGTGGTTGCCTAGTAACAAATGCCAATTAGTGAACAGAAGAAGAAAAAATACAAAAGAAAGGAAAAGTCTGAGGGACCCCTTCCCCCCCCTCCTCCTATCACTAAACAGCTGCAGGAATCTTAATTTTTTCCTAGTCACGAGCTGGACTATGTAGGCTGCCTGTATCCATCAGATCATAACAAGAGGCATAAATTCTTGATTGTGCTAAAACTAGCCACTGTGGCTGGCTTTGCGAAACAAAAGAAGTGCATTATCACAAAAGATGCCAGTAAGGTCAGAATACAGAGCTGATTCCAAGCTGAATACCTCTTCTCCTGTCCGAGCCAAAAGGGACTGGCTCCACTTTTGGGTGGTTTGTGCTGCCTGTGGGCTGACTGGTAGGGACCTCTGATGCTCCTCGCCTGGCCCACCCTTTTAATCTGAGATTGCATAGTTGGACTAATAAAGGTCATCCAATTCCCCCCGTTCAGTGAAGCGGCTTCCCACGGCACCTGTCGGATTCCCACCAGCCACTCGGTGGCCCTGGCTCCTCAGTCAAGAATCTCAGCCCCACCTCCCAGGTCTGATTCAGCATCCAGAGCAGGCCGTGCTCAAGGAGACGTGAGCGTGGCCTTTACAACCCCTTCAAGATGAAACAGGTTAAACCCCATCCATGCTTTTCCTTTGCAGTGACAGCGAACTGGGCCAGACTATTTCCAGCCTTTCCCAAACGAACAACCTTGGGATGCTTTGCTCTGCACTGCCCATAAGCCCCAAGCAGCATGAAAAGGGTTGATGATGATGGGTGCTGTAGTCAGGGAAGCCAGAGATCTTGTCTGCCGCCTGGAATGTGATCCAATGGAGGGCGATGCCAACAATGCCAGTGGGGTGGTGTACCCACGCTGGGATTCAGCCTGTACTGTTGAGGTCTTCATGGTGCTGAACTCCAGGTCCAAAGCAGGGTCAGCACCATGGATAGTTCCTTTAAAGTTCAGAGTGGATGCAGCAACCTGCGGACATTGGGGCAATGCTGGTGCCACATGCCATTTCTAACGGGAGGTTGCAAGGGCTGGACCTGGAACCTCCAACGTACAGATTGTGCCCCTACCTGAGAGGAAGTGGGGCATCTTGGAACTGAGTGGATATGAAAATCTCACCCCAGCAAGAATGTTTGCTCAGTTTTTCATCCTGAAGAATCCACATTTATCAGTCCTGAACTAACATCCAATTATCTTTTCAATCAGGCATCCCTGATGGAGGGAAGACAGAGAAAGCCAACCTTATGTGATTCCTGTATTTGCTGTCCTCATTTTCATCCTCACTGCTGCACACTTCGTCACTGGAGGATGAATACTCTGCTGATTTTCGGAGCAGACTGCTGCCATCTTTCCCCTTGAGCAAGAACGGTGGACTCTGGATGAAGGGAAGAACCTCACTGGTAGCTTCTGGGTATACTGGAACCCACAGCAAACATCCCATCAAAGAAGGAGGACCAGTTTGTGGCCTTCCAGATGTCTTAGTCAGCTATTCCCTCCCTATTGACTTTGCTGTCCACTCTTGATTTAAACCCTACAGGAGCATTGTCACCAAAAGTTACTTCTGATCTGTTGATTTTTACCCGTATGCACATGTACATGAGAGAATAATCTATCAATGCTCATGATAAATCAAGTAAGATTTTTTTTAAGTCAGGGGATAGGAATAATAATACTATTATTATTAATAATAGTAATAGTAATAAGGAGAAGAAGGGAGAGAAGAAGAAATAGGAGGAGGATGAGGAGGAGGAGGAGGAGAATGCGAATGAGAAGGAGGAGAAGAGGGAGACGGAGGAGGAGGAGGAGAACTACAAGAACAGAGAATACACAGTAAAGTCACTTACTGAAATTCGGCATGGATGAGACTTATTTTCGGATTTCTTTGAGGACTGCTGGTGGCCAGATGAGCCTGCATGTTCCAGAAAGAACATTAGTCAGTCAGTCAGTTAGGCAGTCAATCAATCAAATAGAGCACTCCACCTCAAGGCATATATGCATAGCCCTGGGAAATGGTTTGAAAAGCAAGGCAGACGTTTCTATAACCAATACCAATAAATTATAATAGTGTTCTTAATGTTCAGATCAGAGTGTACCATGCTTCTATATTTCAATTAAACACTCTTGTACTTACCCAAACTTGTCAATGAACCTGCTGCCTCTTGTATTTTTCTTTTGTTTTGAATTTGGCTTTCATAAACTGATACTGCTGCCATATTTTAAGGCTTGGGTTTGTTTTTGTTAGGATTATTACTATCTTGAAAAATCTTAATAGATTTTTATATGGGACAGTATTTTTTAAATAAAAAATAACTTGAACAAGCATTGAAAGGAAGGCATTGAGATTATCATACATTTATATACCACCTACACATTTATATACCATTTTTCCTCCAACAGGTGCTCCCTCCCTCCACACCAGTTTTATCCTCACAACAACCCTATGAGGTAGGCTAGTTTGAGAATGGTAGCACCAAAGGTCATCCAGTGAGTTTCATGGTCCCCAGACCTTGATGGCCTCAGTTCTGGTCTGACACTCGCACCTGGGTAGGGAATGGTGTGTCATGCAAGGGGCCAAGTGAGGCTAGGACCCCCCCCCCCCCGCCTTGCCGGCATGCACTCCCTGGTGTGCTTTGCTTGGACGTGTGCACACATCACACACACCGTTCGTGCAACCCAGTAGAGCAACTCCCTCAAAGCTGCCACAACAGCAAACGAAGGGCTGTAGGTTTAGGAATCGCCACTGCATCCCGATGGGAAGGACGAATGCACAAGGGGCAATGCAACCTCATTCCCAGAGTCTTGCGTGCCGGCTCCCAAAGGCACCCCCTCGGCATCACTCCCCCCTTTCCCAGCAAGACAGGTAACTACAGGCACAGGGCAGGGCCCATGCAGGCCAGGTGAGAAGACCTTGCGAGCCAAACCTTGCCTCTCTTGCCTCCCTGCTGGTTCCCCCTTGCCCATGGACACCCCCAGGTCAGCTGAAGCCAAGAGCTGGTTTTATTCTTTCCATACTGAGGTTTTATCAGAGCTGGCTCTCCTCAGCTGCTGCTCTGACTGGCAGCCTTTGGATATCTTGCACTCCTGCTCCCCAGAGCAGGTGAAGGTCTTTCAAACACTTAAAGTTTGGGCCAATAAACTGAAGCTCAATCCAGACAAGACGGAGGTCCTGTTGGTAGGCGGTTCAGGCTTCGGAGAAGGTGAATTGAACCTTGTCCTGAATGGGGTTGCACTCCCTCCTAGGAATAAGGTTCGCAGCTTGGGAGTGCTCCTCGACCTGGAGCTTTCACTCGAAGCTCAGGTAACAGCAGCGGCGAGGAGCGCTTTCCTCCAGCTTCGGCTGATTCATCAGCTGCGCCCCTACCTGGAGAACGACTGCCTTGCGACAGTGACACATGCGCTGGTGACTTCCCGTCTTGACTTCTGTAACGCACTCTACGTGGGGCTACCCTTGAAGACGGTCCGGATACTTCAACTTGTTCAAAATAGAGCTGCCAGGCTGCTGACGGGGACTGGACATTATGTTCACATGACTCCAGTTCTCTGTCAGCTTCACTGGCTCCCCATTGAAGTCCGGGCCCAATTCAAGGTGTTGGTGATGACCTATAAAGCCCTAAACGGCTTGGGTCCAGGTTACCTGAAGGAGCGCTTATGTCCATATATGCCCACCCACCCCCTGAGACCAGCGGGAGAGGCCCTCCTCCGGGAGCCCTCAGTGAAGGAAATTAGGAGGGTGGTTACTTGGAGGAGGGCTTTCTCAGCGGTGGCGCCTAAGTTATGGAATGCGCTCCCCAGAGAGGTCCGCCTGGCGCCGTCGTGATTTGTTTTTCAGCACCAGGCGAAGACCTTTTTATTTAAGCAGCATTTTAAATGTTAATATCATTGAATTTTATTTGGCCAGGGCAGCTTATTTTATTCCAATGTATATATTTTAATTGTTAATGTTTTAATTTATTGTGTATTTTATTATGTTGTGAGCCACCCTGAGGCTACGGCAAGGGGCGGCATAGAAATGTTTTAATAAATAAATAAATAAATAAATAAATAAATAAATAAATAAAAAGTTCCAGGAGACAGGAGGCTGCCACTTCAGATTCGGGATTGAAGTGCAGGAGCTGAAATGAGCCTGGTTTTTAAGAAACTAGACGGTTAAAATCGCATCAACAAGATAGAAGCCTGAACAAACTTTTAAACGAAGGGAGCAGAGCTTGCTTCACTGCTCCAACCCCCTGGGAATGGAAATGATACACAGTAATTGTTTGTGTGGACAGCTGAAAGTACAACCTGAGGATTACCTGAAGTCAATCGGCTCTTTGGATGAGAGGCCAGCTCCTTTTGCCTGTTGCAGCTGCTGTTGGTTTTCACCACGTGTCCCCCCAGGGGGGTCTGTTGTGAGCTGCAAAGAAAGAAGGAAAGCAAAGACCTAATCCCAGAAGAGGAGGCTATCATGGTGCCTTCTGTACGTTCTGTTCTAGGACTGGAAAGACTCTTCTAAAAACAGCGCAGCGGAGGCGCTCAGCATCCCTGGGGAGTTATCATCATATCTCCAGATGGGAAAACCTAGCGCACCTGGAGTGGCTAAGTAATGTGGCGCTGGCTTTTTAAATATGCAACAGTGCTAGAAATATTGCTAAGACTCATTTTCCCAGGCTTGTCATTACAGCTTTTGGGGGACTTAGCAAGTTCCCTGAACTATAATCTCCCTCCCATCTTCAGAGGTCCTTCTGAGAGACTCCCCCACCAAGTAAATTGTACTGGGAGGGAACTAGGAGGAGGGCCTTTTCAGTTGTGGCACCCTAATTGTGTTAAACAAAAAAACAAAAATAACAAAAAAACAAAAAACATACACACACACACTCCCTGATGTAGCTGGCATTGTGTTCTTTTCAGTGCTAGGTGAAGACCTCTTTATTTTGCCAAGCACTTTAGTCTCTCAGTTTCTGTTCTTTTAAAATATGCTATTATACTCTTAAGTCTTTGCACTGCTGTTGGGTTTTATTTTTCATGCCTGCGATATGTTGTAGTTTTAAGCTTTCTCATTCTTTAACATGGGGTGTTTCATGGCTTTTATTGTTGGGAACCACCCAGCGAGCTTCAGCTATTGGCCAGTAAAGAAACATAATCAACAAATACTTTTTAAAGCCACTCAAATACCAAGTGGTGTTATGATCCCAACAGTCTTCTCGGGTTTGGATTAAAATCTGGCTGGAGAAGCACTGCGTGTCTCCCCTCAATGCCCCATTCCACTCACCCACAGCCCGGAAAATTCTCCCGCTTGCTGCCATCGCTATGGGAACAATGCCAATGGATCTAGGTAAGGGGTAGGGTGGAAAAGGGGCATTTAGGGTGATTGGTGGGGTTTCTTGAAGGCTTATTTGGGGTTGACCTGGTAGAATGGGCTCCGAGATCAGATGCAATTCCACTTGTCAGTGCATTCCAGGCAAGTCTGACTTGGGCCTTGGAACACTTGTCTGTCATCTGTCTGTCTGTCTGTCTGTCTATCTGTCTATCTATCTATCTATTTCACGCTTATACCACCTAATAGCTGGAAGCTCTCTGGGTGGTTAAGAAATGTTATTTTTTTTTTAAATGTAAAACACATACACAAATGTTTTAAAACTGTAAAACACATAGCAATTGCAACTGAATTAGCATAGATGCATAGCAGGGGTACAGAGTAAAAGACGCTATTAAACAATGAAGTTAAACTGTTAAAATGCTGGGAGAATTGGTGCCAAAAAGAATACAGAGTAGGCACCAGCTGCACCGCAGAAAGCGATCTGGCCCATGTCACCAGTGCTGCTCCAACAAAGAGAAGGTTCCAGGATGGGAGCTGTAGGGTGCGGATACGAATCCTTGCTCATCCAGGAAGCTTGCTTAGAGGACGCAATGGAGAGGGGAAGAGGATCTGCATGCTGTCTCGAGTGCTCCTTAGAGGAAAGGTGGGATATAAGGAAAACTGTGCTGCAACAGGCCTTTGGGGATAGACCAAGATGACTTTTGGAAACCATGGCTTTGATTTAGTGAGCTCGCTTCTGTTTTCTCTTTTGCTAGAAATATTTGTATTCTATTTAAATCCTTTCCTTCCTCCAAGGAGCACAGGGTGGTGCACATGAGCTCTGACCCCACTTAAACCTCACAACAACCTTGATGGGTAGGACGAGAGAGGCTGGCTGGCCTAGGTGGCCTCTGCCGCAGAGCAGGGACCTGAATCCAGGCTCCACAGTCTAACAGGTGGACAGCAGTTGACCCACTGCACTGCACTAAGCCTGGGCCACTGCCCAGCAAGGTGGAGAATCTATGGTCCTCCAGGTGATGTTGGACTCCAGTACCCATCCACTCCAGCCAGGCAGGGATGTTGGACATGGTAGTGCACCATCTAGAGGTGCCCCAGTCCTGCTGCACAGACATCCGGTATATTGATGTTTGTTTTAGGATGAACCAGCAAAGAATTTACCTTGACGGGTAACTCTGATGGCCATGATGATCCCTGGCATAAAATTTTGAGGTTGTCCTTTGTGGAACCTTAAAGATATAAAGCAAAAGCTTTTGCTCACTACTTTTAAGCACGCAAACAAAAGGAGCAGCACCTTAACTTCAGTCCTTCATCGCTCATCCAAACTCCTCAAGAAGCAAACCACTCTATGCAATCCAAACATGGATTGGGACCATGACCCCTGATGGAATGTCTCTCCTGACTTTCACCTACCCGGACACCATGATCAAGTTCTGGGGCTTCTCTCTGACTGAACCTCTGAGGAAGACTCAGATGACGGCAGCAAGGGGAAAGGTCTTTTCGGTGGTAGCTCCCCTAGTTCTGAAACAATCCTCCCACTGAGGCCTGCCTGGCACCAACTTTGCTATCTTTTCAGTTCCAGGTAAAGACTGCTCTTTACTGCAAGGCATTCAAGTAGCTTACAGGGGCCTGCTAGCTGGTCTTCAGAGTTTTCTTCAAATGTTACACACACACATACACTCTCTCTCTAATCTGTTTGAAATTTGGCTTTAAATTCTGCAAAAATTTTATAATGTTTTAATATGTGTACGATAGATCCTTGATTGTTATCTTTAACATGCTGTTGTGAACTGCCAAAGAGCTTTGGCTGGGGGGTGCTGCAAAAATCAATCCATCAATTAATTAAATGAAAATCCTGTTACTGATTGACTGAGTGTGTGATATTATTTCAGCATGTTCGGTTTGTGAAACTAACTAATACTTTGACTGAGTTTAGAAAGGCACTCTACAATTCTATGCACATTTACTCAGAATTCCTCCTACATGCTCTGAAGCTTGCCCAGACAAATTTGCACCCTTTCTAAACACATTCACTGGGGCGTAAAGCACGATGGAATATAATGGGACTCCCTTTCTAGAAAAGGTGCATGGCATTATCCTCTAAAAGCAAGAGAACAGATCCATTGTCCTCTAATTTCCAAAGCAAGAGAACAGATCCTGTGGATTTTAACAGAGATGCATCACCGACAGGTATAACACCAATCTCTTGGGAGTGCCTCTCTGTTCTGTTGCGTACTGCTATCAGGTCACACAAAATCAGCATTTGGCAACATGCTCAGAATTCAAAGCCCGAACATTTAAGACTTTTCTTCTTAGAAGAAACCATTTTGTCTTCCAGGCTGCAGCACCAAGCTGGAAGATCCATGGATAATTCTTGGTCCAAACTCAGAAAAGCAGGAGGACTTTGTGGGCAGCATGCAAGGGAGAATTCAGGGTCTTTATCCCTCCATGAGTGCTGACAAATTATAAGCAAATCCAGACACCTTTCATCATGTCATCTTCTTCATGGGATTTAGAATGGGTCTACTTTATATACAGAACTTGGTTTACTTGGGAACAAAACTTCGATATTTTTAAAGAAACACATTTGCACAATGATGGTTCCCATCATACCCTCCCCCGTGCAAATTCATTGGTGACAAAGGCATTTCCGATACCTTGGGAGGTTGCTCTTCAGGCTGACATATGTTCCAGAAGACCTCGTCCTGGCCAGAGCTTAGTGGGGTTACAGCCACATCGGACAAGGAACTGCTATGATACAAATCTCGACTGGTCCGTAGGTTGTCATTCTTCAAGCAAATAAAGCATACATTGAATAGAAGATTAATTCTGTGAGGCATTGGGGCCGCTTCCCCTGCACAAGAGTCTTCCAAGGTTGTGAAATCAGGTTCTGTCTGTTGTACAGGGTGGGCCAGACCTGCAACTGAAACTCTATGGCCAGCAGACCCAGAGATGGACTAAGTGAATCAGACATTTTTGAGTTCCCTGGGAAAGTTTAGTGAGCAAATTGATAGGGAGGACAGAGGGCCAAACATCATTAATCTAAGGACACCATGTGAGTTTAAGAGGGCGGAGCAGTTGAGAAGCCTCAGAAGATCCAAGAATCTGACTCTTGAACAAAAGGACTCACCTCTAAGGTATGGTTTGCTCTTTTCGGGAGGGCGGGGGAAAGAAGGATATTCCATTGGAATCCACTTCATAACCTTAAGCCACTTTTCCCTAATGGCCCATATTCTAACTTTGCTTGTTTCTTTTGTGATTGTCTTCCACAATAGTCTTCTTTTATGCTACAAAGCCAGTCAAGTGGGTCAGGTTTAACTAATAAAGTCTTTTACTTTGCAAGCCTTTGTCCTGGTCTGCTTGGAAGGAGGAGGAGAAGAACAGTCACAATAGGTGTAATTAGTAGCTGTGCCAGCTCCTGTGCCATCAGAGACCTCGGTGACTGTGTGGCTGCTTACAGATTGCCCAAAGGGGGAAAAATGCTTCATCTACAAAGAGGGCAGGGATTGGTACAGTATTTGGAGATGTTAATTTCTATGCCAGAGATGCAAATTTAGAAAGGACAATGATCATTTAACTAGAAATGCGCTACATCTCACCAGCCTGTGGAAACCTGATCAGGCAGCCTGGCTGCTTGCCTCTTCAGTCTCCTGGATTGAAGCCCAAGTCTTTGACAGAGACAGGGAAACCCAGAGCAGTGGTGCAGGAATGAATGAGGCAGTCCAAGTGGTGATGGGGATCTGAACCCCGAAAGCCCTCTTCCAGGATCGTCAGCCCCTCTAGCAACCCCGGAACTCCTTCCCTGCCCCCTTGCAGTCTGCCACTGACAGGGAGAGCCTGATTCATGGGGCTTGCACAGTTTCCCATCCCAATATAGCCCTGGCAGAAATAGGAGAGGAACGCCTGCAGATGTGCAGTCTCGTTCTGCTGCTCTGTCAGATCCACATCCTGAGAAGCAACGGAGCTCTCCAAAGGGGTATTCTTTACTCGTTAGCAGGCATTTCTTGCCTCTGCATCAGAAATGATTTAGGGTCAAAGCATACAGATAACTGCTGGTCACAACACGCAGATAACTGCTGGACTCCAAGTGAATTCAAAAACTAAACTAACATTTGCAGGAATAAAAAGGGATTTGCGGCATGCTGGGGACACTTCAAAGAAGTCTTTCTTTTTTTTTAGATGGGGTGAATAATTCTGCTCGAGCCAAAATCCGAAGCAAGCTTCAATCTCATTCTGCGGTGTCCACCAGAGAATTCAGCAAGGGATCACACAACTAAGAGCACAATCCAGTGGCTTGCATCCTTGATGCTTGCAAGCCCCTGAGCTGCGAGGCAAAGTGCTTCTCTGCTCTGCATCTCCCTGCATGGTGGCTTTGGCTGTCTTGCTGTGGGGTTTCAGAAGGGAGGGGTATGTCATATCCTGGTCTCTCAAGTCTCTCCCAGCCCTGCCCACTGGCATGGTCCTTTGCCCTGCGGAGGGGCAGCTGGCTCGGCTTCTTCCATGCTGGCTGGGAGGGCCCAGGCCAGTTCTCCACCTCCTGCCTTGGGCCTGGAAATGAGAGATATTCTATGGCTCCCCAGATAATGCCGTAGGGCATAAGACTATTTTCTAAGCCCATCATAAAATGAACAAGGCAGCTAAGTAGCCTAAGACTGCAATACTTCACACAATGAACTAAAAGTCAGTCTCCTTGGATTCAAAAGGGGCTTATTTTCGAGAAAGAGGCTTTGGGTTGGGTTGTGCAGCTAAACATTTAGAAGGAGAAGAAGGCAGAACTAGGCATTACATAGTTCTCACATGCTAAAAGGGCTCGACTCTCTGGCAGCCATAGTTTGTAAACACAACCTACCACGTGGCTTGGAGCAAGACCGGCTTGCCTGCACCTTTTCACCCACGTGAAGTTAATTGCTCAGGATTACAGCTCAGTTTCTTTTCCTAGCAGGGGGCAAGGCAGCCCCACAGCCGCTGGCTGCACCTTCAGTTGCCCTCATGCCCCTTTGTGCGCCCCCTCCCCTGCTTGTGGCCACCACTTTGGCTTGTCTGACAGTTGCAGGAAGCAGCATGGCTAAATCTTGCTGCAGTTTGATTTCCCACAATGCTCTGGAGTGAAGCTACATCAGGGCATTGTGGGGAAACAATGCGGCAGCCACCAGAGCAAGTCAGAATGTCAGGTTGGATTTCTTTTCTTTTTGATGGGGCTCCAAAGTTTTATTCATGGGAACTGTTGCACCTTGATCACTTTTAGGGGAAGTGGAAAGGAGGAGAAACACAAACTCTCATCTGCTCTGTACTTTGTGAAACTCACAATATTTTCCTCTCAGCTTTGGCTTCAGACCTTTTCATCCAGCAAGGCTCTTGGCTGCTTTCTCTCATTTCTTGGCAACATTTCATTTTTTTCCCCACAAAACAGCTTTTTCAGCAGGTATAGCATCTAATAACATGGTACTTAAAAGTCTTGTTTTCCTCCTTTTTGTCCAATATGATTGCAACTAATGATAGTATTTATTTATACCGGACCAGTTGGTAGTGTCAAGCTGCTTTCAAAAGCACCCAGCTCTGGTGTGTGAGGGGAGGATTCACAAGGCTGTTATCAAGATACCGCCTGCCCGTCATTTTCTCAGAGCAAAATACTCTGATTCAGCAAAATACTTAAAAGATATTCTGAACCACAAGTTGCTGCTGAGTAGGGGCAGAAGAACAAATTGGCTGAAAGTGCTTGAAAGTCAGCATCACCAAGAACGCCACTGGCAACTTGGGTGGATGAGTGCTGTGGTGCCTCTGTAGGTCCATCTACAGGTCCATGGTCTGGAAGAGTTTCGGCCCATTCCACTGATGGAAATTCAGGTACTCCTGTCTGGCTTCAGCCTTGGCAGAAAAGGAAGTCGCAGCCTCTCCATGGGAAGTGGACTGGGCAGCTTCGGCTGTGTCACGCAGGCCGAGGCGTCCACTCAGGAGAGCCAGATGGAGATGCCCTGTTTGGGTAGGAGCAGAGGCCCCACCTTTGCTTTTGTGAAAATGGGCAGGCTGGGAGACTTTGCTAGGAACGCCTTTAAAGCCTCTCTGTTTGAAGTTGTTATTGCAGAACCCAATCACTGGAACCCTTCCAACTCTGCGGTCCTGTGATTCTATGAACCTCTTGGGTGCTCTTCACATGGACTCTCCTTCCAGGTTGGACTCATCTTCTCAACCTGGTATTGCTATGAACCTTGCCATGGAAAGTGCTGCAAAGCTTTAAAGAAAGCACGGCTTCTAGTTTGCTATCGGTTGTGTATCTTCAGCATCAGTAGGCTGGAGATGCCAGGTGACTCTTGGACTCTTGGATTTTTCAATGCCTGATGGACTCACATAGCACAGAGATACCAAAATGGAAGCTATCGTTGTCAAAATCTCTGTATGTGTAGGATTACCCTGGACTTACTCTTGAACCTATTTTGACTCTTGAATGTGATAGCCCTGGCCTTATGTCACACAGAGGTTCCAATGAAGATTCCAAAGTTGGATTAAACCTCTGTGCATGTGGATTTATAAAGGTCTCCTTCTAGAACATTTGCCTTTGATTACCTAGAAAGGTTACCCCAGGCATCATTCATGCCCCTTGCCCTGTATTACATGCAACAGTGTTTACAAAAGAGAAGCTGATTTGTTTGCGTTTCAGACAAGATTATGGTTATTTGCTTTGGAAATGGTGTTATTAATTCTGGAGCCTCCCACTCAATGGCACCAGCTATATTTCCTTGACCAAACAAAGGAAGCCGCAGCCTGGAACTTACAAAAGCTGGACTGGGTTGTCATGGGTAGAACGTTTTGGAGGGCATTCATTCAGAAAATTACCAGAAGATGGAGACAAATTGATGGCACATAACAGCAGCAACAACATTTTTTCTGAAGTGTGCAACTGTTATGCTTTCACTGTGGCATCTGCTATAATAAAAGAGTCGCTGATCTGGGACATCTTTTGTCAGAATGCCAGAGTATAAGCTTGAAGGATCGGGCTCATGACAAAGGGCATCCAGAGACTGCCCAGATGAGTGGCAATTACACCAGCCAGAAAACTAGGGCTCATCCAGAATGGATCCTGGTTGTGGACATTTTACAACAGGGTGGCCATCTGGGCAATTTGAGAAGTTGAGGCCTGAAACGAGAAGGAAGCTTTTGGCCCCCTTTCCACCCTACACCTGTATTGCAAATTTGAGGCACAGGTTTTCAACAGAGAACTTTCAGCTCAACCCTGCACAGGGTGGTTCAGGACGATGAAGCCAGGAGCTTTAAGGCTGGTCTTGCTAAGTTGTTGCTCGTTGCCCCGCCCTTCCAACAGTGTCTCCTCTCTCCAGCCTCGTCTCCAAGGTTCACACCTGGCTATGAAAGTGAGATGCCCATTGCTATGGTGCCAAGGGTAGCAAAACCCCCTAGCAACCAGGAATTTCTGTGGCTTGTTGGATGCAGAAGGCCTCTGCCTTAGCTGCACACTCAAGGGGAGCTGGTCCGACCCACTGAGGTCACAGCCCAAGCTGACAAGAGGGGCCTGGAACCCTTGCCATGACTGCTGGAGCACAGCGCTCTGGGAGAGAGTGCTTGTCTTGCTAAAAACGCAAGAAACATCCACCGTGCCACATGAATTATGCACAATAAAATATTTCTGATGGAAATACAGGAGCAGGTGGGTTCTAAGGCTTTTTGAGAAACATGCAAAAATAATATCCTAGAACTGCTCCAGTGAGGCAGGCATTAATGTCATCACAAATAACAGTCATCTAAGTAGATCCTGCTATGCCTGCATTGCATCCAAGCTTATTGTTCAGCAGGAAATATGGTATCAACAAAGACTTGATTGTCACGGTCCAATTCAGCCTCCTGGCTGGTTCTTGGCCATGACGGGGATAAAAAGAAGGGGAGAAGGGGAGCAAGGAAAAGAAAAAACATTTCTTCCTTGATTTGGCAATGACAGAGCTTGGCTAAAATTACAGGGTATCAGAGCCTCAGAAAGTAAACCGTATTTCAAATATCCTTTGTATGAATTACATTCTGTCTGTGAAATACAGAAAATGCACATAATGAAAACACTGGATTGCCCTGTTCAAGATAGGTGTAAAAATGGAATATATATTTGGAAGAAGGCATAGATATCTCAGCAGTGAAGAAAATATATGTTTCCCCCAAATCTGCCCCTCTCTCAGCATTTGCTACCTGCAATCCTTTTAACTAAAGGGACAGGGAATGAACCAGAACCTTCTGCAGTCAATGATGTTTGTTTTTCTGTTCAGCTAGGGTCCTTCCACTGGAGAATGACCAACTTTTGCAAAGATCTGGAAATCGTGAGCAGTGGTTTTCAAATGCTAGCTTCTTTAGGGAACCTGTTTCACTAGCACTTCCTTGGGTTTGAGTTGCTCAGTGACATTAGCTAGATTGCACCTAATGCTATTTAAAACAAGGTCCTGTGCCTTGGATAGTTTAGACTTTGAATTCAGATTTGTGTTCCAGATGTGCAAGAAACCTACGGCATGCATGGCTTTCCTCTTTCTCCATCTTACTTGAAACTTGCACGGGATCACTGAGCAGCAGTCGCCAAGGGCAGTTCAACACCCTGCATCGGGGTGGACAACTTGCAGCCTTTGAGACATTTTGGTCTACTACTCCTATCAGTCCAAGCCAGCATAATGACTGGTGATGGACCATGGGATTTGTAGGTCAAAATATCTGGAAGATGATCTGTTGCCCTCCCGTGGGGACCTAAACCATAGTTCTGTTGGCACAGCTGCAACTCATTCAAGTTTGCAGAGATCCTCTTTTGGTTTGGTGGCTACTCACAAACTATGTTTCTGCTCATCTGGACATCAGCATGAACAAATCAGTGTTTGGCATCATACCCAAGCCACCTCAGAGACTTTTAGATCAAAAGAATGATGAAAATTTCCTACCTGAGCCATCACTGCTCTTTGCAAAGCCGGCGTGCATGGACTGGAGCTACTGCCAGAACCCAGTCGGCCATGAGAGGCGACGTCATGCCCGAGAACAGCTGCCCAGCTGAGATCAGTTTGGACGTTGTCACTCTTCTTGTGCTTGCTCTCCATCTGGAAACAAACCAACAGAGAGAAACACACTCAGACTTTATGGTGATGCCGCATTCCATGGCTTCTTGCCACCAAAGAAACCAACAAAATTAAACCAACCAACAAAATCGAAAATCTGTCATCCAGCAACAATACACATAACTGAAAAGACAGTTTTGTATTTCTTCACAGCAGATCGTTTGCCTAAGCTTCCACTGACCTCTGTTGCAGATTGTTCTAATGATCAATGACTGTATACATTTTGACATTCTGCATTCAGTTTATCAAATTATGGTTTCTGCCATGACCGACAGTTCAGACCAATCAATATATGATGTACCTTTGCAAGTCCTTCTCCTTTTGGATTTTATTTTATATTGATCTTCAGTGCTGCTATTACAGCTTTTAGACAAAGAAATTACTTTACATACTACTAGTATTGATATTACAGCTGGAACTTTTGCGGTATGACATGCACTGGCTTAGACTGTTTTCTACTAGATTTGACTGTGTCATTTCCTCTTGGCATTTTCATAATTTTAAATCCCATTTTTCGTATCCAGTACCATAGTTAGAATTAGAAATTAAGTGCTGAAATACATTACTGGCAGCCTCAGAATAAAATTCTCATATGAACTGGAAACTTGGAAAGTTGATTTGCCAGTTACTTGGTACTTCAAAGAGAATTATGACCCAGTGTGGTGTAGTGGTTAAGAGTGTGGGACTGGGACTCAGGTGATCTAAGGTCTGAGTCCCCTTCAGCTCACTGGGTGACTTTCGGCCACTCAGACGCTCAGGGTTGTTGTTGGGAGGATAAGATTGGAAGGAGAAGGAGAATTATGTGAGCTACCCTGAGTTCCTTGAAAGGAAAAAAAGTTGGGATGTAAAATAATAATAATAATGCCGCTGCTGCTGAGAATTGTTGTCATGAGCGTCATAGGTCTTTACTGGAGGGTGAGCTGGAACTGAAAGTAAATGAAGCGGTCTTAAATGTAACCTTAAAAATAATCATTGCAGGAAAGTATTTGGCTGAATATGTCCTAGCATTCAGTTTCACCCTGTGTGATCTGAAAAAGAATCAAGGTAGAACGACTTACACAATGAAAAAGCAGGGCTGTGCAGGTTCTCACTGGTAGGGAAACCATCAATATTAGCTCCTATCTCTCAAAATGCCTATTTACTTTCTCCCATACAGATGAATGGATGCTATCCAGTTCTCTGAGAAAACATAAGATGTTGCCGGCTGGGATATCCCTGAGATGAAAACAATCCCACCTTCTTTCCCTGAACTTGGTTTCTAAGCATCTTCCCTCCATCCATACCCAACCTGTTATGATCCATTTTGCTCATACTTCAGTCTTTCTTAAGAACTAGAAGGTTCACTGCAAACATGGAATCCCAGCTGGGTTTACTATGAAAACAGCAGGAGTTAGTTGCAGGGGGAAATGTTAGGCCAGAGAGGTGTTCAGCCCCTGCAGGCCATTTCCCATGGCTCCTTTCTTCTTCATGGCTGCAGGACTTCTTTCCAGTCCAGGATCCAGCATAAGCAAGGTGGGGGGCGGGGCGGGGGAGAGGCGACGGCAAGTGCCAAGCAAGGGAGCAACTCCCCCCACCCCTGCATCCACACTAAATGAAAAATGCAAGACCAGGCAAGAAGGAATGACCTAAACACACCTCAGTTACGTCCTCTGTCGGGCTGAAAGGAATCCCTCTCAGAAAGGGAGGCCAGGCTCCATTCTGCACGCTAGTCCCACAGGGAGGCAAACAGGGCAAGGCATTATAAAGCTGCTGCGCCCATCAGGTGTGTGCACACTGGGGATGGGGGTGTTTTGACCATTTAACCTTCTTCCTCACAACATTTTCCCAATCCAAACTGACCCCTGGAAATTTCTTTTGGCCTCCTACCCACAAAGAAGCTGGGGGAAGACCGCCTCAGTATCGATCTGTCTGTCTGTATTGGGGGTGATGGCAGCAGATTAGGAAGAGAGCGAGCTAATTAAAGCCGACGTGTTCAACTTGTGTACAGGATCTCCTCTTCTTCTTTTTGGTGACCAGCCATTCCAGTAAACTTTTCAGATTCATCTGATACGGATGCATACACATGATTATTTTAAAACCCCTCTTAAAATATCCAGGGATTTCTTTTGTGGGTTTGATGAAGCACAGAAGGTGCTGAACTTTCTTCTGAGCAAAGATCGTGTTCTTATTAATATGACACCAGGAGATTTGCTGAAATGACCACAGGCTCTGTAAGATGTAATTATTATTTCGGGGTGGGGGTGGGTGGAATGGTTCAAAGCACTGCATGAATTCCTGCAAATCCCATTGGCCCCTCCCCAAATCAACACGATGTGAATGGAATTACACCAACAGGGCTCGCAAAACTAGCAGCGTTTCTGGTGTGAGACGCAGATAAGGCACCATCAGCGCTTGCAAGAGAAACGGCAGATTTATGTCAGCCTCCATTCACTTCTTTTGCATGCCAGACACTTCCAACAGAGACTCACTGCCTACAACTGCTAATGTCAGAAATCTGCAACCGTACATTTGGATTAAAATTTAACAGTAATGGCATAGACTAAATTTTACAATGCATTTTATTCCAGTACAAAGAGGTCATTTACAGAAAACATGCCAGAGACGTAAATGAATATTGGAGCTGACATTTGTGATGTGATGTGTCCCCCGCCTGCCTGCACTAAAATTTCTTTCCTTTTTGTAAAGGATGAAGTTGAAAAGATGACACAGGGTTGCATTTGTCATTCCCTGAAGTCTAGAAACAGCAGAAGCACCCCATCAACTCCCGCTTAATTTATACTGACTCTCCCAGATATGTTGCAACAGGGCCGGCTCCAGGATTTGGAGAGACCCAAGCCTGAAGACCAGTAAAAGGCCCCTTTTGGTCCCCAGCTCAGCTGCCTTGTGCAAATAAGGCCAGTCATCCGGCCAATCTGCTTCCCAATAAATGGGGGTGCCTGACGAAGGAGCAGCTTTCAGCAGCTTTCATTCTATTGAGGAGTGACAGTATTGCTAAGCAAGAACAGTGTTACTCTACATGTAACCGCTGTGGCGAGGACGGCATTTGCTCAACACTGGAGAAGCGAAGAGCTGTCTACTGAGGAGTTGGTTTTAAGAAAGGTTTTGGATTGCACGGAGATGGACAGATTGGCCTTGTCTTTGAAAGAGAAGAAAGATACAGACTTCTATCAAACTTGGAACATTTTCTATCATTGGTTAGAGAAACGGGACTATGTGGTGAATTGAATATGGTTGTTGAATGTAAAAAGGAGCGCGATGTCGACCCAGTTTATCCGATGTCCTGAATAATTGTTGTTTTTTAGTTTTGGATTCATAGAGAAAATAATAAGACTTGATTAAAAAAAAAAGAACAGTGTTCCTCATCCTGTGTGGTGGTGTGAGTAGAGGGCCCCAGTGGGACTCAGAAGATCCAGGTTCTAGTTCCCACTTGGCCATGAAGCCTATTTGATCACAACTACATTGTGGAAATATCAAAATGCCTCAGTGTGGGCCATGCATTCTTCCAAAAGAGCTTAAATGTTCCCCTTCCAAGCCCCAATTGTTTCTCCACCCTGAATGCTCTGCCCACTCCCCCCCCCCTTTAAGCACTCAATTTCCTTTTTACCCCGAATTCTCAAACACCTTTCTTTTCAGCCCAATCCATTTGTTTGCAAGCTTGGGGTGGAAGCAAATGGTCCCTAACCTTGTGACAGCTGAAATCCATCTCATTGTTTCCTTTTCCCTTCCAAGTAGAAATGTAAAGCATTTGGTTTTACGACACCTTGTCAAAAAGTTATAGGGCCACTGACCATTTGTGGGACAAGAGCCCACTGCCAATAACGGCATCATACCTCTTTCCTTGTACAGTTTGATGGACGACAGGCCAGGGGGCTGCCAATCTTGAGAGGCTCTTGACTCTTCTGCTTGTGATCATGTTGGAGAGAAAGCAGCTGCGTCTGGTCCTTGGGGAGGGTCCGATGAAGCTTCTTCATTTGATGTGTTTCTTCAACCTTTTTCTGCACTCACCAACAAACAAAACATAAGAAAACCCATGTTGGATCTGCCCAGTGGTCCACGGAATCATCCAGCATTCTCTCCACAGAATGGCGAGAATGACGCACTGGCAGAGAACTTTATGGTGATGAGAGGCAAGCCAAAGCTTACAGAAAATCAAATCCTGGGCTTACTCCTGGATCCACTCTGGGATGCTTAGATGGAGGCACCACAGTAAAGGCCCTGGTGCAGCAGGGATGGTGAGCAGCCCTCTGGAACATGTGCTGAACCCTCTCCAGAAGCCACCTTATTTATCACGAGGGGAGCTCCAGCAAAGAAGGTTGCAGCACGGAGAGCTTTAGCCTAGCCTTCCTGCCAGGTAGACATGGCGTCTCCTAGGACAACGCATCCTCTTTTGCCTTCCCAGAGCAGCCGTTTCCTGTTTTGTTTTCACACTCTATTTTGTGGCCACTGGGTATGTTCTGCCATCACTGGACTTGCTGTTTTGTACCCTGAGGATGTTTTCCCACAAGTATTTTTCTGGAGGGATACTTCTGCAACATACAGAAGAGGGATCCCCTTGGGCATGTGCTCCACTTGTTTCTCAAAGGTCCCGTGCTGGCTTTGTCACCACCTGAATTGGCCATTAGGGGGAGTAATTTATACAGCCCCAGCAACATATCATACACAAGCTGGGCAACTGAGTGTACCTATGCAACCTGCCCAGTGAGAGTCATTATTTTATTCCTTTTGAAGAAGAATCCCTTGCGTCAAGTGAATCATGCAGACAAATTGCCCAGCTCACATGCAACAGTCTTGGTATGATACTACTTCCAACTCGAGTGTCTCAGCCTTTGCCGCACAAAGGATATAATCAATCCTGGATTAAAGCAACTGGAAGGCCTGGGCTAGGAGACCTTGGGAAGCCCAAACTTACAAAACCACGGCTTAGCCATGTATGCAGATACAGCCACCATGTAAAATTGATGATCCGCAGGGCAGCCCAATCACACTCCTTCCCCGCTTTTACAAAGGCAAAAGAGTCACGCCGTGATCAGTGCATGTGCTCCTGCCTGGAGTGCCTCCTTCATCATGTTGGGTGATGGCAGAGCAGAAAAGCATCGGCTCCTTCAACCCAAGAAGAGGCTTGCTTGACCTGGCAAGTTTGCAAACTGGGCCTCCAGTCACAGAATCAAGGCAAAACTGCATCCATACCTGCTGGTTTTCCAATTTCTGAATTCCATCTACCTTGCACCGCCCTTCTTCGTTATTTTTTCTGCCATCTTTATCCCTCTCGGCTTTGTTTTGAGCTGCCTTCATCTCTGGACATCTTTCAAAATCCAGATGCTTCTGAAGCTCCTCTCTCTTCTGGTGCTAAACACGTGCCAGGAGGGAAAAAGAGTGTCCATTTCATCTGCACTTCAAGATTGTTCATAAAGGGGTCATTAGTCAGGTCACACGGCCGCTATGGATAATTCTGCACCAAGGTGGCTTGATGATCTGGGGGGGCTGCACTCCCCACTAACTGCCACCCCACCAAAGCAGAAAGCATCTGGCTTTGCTGAAACATACAATGATATACGTGAAGGAAGAATGCATGAAGCATCTGTCCATCTTTATTAATGTTACCATTGCTAGAATGCGGACTAGACAGTGGCATGGGAAAACCTGTCCTGAACAACTCCAGTGGAGAGTAGAATGGGTCATGCCATAGTCTGGACACTAGCGGTGTGTGGGGGCAGATGCAGACAGGAGCTGCGTCCTGTGCGGCGATGGCCTTGCAAGGCTGAGTGCAACTAATCCAAAGCTCTTTGTGAAATGAATGTACTGCTCTACTGCTCCTAGACACCAGGTAGCCGCCTCCTCCATTTCTTCCCCACCATGCTTGAAAAGTCCCTTTTAGGACCACGCCCCTGCATCAACAGATATGAAAGCAGGTGTGTGTGTGTGGGGCGGGGGGGACACTTGTTCTGACTTTCGTTAACTTTTTTCCCCAGGAGAAATGAGCAAAACCCAGTTTCCTCTAAAGTTTTCATGTTCTCCCAGGTCATCACATTTCCAATGGTGCCATCTCTGCCCAGTCCCTCTTCTGTGAACCATCACCACTCTGGTACCCTCCAGATGTTTTGAAATACTGCTGCCATTAGCTCCAGGCAGCATGATCAATGAGGGATGACTGTGGTGCTGGGAGTCATAGTCTAAAATATGCATGGTAGGCATGTCATGAGTGGAGCCGGGGGGGGGGGGGTCAGACTAGATGGCCCAGGAGGTCCCTTCTGACTCACTCTGCTTCTGTGTTTCTGTATCTCAAGAGCCCCTAGTTGTGGAAAGGTTGCAGACAAAGCAGGATTTGAAGGGAGAAAAGTAGCATCATACTGATGTGCTCAAAGGGAGTTTTAGACATCTGGTTGTCACTCTTTCTCCCAACCCTCCTCTCCTTTCTCTTGCTTCCTCACTGTTGAACTTTAGGGCTAAACTACACAGTACATTAAGCACAGAGCATGCAGGTGAGTCCAGGTAAGCGCATTGCCCTTGATCCAAACCAGAACCAGAGCACATGGGTTGGGGAGGCTTAAACCAGTATTTTTCTTCCCCTTCAATTATCCCTCCCCATTGTGGGACCTGAAAATGAAAGGAGAATGCTACGGACACCAGTGGAGGGGGGATTCTTCTTTTGTTACCCCCTATATATGTATGGAGGATATAGGGAAGACAGTGGTTGGTGGGAAGGCTCACACCTCTGCCGCTGGAACCCAGTGCACGTACTTGGGAATGAAAAGGAAAAGCTTACCTACAGCTGATTTCTTTAATGCAGTGTGTAGCTGAGCCCTTAGATCATAAGCTGCAGGGTGAGCGAGCAGAGAAGTTGTTCTCTCTGCTATTTTCTGTTTATTGTTAAGCTTATGTGTGTTGATGGCACTCCATAACAACAAAACAGCAACTTATTAACAATGCTGCAGTTTTGATGTGAATTTCTGCTGTAGTTAAATTTGGTAAAACATATCCTCCTATGGTATACAAATGTGTTGTAGGCAAACCTGGTTTCCTTTCCCATTTTTTTTTAAATGAATGAATGCCCTTCAAAAATAAAGAAAAAACAAATCGGAGTCCAAATCCTACATCCTCCAACTTCTTCCTCTGCAGTTTTTGTTCTGCAATCCGTTTCTGCCTCTCTTCCGAAAGATGCTTTTTGTACTTTTCCTGGTCTTTCAGCTGCGGATGCTGCTGGCGCTGAGAATCAGAACGACTTTTGCTGTCCTGCTGAAGCCTCAGGAATTCATGACGGAGGGTGGATTCACCAGGGAGATTAACAATGGAGCTTAATTTTTTAAAAAAAGAGAGAGAAAGGAAATATCTGTTTGAGTAACTATAGGATTAAGACTACACCGTAAACACAAGAAGTGCCACTAGGGAATAGTTTGCTGTCCTAGGTTACAGCATTAGAATGTTCTAGAAAATCTCTACCACATCTCTCTCCCCAGCCATTCTCTGTATTTACAATGTTTTAACAACTCTTTAGAATCCAGACTAAAGCTGATTATCTGTTTGTTCACTGGAGACTTAGCTTCACTGTTGCCTTCCCAAAACAAATTTTTAGCATCTGTTCACACTTTATATTCCATACAAAACACTGAAAGGGAACAAAAGAGGATTCGGATATATTTTGAGTTTACATGGAAGTCCATCTGGTTGAGATGGAAGTGGGAAACAATGTCCTAGCTTTATGCTTCCAACTCAGTGGTCCTGGCAAATGTCTGGCATGATTCTTTCATTTTGTGATCTCTGAAGTTGCAAACTACATGCAGCAGGATACCTTTATCAAACCAATTCAATGCCTAATGAAGAGACATAGAGGCCTTATAAGCATGCACATTTTGGTGATCTTTGGCAGTATACTATATAGATCTTGGACTTTTTCTTCTGGCCACATTGACTACTGTAGCTTTTTACAGATGGGCAGTTCCTCATCCTAGGTAGGTGGTCAACTTTCTAGGTAGGGTGTCAACTTTCTTTTCTCTCCGTTGGACCACATAACTCAGTTCCTTCAACTTCCTTGCAGGACTGGCCCAAGATATTTGCTACAGAAACCAAACAGAGGGACAGGTGAGTGGCTGTTGGGCAGCACCTCCTACTGCACCTGAAGGCGACAGGTTGGCTTAGGTAGCACAGGCCATATGATGTGCTCTGAACCAATCCCCCAGTGTCCCCTGCCTGATGGCTCCACCTCCTTCTGCCTAGTGGCAGGGCGGACCTTCCTTCTTTCATTGGATGCTATTTTCCCCATCTCTCCTGCTGCGGACATGGCAGAGCCTGTGTCGGCCTCTCAAGCTGCTTTGCCATGTGGTCAACTCAGGAGCAGCTAGCGCAGAGACACAGCCAAATAAGACAACACAGATTTCCATAGAATTTAACCTTGGTTCTCCTTCATCTTCATTTAGCTCATCACCTTCTTCCTCACTTCCACTGTATTCATATTCTGTTTCATCTAAATGGAGAAGGAGGCAGGGGGAAGAGAACCAAATCCAAATGAGAAATCCGATTGCTCCAGGTATCTTCCCATCCCTCCCCTGTGCACAGGCATAGCGATTATTGTTATAAGCTATCCGGCTCTCAAATGTGTGGAATCTCTATACTTTGCTTACTAGGAGTACTGATTTATTAAGGGCATGCACCCATGCATGTTTAGACTGGAAAACAGGTTCCAATTCCCCACAGGTTCCCACAGGTTCCAATTCCCCAGACAGCCAGACTGGTAACTGAAGGACTTTAACTCTTGAAACAGCACAGCAAGCAATCCTGAGTGGTTTTGCCTGGATGTGCCAGACAATGATCAAGTGGTTTCTATGCTAGCATGGTTTCCACCCTCCCTGTTCAGTCCTCCCACTGTTGGCACATATCCCATTAGCTACCATGCCTGCACTTCAGTCTTATCTTGGGTAGCTGGAATGGTTCCTGCAGCTGCCGTTCTTTCCAGAGGACTTTATGGTAGCTGCATACCAGGAGCATGGGAGCCATGTCAGGCTGAGACAATTAGAGAAACCCAATGAAAAATGAAAACCATAGAGCAGGCTGCTGCTCCCTGTCGCAGCTTCTAAAACTCAAACATACTGTGCAGAAACACTGCAACAGGGTTGGCATGATATGACAGACCAACCATAAAAACTCCACCATAGCTTGTTGTATTGTGTGAACCTGCCATCTGTTTAAACATGCTTAAGAATTTGCCTTTGATTATTATTAATGATACTGAAGATGAAACTCAAATACTTTGGCCACCTAATGAGAAGGAAGGATTCCCTGGAGAACAGCCTGATGCTGGGAACAACTGAGGGCAAAAGAAGGAGGGGACGGCAGAGGATGAGGTGGCTAGATGGAGTCACTGAAGCAGTCAGCATGAGCTTGAGTGGATTCCAGGGGATGGTGGAGGACAGGAAGGCCTGGAGGAATGTTGTCATGGGGTCGTGATGGATCAGACACAACTTCACGACTAACAACAATTATTAATGATTGATTAAACCTGCCCATGGCCACGATGAAGTCTTGTCCTAACCTGATTGGTTGAATTATCAGTCTTTTATGCCATGTACCCACTTGTCACCAAGGTCCCGCAGAAGTTTCAGAGAGGTTTGTTTTTTGGACTGACACAAAAGTTGAGTGTGCTCCCTCCATCCCTTTACCACATGCACACTCACTAGCACACTCTAAAATTGCAGTGAAGATTTGTATTCTCTTTCATTTGGGGATTGTTCTGGTCCCCCCCCCCCCCGGAATGAACACTTGGGACCAGTTTTTGTCCAGTATTTTGTCCCAAAATATAGGAAAACATTTATATCAGAGGATATACATTGGTTGCTGGATTAGGTTTGCAGGGTTTTTTTTAAGCAAATCTACTAAAATACTGAAATTCATATGCTTAAAACTGAACGCTTCTCAGTCTGGCTGTTTGTTCTGAGTACCAGAACTCATTGTTTGGAATTATTTTTATTGTTATTGTTTTGTGTTCAGTTCTGAGCTCCATATTACAGAAAGGATATAGCCAGGTGAGAATCGGTGCAGCGTGGGGCCACAAGGTTGGTGGCCAGTTTGTAGAGGGTGGGGTATGAGGCGAGACTGAGGGAACTGGGTCTCTTCAGCCTGGAGAAGAGGAGACTCAGAGAGGATCTGTTGGTGACATGCAGGTATGTGAGGGGATGTCACACGGAGATGGGTAGAGACCTGTTCTCCCCTGCAGAGGAAGGCAGGACGCTCTCCAACGGAGCAAAGCTCAGGGAACCAAGGTTCAGTTTGGATGTCAGGAAGCACTTCCTGACAGTTAGGATCCCTAGGGCAGTGATGGTGAACCTTTTAGAGACTGAGTTCCCAAACTGCAACTAAAACCCACTTATTTATCGCAAAGTGCGAACACTGCAATAAAACCTGAATACTGAGGTTTGAGTTTAGAAAAAACAACTCACAGCCAGTCCAAGCAAATATCTATCTCTGTCATCTCTCTATCTCTCTGTCCTTGGCAGTGCACTGACTGGCCATGTGAAAGCTCGGACAAGTCGTGGCTAATGAGTCGCGGCTTGTGACATCATCGCCTGGCACCACTGCTCCTTTCTGAGCATGCGCATGGCCCCTATGTGCGCTGTTCTCCGATGCTCGACTGCTGGGGTGATGCTGGGGCAACTTGGCTCACGTGCCGACAGAAAGGGCTCTGCATGCCCATTGTGGCATGTGTGTCGTAGGTTCGCCACCACTGCCGTAGGGTATGGAAAGAGCTTCCGCGGGAGGCGGTTGAAGCCCCATCAGTGAGATTGTTCAATGTCAGGCTGGACATGCACATGGTAGGCATGTCACGAGAAGAGCTAGCTGGAGTTGGGGGTCAGACTAGATGGCTCAGGATACTCACTCTGTTTCTATGTTTTGGTATTTGGTGTTCTATCGGTTATTAATAAACTTGACTCTACTATTTAAAGAAATGAATGAATCCAAATTCCCAAAGTTGTGCAAAATTCAATTCTGGACACATATGATTGATTTCCTGCTGGAATTTTAGAATATTCCTGTTGCAGTTTCAAACATTTCTTGTGTTCCTTTGAACCCTCGGGGCCTCCTGCTCAGAAACTCACCAGCTCTGCTCTCGCTGAACTGCAGCATCCTTGTTGCTCTAAATTCACATCCTTGTGGCCTCTGAAAGTAACTAGCCTGCAGACACTGTTACTACTCCTCTGTGCACTATTAGCGGAGGGATGAGAGATGCATTTTCACAATGGCTATGGAGGGGAGGCCATGGAGGGGAGGCCCTGAGCAGCCTGCAAGGTTTCTATGCTGGGCTTTTCGGTTCTGCTGGTGGGAGGGGACAACTGAAAAAGACCACCTTCCCGACCTCTCTGCTGATCCCTGAGACCCCCCCGTTCTCCGCTGGAGTGTTGAGGAACCCCTGGAAGGGGTCTGTGGGACATGCCAGACACTGCAGGGGAAGGAGAGAATGGGAAAACCACGTGGTAAGATCAGAAACCTTATTGTGTGAGTGACCTACTCCTGAACAAGGGATGGATCCAAACCGAAGCCTCTTTATAGTGCTTTTGGAGATTTTGAATCATAAATTCAGGGGAAAAAATCAAAGTTCTCTTAATTATCTTATCTTCATTTAGAGAGGGAATTTGTCAAATAGTGAGTGAATCTTTTTGAAATTCTGGCCTTGGCATCCCAGGGCATATATGCAAAGGCAGAGTATTTTGCATGTGTGTGAATTTAAGTATCACGTGGACAAATACTTCTACGGGACCTGCGTACTAAAGGAAGAGTGGTGCGCCAAAGCTTGTTACCACTCGATGTGCAAACTGGTTGTCAGTTCTTTCTCTTCCATGCAGCATATTACTCGAGTTAATTCGCATGTCACTGGCGGTGTCATCCAACATACCCTTCTCTCCCTTCTTCTTCCTGGTTCTGTCTAGATGGTCCTTCAGCAAGATGCGCACTTGCCGTTCATTCTGCATGTCTCTGATGAAGGAATGCTTGAGCAGGGTTTCCGTGGGTGGGCGATGCATGTAGTTCTTCACCAAGCAGCTGTCAACAAAATTAAGGAACTTCTTTGACCTAAAAAAGAAACAGCAAACATAGATGTCACTTGCAAGCAAACCACATGTCACTCAGGGCTTTCTTCTAGTCTCTCCTTAAATTGCTCAACAGAGGGCCTGAACAAGATTTGCCAAGCTTTTATGCATACAGCTCACAAGGGAGGCCAAAGGGAACGAACAAGGCATTATGGGACTCTTAGTCCTAGTGTCAGAACATCCTTTTAATCAATCAATTAATTAATTACATTTCTGTACTGCCCATTAGCAAAAGTTCCTTGGCTGGTTCCCAAACCAAAACTTAAACCCATCAATTGCACAAGTATGATATTGAAACTGTAAGTTTAAAGCCAATTAAACCGCAGCAGTGAAAGCCAGTTGCAGTTTTAAAGATACGAAAAGACACAAACACATTAAAATATAACCCAGAGGTTTAAAATACTGAAGAGACCACAGTGTGAAGACACTGAAAAAATGGAGCATCATCAACACAAGACTTTTCTCCTTTATAGTTTCCTGTCTCATCTCATTGGGTGGCAACACCTGGAAATAACCCTGTAGAGATGACATGAAAGGAGACTATCCTTCAGGTAAGCTGGTGCCAAACCATTTGAGGTTTTGTAGGTAAATACTGGCACCTTGAGTTGGCCCCAGAAATCAGTGGTTACAGCTATCCAAGCTGAAGCTCTCCCAGCAGCATCTTTGTCAGGCTTTGAAGCCATGGAACAGTCCCACGAGGTGATGGAAAAAAGGTTCGCCCTGCAGGACCAGGATCAGAACCGCAGCACATGTAACATCGGCCCCATGCAATCATGCAGTGCAGCTGGGAGGCTCTGCAAAAGGTTTCCCTGCGATGCCCTGCTTTGCTACCCAGCAGGAGGCTTTGTGGCACATATGTGGTTTTCCTGATCACGTTTCCAGCCTTGCTTTTGACTGTGCCTTATTTCCTGATGGTTCTGCTTCTTGCCTTCCACCTTGCATGCCTAGCAGGAACTCACCTTGCCAGGTTCTGCCCTTTGCTTGTTCCTGGACCATGGTTCTACCATGCTTTGCCTGCTCCTAGCCTTGTCTTCACCTCTGGGCCTGCCGGGCTTTGCCAGGTATCCGAGGTTTATCTGTTCTTGACTCTGCCTTTGCTTTTAGACCTGCCATGTCTTTTTTGTATCTGGTATTGTTTGTTGTTGGTTCTGGCTCTGCATTCATGTTTGCCTCTGGACCTGCTATACCTTGCTGGGTATGTGACCCTTGCTGTTCCCACCTTTGCCTCTGGCCCTACTGCATCATGGCCATTGCCCCTGACCTTGGTGCTCAGGTACTTGCTGGCTATTTCCCATCAATGACTCTTAGCACCTGTGTTTTGTGGCCTGCTGAGAAGGTACTTCCAGCTAACTGAGGAACCCAAGAAAAATGTATAGCTGCTGATGTTGTTTGGGTTTTAAAAGTAGGAAGGTGTTGCTTTTCAATGCCAGTTGAAGCGGCTCATCATCAAGGTCACAAAACCAGGCAGAGTATCTCAGAGAACCAAGAAGTTGCCATTTAGCTTGCCGCTTGTCTGTCCTAAATCTGACAGAATCTAGCCTTGCATGCTCAACCCCTTGATAGATCTTTAGGTTCCGACTCATGTACTGAGCATGGGCTCCTGCTGCCTTAACCCAGCCGCAATATTGAACTATGGTTTGTTAAGCAATAAATCATGGGTCTTCTTCATGGGTTGTTCTGGTTAACAAGCAGAACAACCCATGGTTTGTTAGCACAGCTGGGTTCAGGCAATACTGCAACCCGTATTTCAACCACAACCCATTACACCCACACTGTTTGAACCTAGTCACAGCATTTTCCATTGAAGAACGAACTTAACTTCAGACTTATTTTAGGAACACAGAAAGCTGCCTTGGGTTACACCAGAATAGTGGTCCAGCTAGTCTGGATCCATCAGCTGCTATCTGTCCCTTTACCTAGAGAAGCCAGGGACTTCTGCTACTGAGCTGTGGTCCCTTCCTGGCCTGACCTGAATGAAAACAACCACTAAAGCTGGAGGGCTTAATAAGGTCACAATGCTTTTGCTATCCAGAACACTTTCAATAGTTCTCTGAAAAGCAGACGGAGCCAGACAGCGCTAGAGTCCAGGCTGACCTGTTAGCATCTATAGCCATCAAAAAGAAGTGTGTTACCATTTTCTAGATTTCAGTTTTGGGGGAGGGTTCCGTGGGATGAGAAACAGAGCCCTCATGGGATGCATGTCACATAAGGCTGAAAGACAGACAGAAAGAACAAAAGTATACATGAGCTGTCAAATAGGACATTTTTGGCCTGGTTCACATATGCACATTATCACTTGATCGCATTCATTTACTTTGTGGACTTGGCGGTTGGCAGCCAAAGTGCAAAAAGTTTCCACTGAAAAGCACTGCGCACAAGGTGATTTGAAAGCACTATTTATGTTCCCCAGTGGGAGTCACATGACTCCCATTTCTTTATGCGACGACAGCTAAATGAAAGCTTTAAAGGGATGTTCCCCATCCTGTAAGAATTGGTCCACGTGGCACTGTGCTTCAAGTGCTGGACTAGGACGCAGGAGTCTGGGAGTACTGGATCCTAGTCCTAACTGGGCATCAAACTCACTGGGTGACTTTGGGCCATTTACTGGTGCTCAGCCCAACCTACTTCAAAGGGTTGTTGAGAGGACAGGGGAGGTCAAGCCAGCTTGGTTCCTTGCAGGAAACTCGGTGGGAAATCCATGTAATAAATGTTGACTCATTTGTACCCATGGTCCTTCACTTCCCATTGCAGGAATCAAGTGAAGAAGCAAACCAGGCACATTGTTCTCAAGTTGTGTGATTTCCCCCAGATGTTGGAATCTTATTTTGTAAGCTCCTCTCTCTGTACCATTTGACCCAGAAAGCCACAACCCTGGCAGCTGCAGAAGTGGGAGAAGGGGATCTGTGGAACTGATGTGATAAGCATCTTATGCTGGCTTGCCCTCAGATGAGAGGGTATAGGTTACACTAACATATGCTGAATACTAGCCAAAAAAATCTTGTTTTAGCAGCAGTTCGGTTAGTTTCTGGATGTGTGTGGGGAATTAATTACGCTTAGCAATCAACAGAATCTATTTTGTCTAGCTGCCACAAGTGCACTAGCTTTGAGGATGTGAATTCTTGGAAAGATGCATATTTAACCAATATTTTGTGCTTGGTTTGAACATGAAACAAGTGGAAAAGCATAACTAACTTACGGGGAGCTCCCTCGGCCATCTCTATTGCTGTGATTCCCAGCGACCACAAATCACTCTGGAGAAAGAAAGACAGCGAGTACAGTGAGAACGCTAACAGAAAGCAGGCCTGAATCACGAATGCTTCCAAGGAGAACAAGCCTACCAGGAGCATGGAAAGTCTCGGTGTTGCCTGTCTGCAGCTGCCACAATAGGTAGCAGGCCAAATGTGTGTGCATACACACATGCAGATGCTCATATGTGCACATCCATAAAAGGCTGAACAGCCAACAGCTGATGGACTTAATTTGCCTTGGTGGGTCCAGGCCTGATCTTAGCCATGCTGGGTTAACTGCACCCAATTCCAACCACATGATCAAGGGAAGGATCCCACTGCTGCCACTGCCCTTAAATCATGAATGTGGAACATGCCTGCTTATTAGCCAAGATTTTAAGTGACAGCGATGCAGAGAAGGGAGGAAGTTAAAGCGAGCAGATCTATCAATTCCAGTTTCTCCTGTTTCCAGTCTTAAGTTTGTTTCATCCTCAAGATTTTTTTGTTTTTTCAAGTTCACGTAAAAACTCATGGGAATATTTTCTTCACTTCTCCTAAAACATTCGTTTGTGTACACACGCCTACCCAACATACACTGTTTACAAGCATTTTTCTTAAAATAATGCATCTTTGAACACTATATTATGAATGCATGCATAAATATGTATTCTCTTTAAACTGGAAAATGCTGTTGCAAAATTTAGAGAAGTGCAAATTTAGGAGGATAACAGTTTTGGTTTGCATGCACATTTCTTGCTCATCTCTTATTAAAAATTGACCAGAGTGGCATTGAGGAAGCAAACAGCAAAGTGAGGATGTTGCTTTTCAACTTGTAATCTGGCCAAAGCAGGAACTCATTTCTAGAAGGCAAACCAAGCTGAAATGGTCTTCATAGGTAAAGGAAGAAGGTTGGCTGCACAAGAGAATGGTAGCAATTTTTTCTGAGGAGGAGGCACATGGATTGGTGTGGTACCGAGCCCAGCAAGTTCAGTTGGAGAAGGCAAAAACAACCCTTCTTTTCAAAGGGAGAGCAAAGGGGGCTGCGTGTGAGAGCAAAGGGTGATTTTTAAATTGTTGTGGCCAAGTGTTTGGACAGAGGGTATGCAAGAAGCCCGTGAGGAGCACCAGCAAGACTCACTCTGTAGTCGTATGTTGATTCTGGGTTCTCATCGCAAGCAATGACTTCGGGTGCCATCCAGTAGGGCGTTCCAATGAACGTATTTCTCCTGCCAATGGTCCTGTCCAGCTGAGCACTCACTCCAAAATCCACTGCAAAAGCCAAGCAGGTGTGAAGCAATGCAGGCAACCAGGCAGTGAGCGGATGTTCGAAAAATAAGGAATGTATTTCTGCACGCTTCAGAATGGAAGATTTATTTACACACACTTTTTATGCAAGTTGAGTAAAGGCACATAATTGATCAAAATTCAGATCACTGATCTATCTGTATGATTGAGCAAAAGCTTTAATATTTGTTGTTGTCCTATTCTGTCATCAATATATGTTGAACTTTATTATATTTATATTCCACCTTTTTCCTTCCAAGGAACTCAGGGTGGCTTACATCGTTCTCCTCTCAAGCTTCTCACAACAATCCTGTGAGGTAGTTTGGGCTGAGAGTCTGTGACTGGCCCAGAGTCACCCAGTTAGTGGGCTAGAGCCCAGATCTCCTGAGTCCCAGTCCCAGGCTCTCAACCACTATGGTTAAAAAGAGGAGTTTGTTGATCAGCAATGACAGACCACAGAGGGGAAGGAGGAAAGGTGATGGTAACAGATGAGCAATACATGCAGAGATAGGCTTCCCTTCAAGTGAAACAGGAAACTATGATTTCCTTCTACTGGAATAAGCTGTGGCAAGCTTCAAGTTAGCACATCCTGTCCTTGCTTCTTTTGTTCTTTTGTAAACCTTTGATTTTAATTTAATCTCAGAAACTTAAGAAGCTGTGTTTCTGTTTAGAATTTGAGGAGAAGCCAAGATTTGAAACCATGGGTTAATTCTGATTTGTTCCCACTAACCACAGTTCCTCAGGCTTGGGTGTCGCAAAGAATTATGGGTTGGTTAAAGTGGATAATGGGAGGTTTCACTCTTTACCTCCCAGGAAGAAAGAAGAATGAGGTGGAAGGATGCTAGCCAGGGTTCAACGTTATAGTAGGAAAGGGTGGCTTCTTATTTTGTCTACACTGAGCCAGCGCTGCAGCTGCTTACATGGATTGGAGATGCAGGGTCAGATTGGCTGTCTCAGCTGCAGTGGCTCATCTGCATTTGATCATTCCCTGAGCTACAGCCATGAAATGGAAACACTGCACATGTGAACCAGACAGAGAGTTGTGAATGATGTGGCCGTTTCATGTACTTATCAGAAATCCTTAAAAACACTCTCCGGACTCACTGGCTCTTCTCACAGAGGGACCATAAAGTGGTACTGGTGATTTCCTTTACAGGAGGAGAAAAGTTTACTGTATGTTTCCAAGGGAGTGTTACAAAGAAAAAGAGTTAAAAAGAAAACCTAACACTTAAATTTTTTATTGTCAAGAATACGGTCTTTTCATAAGGCTATTGATAAACTTAAAGTAACACTATCCTCTGGCCATTCCTTGAGGCTATAATAGGAAGGATAGATTCAGTAGCACAGAAGAGTTTCCATCCAAAATGCATACCTAGTTTGACTTCAGCATTTTCTGTTAGGAGCACATTTTGTCCTTTGATATCTCGGTGGATAACATGATGAGCATGTAAATGTGATAAACCCTAGAAGAAGAAAATCACACTGAGCTTTCTTGCCCCTTTCCACCTCTCTTCCAACCAAGGACTCCTGTTGTAGGTAATGAAATTTTTATTGTATTGATTTATTAAATTTCTACCCTGCCCATTAGCCAGAATGACTCTCTGGGAAGCTTACAAAATATAATAGTGACAACATATACAAGCAAATGGTAATATTAAATTAAGCATATAGGAAATGGTATCCTCTCCTGCCAAGGAGACTTCTCCAGGGCCTGCACGCAAGAGGCGCTGGCGCTGGCAGATTCGCTCAGTGGGAACATGCGGAGATGGGCCTCTGATAACAGTGCTGAAGGTTTGGGATTTGCTGGCCTCCTCTGACGGTTGCCAGCCTCACATGCGATCCAAGCAGCTCAGTGGAGAGTCACTGGCCACGCCAGAAGCAGGCACCCAAACCCTTGAGCAATAGAGTTGCAAGCCAGGTTTGATTCGCTAGGTAATATGCTGCAGTGCAGAATCTCCAGGGTTACATTTTCAAAAATGCTGCCACTTCCCATACAAGGCCATCTGCCTTGTTAATAGAAAAAGCACTGTATGAAAGAAGGAAGGAAGAAAAGGATTTGCCAGTTGAGTGGCTGTAAGCGGGACCTGCAATAATGGCAGTTGAACGGTTATAAGTGGTGTAGGGAGTCGTTCAGTGTCCCAGCCGGCCACGTCCTCTTCTAGGCGATGCCACTGAATCCCTTCCAGCTCTGTCCTCAAGCACATTCTGCGGCAACTAGTGCGGTGTGCTGAACATTTCTCCCATATCCCCCTGCAACCCAATTTCCATTCAATTTGACAGAGAATAAATTGCTTCCAAAAGGAAATTCAGAGCTTAGGAAAATCTCAGAGGATTCTTCATGGATTCTAAAGTCTCGTGTTTGTCTTACTTCTGAGATAGCCAAGGCGTGTGCATAAGTATCTTGCCTTACTTATTTGCCTTACTATTATCTGTCGGCTTTATCTTGCCTTACTATTACCTTTCTGTCAGCCAGGCAACCCTCTGCTTCCTGCACCTCAGCTGAAGCCCAAGGGAAGGCATGAAATAATTTCTCCCCACACCACACCCCCGAAACTTCTAGGAGTGCAGACAGCCCGGGAGGCTGCACAGCAATGCAGAGATGTCAAATAGAAGGAAAGAAAAAAAAAAACACACACACAGTACCCTCTTCCACCTTATATGGCTAGGAATACCCCTAAAAGAAATTGGAAATAGATTATAAAATGGCTTCAGAGCAAGACACAAAATTGGATGCCTCTTTCATGGGGAAAAGTGTGCAAGACATTGGAGAACTAATCTGCATTGTGATGGATAAATGGATGTCATTACCACTGGTAGGGGCAGCACACCTCCCCCCACCCCCCCAAAAAATTAAAAAATTAAAAACGAGTTGAGCCTGTAAGGAAATTGTTGGAGAATTTCTCCTCCTGCTGGGGAAATTCGGTGAAATGGTTTCCTCTGTTTCTCTGCCCACAAATAGGGTGGAGAAATAGAGATATGCTCTAGGGACTCTGAGCCTGCTGTTTTTGTTGACCATGCACACAATACTCACCCTGAGAACTTCTCTGCATATATATGCGATCCAGTCTTCCTTGAAACAGTTTCCTTTTGTTTTCTTCACCAAATCTGTTACAGACCCAGCTCCACAATATTCCATTACTAACTGGGGAATGGGAAAAACATGGTTTGATTGCAAAATGCAGAAGGGCAAGTGGAAATCAAATCTGCTAGTTAGATACGATGATGAAGGGAGAAGTTTGTTAAAAACATTTAATGGTTGGTGGCCCAATCAAAAGTTACTAGAGCAAACTAGTCCCGAAGTATGGCTTGAATGTACTTAAAGCATCACTGTGTTCAAGCTAAGCAGGTCTGGGGCTGGCCTGAACTTGGAGGGGAGACCGCCCAGGAACTGCATGTAGTAGCTTCCTACAATGGGAGAAAAGTCGAAGCATTCTGCAGTGCTCTGGTCCAGCATTCTGGTCACGCAGTAGCCAAACTGTGGCAAACCCACAAGCAGCACATTTGTACAGAAGTACCTTCCTGCCCTCCGATTTCGCATATATGCTTTTGCCGTACATGAATTCGGTACATTAAACTCCCACCTTGATAGCACATTTGTCCCTCATGCAGGCAGTTCACACAAATCAACAGCAGGGACAAATGCTTGCTTAAGAAAAACATGTCTTTACTTGCCCACAGAACACAGCTGAAGAGGAAGGCGAGTGGATCCCTTCCTTTGGGCAGTTCCCCATAGCCCAGGCCAGCACCAGTGCTCCGCCCCACAGCAAGGCCTCATGGGCATGCCCCCCAGAGCTCGCCCCACTGCTTCCTCCTCACAGCCTGCTCGTCCACCTTCACTTCTCTCTGGCCTACACGACGGTGGGTCTGCCAGGTGCCCCTGCTCCCTTGCCACCTGCTCTGGGCTTGCTGAGCACGGCAATGGCAGAACCGAGAAGAAAGAGGGTGAGGAGCAGCAGCAGCCAGTGACAGTGAGGGTGAGAAGGTGGGCACCCCGGAGAAGGCAGCCAATTTAGGGCCCTGGCCAAAGGGGCCTCCAAAGGCTGGATCAGACAGGGTGCCGCCCCTGGCAAGGTCATCTGATGGGTCTCCAGCAACCCGGGCGTTTTGCTGCCTGAGCCAAAGACCAAGATGGTGCCCCTTCCACTGCACACACAGGAAACCACCCAGCTGGCTGCTGGACCTTTCTTCAGTGGCGGAGATGGGACAGCATCCTCCACGGAAGACAGCAGCAGGCGGACAGGCCCAGGGGATGCTGCCTGGCGCACGCGTCTCTCCTCCAGCACTCGCCACAGCCCCCATCCATGGCGCCCGAGCCAGCTTCCCCACAGTGCTGGACCTGCACCGGCCAAGCACACTCTGAGTGCAAAGAGTGTACCAGCTGGCAGTAAAGATGCAGAACAAACCATGCACACTCCAGTTCCAGCATTAAATTGGGAACCTACCCAGCTAAACTGGGATTCAGAAGGAATGGGACACAGAGCAGGGTAAACTAGAGAACAGAGGAACAAAGTCATCCCCAAAAGGGAACTGAGAGTAGCTGAGTGCCAAAAAAGCACAGAGGGAACTAGATACGTACCCACAGCTGGTCGTCCTGACCTGCAGGACTTTTCTTTACAAACGCACCATAATACGTTGCAATATTTCGATGATGGGAATATTTCTTTAGCATGTTGATTTCCAGCTTGATCTCCTCTTCCTCATCCTATGGCAAAAGGAGAAAAGGAAGTGGGGAGGGAGGGTTGGAGTTGAGATGGCAGGTTCTCAATATGTACAGAGCTTCTAGATTTCCTATAAGGCTGAGCTGATCTTGTGCAGGTTGCATTCATTTCCGTGAAGCATGTACAGGATTAGGCATGGTGCAGAGGAAGTGATTGACATGCCCCAGATAGTCTCCCTAGGAGAGGAGGAACTAGGAACACCCAAAAAGTTGGCAGGCAGTTGGTTCAGGACAGACCAAAGACAGTCATCCCCCCCCCCCCCCCGCACACACTGCTATAGGAATGTTTGGAAGCTGTTGCCCCCTCGGTGGGAGACCCTGCATGAAGTCAAGGTGAGACAGCAGGACTGGGACTCATGAGCCCTAGATTCTAATCCCTCCTCCGCCGTGAGCTTCACTGGGTGACTCTCAGCCTAATGTCTTTCACAGCATCATTTTGAAAGTGAAACAGAAAGGAGGATGACCATGTGTCCCCCCTGCCCCCCCAGAGGAAAGAAGAGGTGTAAGTGTAAGAAATAAACAGCTTTAACATGGGATCAGACAAAAATTTGGGAAGCCATTGCTCTGAGAACAACAGCCACATGGAACCTCCCCATCTGGAAGCCGTCAGAGTGCTAGAAGGTGCTTTTCTAGAGTGCTAAATCTAGAGTGCTAGATCTGTGGCTTTTCCAGAAATTTCTAGCTGTCCACTGTGGGAAGCAGGGTGCTGTGTCATATACAGAGACCTTTGCTGTGATCCAGCAGGGGCTTTCCTTACACTGAAAACCCTGGTCAGGTATTAACTGTGCTGCCAGTAACAGTCACCAAGCATTGATATGCCAAGGCGATGCTGCTTGCTATTTTATTGGGTGACTGCATGTGTTTAGTACCCACTAGCCAAAGCTTTCTGGGCAGCTCATAACACATAAAATCCAGCATAAGGTGCAATATAGAGATGTAAAAGTGTAAAACTACAGTGTAAAATGAGAGCAAAAGCCAGAATAAAACCTAAGAGCAATGCAAAGTTTTAAAATACACACAGCATGCAATCCTAGAAATGTTTAAACAGAAACGAAAGCCTGCAGTTCTCAGCATGCTGTTTTTCTGTCTAAACATATCTAGGATTGCATTTTAACTGATTTCAAACCACAGAAACTGCTCAACGGCTGTCATTTCTGGGTGCAAAGGGGTGGTGTTGACACCGAGAAGCCGTTGCAAAACCCACTCACATCTGCTGTGTGAAGCACACACCTTTAACCTCAAAGGAAAATAAAGCTCACACGAGGGATGATTCCATATCCTAACGTCCCTTAAGCATGACTGATCTTCCTTTATTTTTTTTTAAACTGACTGTACAAAGCTCTGCTTTGCTTCAGCCCTAAACTCATAAAACAGATGTCATGCAGCGCACTATTGAAGGTGCTTCATCAAGGGGGGTTGCCAGTGGGAAGCACACCCTGCAGGTGCTCTTTCACCTTTGCAACCGGCTTCTTCACTGCCTCTCATGGTGGCGCAGACAAGGACGGAGGTGAGGAGCAGAGGGAAGACACGCAGTGGCTGTCGGCTGCCAGGCCTTTCACACACTCAAGGCAACCAACAGTTTCTTTGCAAAAAGGATACCCAACACATGCAATCCCCACAGAACGTATCTCTGAGCATGAACAGAGCGATTCTCAATAACTACTTCCAGAAATCCTCCTTTGGAGCATGTCTGGGCCCATCCCTTCTGAAGGAAAGTGAGTCCACCTCTTTTCTATATGCCAGTCATCTAGTTGGCTGGCCCTCCTCTCCCAATTCCACCTCAGGGGGTCAGGAGTCATACCAGGCTCGTCTGGCTCTGAGAACACCTCTCCTGAGCCCACGACCCAACACCTGTGCATCTTGGCTATTGCCAGAGCCCATCTGAGCGGAGAGTGTGAAGAGGGGCCATGAGAGAAGCACCTCTTCTTTTACCCCAACATCTGGAGCCCCAGGTTCTCAAGCTCCCTCCACCTCCTCCCCTCCAATTCGGGGTCCAGCTCAGAGTGACCTGTGGCCTCATGCCAAAAACCAGTGCCATGTTGCCTCTTTCCCAACACTGGCCTCCTGGCTCCATGAAGACGAGAAGCAATACATGGCGAGAAGGTCACTGTGGGTGGGGGGGGGCACTGAGGAGGTCTTGCCCCAGGCTCTCAGGAATCTGCAGTCGGGGCTGGATTAAGGGCAGGCAGAGCAGGCATCCTCCTGGGAGTGCCAGGCCTTGGGAAGGTGCCCCCAGCCCAGGGGGAGTTTCCACAGCAGGAGAGCTGAGCAGAGCAAGCCGGGCAGAATGCTGTGGCTGGTGCGGTGTCACACACGCATCCTTTCACGGGAAGGATGGATGAGGACACGGCCTGGTCAACAAAGGGGGTGGGGGGGGTGAAGGGATGGAGCTCAGATGGATGCATGCACATGTATCATCTTGGCTGGTTGGGGTCAATCCTGCCTGGACCAAAGATGTGAAAGGGGGTCCCAGTGGAGGTTTGGTTTTGTTTAAAAATGGATGGTATCCAGGAGCTACGGAAGATGTCAAGTCTGACCAGCAGACTGCCTTGCTTTGCATGATATGCATGGGTGGGGCGTGTTGCTCCCCACGTTTTCCAGCAGGAGACTTGCTTAGGGTTAACTGGGATGCTCGGTGTGCCAAGCACGTGCTCTGAGGATGAACTGCAGCCCTTCCCAGCATGTGGGATCTTTCCATCTAGGGCATAAGCGGGCAATTTGCAGCCCTCCTGCAGTCTCGGCATAAAACTGCCATTCTTATTGGCTATGCTGGCTGGGGTTGATGGGAGCGGCAGGTTTAAAAGTCGTGCCCACTGCTGGTCCCAGGCCTGCCTTGCCATCAATATCTCAGTCCATTCCCTGATCTGCTCGTAGAGCTGAAAATACTGGGTACCTTGCAGGTTTGTCTTGCAGCCTTCTTAGAGGACATTTGAAATGCATTGTACGGACCTTAACGATATGACTGCGAGTCTGCGAAGCCAGAGGCTGCATCTGCTTCCATTGCGAATGCAGAAGTGCAACGAGAGCAGAAACCTTGGCTTCGTGCACTGGCTGCCCTAATTGTAATCATTTCCCCTCAATATCGAGACCCTGATCTTGGCGGAGCACCCTGCCCTCTTTTGCTCTGTCATGTAACAGGAAGTACAGCTGGTGGGGAAGAGGTGTGCAAAACCACACGGGCTTCAGATCTACCAAACGCTCCCACACCCCTTCCAGAAATACGACACTGTAGTGGTGTCTTTTCTAGACAGATGACCACGGCAGCAACAGGCTCACTGCCTGTCTTCAGCAGACAAGGGGGTCCAAGACAAAAGGGACAAAAAGAGAGAGAGAAACCATGATGATTTGTAGAGAGAGACAACTGCCAGAATGGAATACTATCTGCAGAATCAAACTAGGGCCAAGAAAGGCTTTGTAGGATGAACAGTTCCAGGGTGGAACCAGAGGACTGCCTTCCTGGCCATTAAAGCCAGCCCAAGAAGTCCTGCCTCATGTTTCTTTCCTGCCTCCACCGCCCCCCCCCCGCCCCCCGTCCCCCGCTGGCAGCTCTGCTGGATGGCAGCTGGAGGCAGGGCCTTTTCAGCTGTGGCACCCCATCTGTGGTACTTCCTTCTCAGGCAGGTTTAATGGAAGTGTGGCACTAGCCCTGTCCCTCTCCCATTGGGTCATGGATTATTAGACAGTTCCCTGGGTTTTTTCAGTCCTCCCATTTTAAAAAGTTGAAATGGGAGCAAAAAGACAGTTTAGTTACTAGCAGTATAAGCTTTAACTGGAACGATGCTGGTCTTCTTGACCCCCTTCCTTTTGCATTTGGCTCATTCCTTCTGGCCCCACCCACCACTGGCAGGTGCCCCAGAGCTTCCCCAAAGCCCTCAGCACCCCAGGAGAGCAGTGAGAGCCAGGCTGGACCAGACTAAACGCCTGCCCACATCAGCCCTTCCCTGCTTCGGCAGCTCGGGAAGCACCGCATCCTAGAGGGGGCAAGCCACAGCCCTCATGGCCGCCATGGAAGGCCGCTCTTTGTCCAGCTGTCCAAAGCCAGCTAAGCTGGCAGCCTTTGCCTCACCTTGCTGCGGGGAATCCCATAGGCGAACCCCACCAGTGGCAAGCAGCGGTCAAGTCTGCAGCGTCCACGTGGCTTTAGTGGATCACCAAGAGCCACTGAGCCAGGGTCAGCTGCAAAGCAGTGGGGAGAAGAGACCGTGCCTTTAGACGCAAGCCACAGGGGGCTGTTCAGTTTTCCGTACCAGAAGAGAGACGGCATTTTTCTCACCCAAAAATCCAGTGGTGGATTCCTTCAGTTTAGCAGCTGAAGCTCGGGGTGTGGGTGAAGGACAGACTGACTGTAGTTGCTACTGGGAGTCAGAAACGCTCGATTTACTAGAGATAGATTACTTGGAGATTCACCAGCAGATCAGTCTACCTTCCACTCAGGTCTGAAATACATGTGTATTTTCCTTACTCTGCCTTGAATCCCCCAAGAGCAGGATGACCTTGGCTTCTAGTATTAGGAAAGGGTGTGGGGAATCTTCCAGCTTCTTCACACCATGTGTGCATTTAACAATCTTGGCCCATCTTTATGAACTTCTTGGTGCCAGCTGAAAACCTCTTGGTTCAGTTCCCCCCCCCTTTTTTTTTTTTTGAAGAGGCTGCCTGTTATGTTCTTTATGCAACTCTCTCTTGTGGTTTGTGAGGAAAGGGCCAGTGGGAAGGGTAAAAAAGTGTTTCTCATTCTACAGAAGACATCTATTATAATAGACATCTGTCAATTCCTCTGTCTCTTGGCGCCATACACCAAGACCACGAAACCCAGCCTTCTGAAACTTGGCATAAATACTAAGGAGACCCCAGAGGGGTTATTTTCCTTTTGAAATGCACTCATAAATGTGGCTGCAGCCATCTCCATCTACTAGGGGCAGGCTTTCTTGACAAACACATGGTTTTGCAGTCCACATGGTTTGAAGCCAGGGGACATCTGTAGGCTGAAGGGCAGAGTTCTATGCCTGCCTCCTTCCCCCTGCCATGGGACAGCCCTCTCGGGGGGCTGTAGGCATGCACCAAGCACGCTTGCGCATAGAGGTGGTGCCGGGCATGGCCTCCTTCGTTTGGGTGTGGATACCGCGTCCCGGTTCTGAGAGCTGTGTGAGTTTCCTGTGTAGCATCAGCACTCTGTGAAGCGAATAGGTGATTCCACCCTGCGCGATGCTGGGCCCCTTGCCCAGTCTTCAATAAAATGTGGCTGCTGCTATTATTATTAGCATTAGCTCTTGGCAGGAAATCTTAGCTGCAATAATCGGAGGGTAGCCCTGGCTAGACAGCCTAACCCAATAAAAGACAACTTGCTTGATGTAGTTAAGGCATAATCCTATGCAGGCTGAGTCAGAAAAAAGGTTGCCGATTCCTAGCATTCCCCAGTCATCTCTGCCCTTGTACTCCAGGCCACTGCTCATCGCTCAACAAAACGAATCTCTTCTACATTGGATGGACTCTCCTACATCCGTCAAAGTTCTGTGCATGCCCTGTTAAATATGAGTGTATATTTAGCTATCTACTCAATCAGGGTGATAGTAGTATCTGGGTAGCTTCCAGGTACCATTCTGCAGGGAGCTTAGGGCAGGCCAAATTGGAGCACCATGGTGCAAAATGGAAGAAGATGCTTAGTCTTTGCTATTTAAATGCCATCCTTGGCAGATGAAGACTGAAAAAAGTCCCACAACTTCCAGCATTCTTCAGCCAGGGTAGGGCTTCTTAGCTCTAACAATGCAAAGTCTTGTGCCCTGAAAGTAATGTCAGTTTTGGCCAAGAAAAAGTAGAATGGCCCCAAGTAAAAGTTCATGGCTTCCCCAGATCAGATCTCATGGCTTCCTGTTTCTAATCCCACACTCTGGCCCATGGGGGGGGGGGGGGGTAACCTGGTGACTTCAAGGTGTTTTAGGCGATTCTCGTTAGCCCCTTCCATGCTGGGTGGGGATGTTAGACGTTGTAGGACTTTTTCTGTCTAAACCTGCATAGTGTTGCACCCTTATATACTCTTGTATCCAGTCTGTGTAAGTTCTGTACATTATTTGCAGCATCACTTTGCAATGGGACAGTGGAAAGTTAAAAAACTGCTCCCCTTTTCTTTTCTTTTCTTTTCTTTTCTTTTCTTTTCAATGGGGGATCAAATGCAAGATTTACATCTCCACCTGTGTCTCTGTCTACAGTGGCCTAGATTTCACTGAGCGAACGACTGGTGTACAAGGGACAAGGTTGTTATGAAAACACAGCAGGCGCTGTTTCAAAGCCACAGGAAATCTTCTATTTGCTACTGCTGGACATAGATAATCATCAAGAAATAACCAGGAAGAGGCCTCATTGTTTCATCATTATAGGCCAGCAAAATATACACAACGGCCATCTTCAATTGCCGTGCCCCAATTCTGCAAGCATGATTGAAAACCAGATTAGGTGCCAATCCGTCCATCCTCCGTACTTCTGGAAGTGAACGCGGAGTGCAAAGAACGTCATTTCTACAAGTGGATCATTTTCTCCCATAAATAGGCACCGTTTTAACACTCAGCCTAGTTGCTTCACAAGTCCCCATTGCAAATGGTGTTATTAACTAGGAAGCAGCCAAATCTATTTCTTGTGTGGATTCCTGGATGAGACACACAGTCAACACCTGCACCCACTCCAAATCTAGCGGTTTCTTCCAGGCAATGCCAACTCCAGCTTTGGCAGCATCCTTGCACCTTTGGTCTGATCTGGCAGGGCTGCTCTTCTATTCAGTTCTTAAAAGTGTGCACCTAGGAAGACCTGATGCAGGAATTCTCACCCCCAGTTGTCCATAATCCAGTGTCAATTTCTGCACTGCCCCACTCCTTAATCTTCATAGCCCACACTTGGTTCTATTTCTTGTTTCAGGTCAAGTTTTGAGATGGAAAATTAAGAATTCTGTCTTTCACAGAGAGCTGAGACATACCTCCCGCACCCCCAGCAAAGCCAGAAGTCTCCTTGCTCACCTCAGTCACGTTCAACACCTTGATTGCAGCTAGCTGCCCAGTCTTCACATGGCGACCCTGGGAAGGTTATAATAGGGTACAGGTAAATAAGCACAGAAGGCAGGTATAATTGCACAGAGTAATGACTTGTGCAATGAATCAGTCATTTCAACAGGCACCCTTATAAGCTGAGTTTTTAAAGCCATTCAGCTGAACGAAAACAATTTGTACAGTGCCTGATAGCAAATCAATATTAAGCCTCTAGGGGTATACGGAAGTGGATAGCATGAGCAGATACAGGAATGTACATATCCCCCAACCTACATTAGCTGCTTACATTCAGACCTTGGAACAATATTCTGTATGTATGTATGTATGTGTCTGTGTGTGTGTCACACAGAGAGAGAGAGAGAGAACAAGAGAGAGCTTTGTAATTTAATGCAAATAACAACCAGCAAATATTTTTCAGGTCAGATTAGGAAAATTGTTTGGCCAGGCCAGGTGCTTTCTCTGTTTGTTCCACAGGGGTCATAGCTCAGTGGAAAAGCAGCTGTTCTGCATCCAGAAGGTCCCTGGTTCACTCCCCAGCATGACCAGATGAGAAGGATTTCAGCGAACTCAGGTGCTGGGCCTGAGCAGCTGTTGCCAAGCAGAGCGGAGATGGCTTGGAGGACTAGCAGATGCTCCTCTAAAATATTTCTTCCTGTCCCATTCACTGCCACAGAATGGCACTGCATTTGTGGAGAAAAATTCTTGCTTCCCCTGCAACCATCTTTACCATCCCTTCAGCTCCCCAAATTAAGTATTCTGGAGTCATTTCTTTGCGCAAGACGGATCCAGAAAATACTGTTTACATCAGCAAATGATCCAGTGTCAGGTATGCTCAGGGCATCTGGGGGCTGTTTGGTCTTGAATGGACAATCAAGACCCTTTGCTTTCCAAAAGGCCTGCCCTTTTGTGGAGGTGGAAGCTGTCTGAACTGGTTCCTTGGTCTGAACTGATCAACGCAACTGCTTGTATTCTTGGACACCCCCTGGGAGTCTGGCTATAGAGATGGTCATGAAGAGCACCTGTGCTTGAAACACTACAACTGCCCCATCAGAAAGGAAATGGGACATTTCTCTTCTTTGAAAGATGCAATCCTCTGCATGCTCAGCCAGAAGAAAGTCCTGGCTGGCTGCCGAATGCTGAGAAGTCCGTAGGACTTCTTTCTGCTGACACACGTAGCCTTGTACCTTTGTGGATGCAAGGTGCTATTTGCACATGACTGGGCACAAAGAGTCCCCCCCCCCCCCCCATTGGCTGTTGCCTGCAGTTTCTGGAGATGCGAGTGCAATCCCGGACCGAACTTGCTCTTGGTTTGTGTCCAGCTGACGTCACTTAGCGCAACTTCCTTTAACTGCTCTTGTTCCTTTGTAGCGGCATTGTTTGCAAACATTTCCAGGCATTGAAAGCTTTGCAGTATAGCATGAAGCCCTTCCAGACAAGTTGGCACCCTGCCTCAACCCCCAAACTCAACTGGTTTTCCTGGAGGGTTAAAATCTAGAGTCACCAATTCACCCGGGGAAAAACTGGACTCAGTTCCATGTATTACAGTCCAGTTCTACTGGTCCAAGGCTCAGAGGCTGGAAGGCTCTTATCACAAATCGCTCTGTCCATCCCAGTGCCTCCTGACAGAGGCTCCATCACCCTCTTCCATCCTGTGATTTCGTGATCTTCGCTAGATCGGCCTTGGACTCTGGCGTGCTCACCTTTTTGGAAGGGCCACAGAGCTTTTGGGATCCACTGGTTCCTTGCCTTGCCTGACCCACCAGCACTCTCCCTTTGCTCTCCTTGCTCTTCCCACGGCAGGGGCTCAGAGCTTGAGAGACAACGCTGCCATGGAGTTGGCCATGGTGGCTGGGGATGGCGGAAAGGAAGGGTGGGCAATCCCTGCTCAGATTTCTGCTTTTGGAGGCTGCAGCTCTTCTAGTGGTGGAGAGGGAAATCCACCCCTGAGCACCCCTTGTACATGGTCTGAGTGCAGTGCTCTTTTAATGTATTGGGAAAAAATGGGTAGAAATTAAAACATGATCAGTTGGCTCCTAACAGGGCTATGGTGGTTCCATTACCTACAGGCAGTTCAAAGGCTTGCCGCTAGAGTCAGCAAATGAATGGGCCCAAAGGAAATGGAAAGGAGCACTATCGCTCCTCCGCCGACCCCAGGATTCAAGAGCAATAAACGGTCAATTTCTCAACGATTGCACCGCTTTAAATGAGAGCAAATAATTTACATCAACATCATGGCAGCTGGACTGGAAAAATCTATCACTCTGTGGCAGTTAATTAGCAAGGCTTTTTTACCAGCAAGAATCCGGAAGGGCCCTGGGAAGCTCTGACAAGGTCCGTCCCTTTGGCTTTAATCACTTTATGAGATAGACTGCTAGAAACGGGCCGAGATTATAAATTCCCAGTGGAAGGTTCATTCCGTTTGGTCTGTTATGCTGTGTCATTTAAAATCCATTGTATGCAGATGAGAAAACACAAACTCAGGGTTGCTTGCCAACAGCATGGAGGGTGTCTCACCAACCGCTGCAGAGCATCCCATCTTGTGTGTCCCACTGGACCCTGCCTCACCGTTCACCAGAGCACCACACACCAAGAGTAGTGCGGGTACTTCTGAGTTCCCAAAGGAGGAAATGCCTTCCAGAGAGCAGAGAGCAAGAGTGAGAGATTAGCATCCACCCTGCCTAATCTGCTGATGCTCAGCAACTTCACAACCCAACCTGTGAGGGTCTTATAGCTTCATGCCAAGCTTGGCCTAGCCACCCCTTCAAGCAGAGGAAAGCTCTTGTCTCGGGCTGTCCCACCAACAGGGGACTTGTGCTCTTTTCAAGTGGACATGTGGCTAACCTACGTTGGGTCCATGCTGAAGGATCCAACATTCCCCCCAACCTCATGTCAGCCCCTAAGCTGGCCACTTAGAGAATACCTCCCACACAAGAGGAAACACGTCCCCAAAACAAGAAGGTATATTGTCTGCATATGCTAAAATATGCCCAAATCTTCGAGCTGGCAATTATCTCTTTGGCAGGGGAAGGGGGAATGGGAACAACCTTATCTGCTGCTCTGGCTCACACAGCAAAATAACTTGGATGGCCTCGATAAACAAGCTGGAAACTTGTTTCTAGGACACTCCTCCTGTCCAGAGCTTTGCCCTTTGGCACCACCAGGAGCCAGCATTGCTGGCTGGCATCTCAGGGCACGGCCTGGCCCTGTGACATGCACCTCTCCTGACAGGGACCTAGTTGTGTCTCATGGGTTTCCATGCCTCAGTAGTGACCTGTCAAAGTATAACTTGAAAATCAGGGTGGTAAAGAGAGACTGAAAATATCTGTACCAAAATGATTTAGAATCCAAGCTTTGACACATTTTTATTCCCAGATCCCAGAGTTTAAATTTAGCAAGTGCACAAAGTAAAGCCATGGTTGTGAAGAATTGTCTTCAAGCAATATCTAGTCTATTTCTCAACAACAGAAGTGGGTCGTTCCTTCCACAAACAAACGCAGGGCCACTTTCCTCTCTCATCAGTGTGTCAAAGCCATGAAAAAATTCACAACTTTGCAGGTGGTGCCAGGAGAATACATCTGCGAGCGAGACAGCAAGGAAAACACAGACACAAGAAGAGGGGAAGAGGCACAAAAAGGGCTGGTAAGAAGTGACCATTTCCACAAACAAACAAATTAAAAGGGAAGCAGAATCCTACCCCCAAGGCTGACTAAGTATCTGCAACGCCACATCACTGTAGGAGTACAGAGGAAGGAATTTTCCCCTACTATAATTTTGGTTTCTCCCCCTACTTCATGGAAGACAGTATGTATAACCACAACTGAACATGGAAAGATTTGACAAAGATGCACAGCATGAAATTAAAGAAAATTATCCTTGGTGACTCACTACCTACCCGTCCCCACAACAATAAGGCAAAGAACGGACACCCTTCTTTGACATTGGGTGAAGGAGTTCATATTCTAGTAAGGAACTTGTCTAATGAGCCAGTCCCATGAGACCAAGTGGCAGGAGTTTCCAGTCGCTTGAAGTATTACCATTCTTCTACAACCTGAATACTATATATGTAAATACACACACACATTCAGGGGGCAAAAATAGTATGTTTTGGCTGGCATTTTCCCTGCAATATACATTGAAGCATTGGGCATGGTTCAGAAAAACTGCAATTCCAAGCAGGAAATGATCCAGACATGTATTCTCATGCAGGGCCGTTTTAGACTCCTTTATCATCATATCTTTTCAAATTAAAAGGCTCATCTCTTCCACTCAGCCTTAAAAAAATATTATGGTTTTAATGTTGTGTGTGCTTAACTGTATTTTTAGGCAAAGTCTACTTTTCTGTTGAGATTTTTTGGCAAACGCCATGGTTGGTCTCAGAAAGTCAGTACAATCAGTTGGAAACACAATATTTTTTAAAATGTTAACATTGTTAACATTTTAAAAAATGTTGCCATTGCATTTCTATCCCAATTTTTTTTTTCCTCTTGCAAGGAAACCACAGTTCTCCGCTACTTCATCCTTACCACAGCTGCATGACGTACTGCAGCTGACAGTCAGGGACTGATCCAAATTCACCCAGGAAACTTCACTCCCCCCCCTGGGGATTAGAACCCGCATCTCCTGAGTCCCGGACCCACACGCTCGTTGGAACGGTTTGAAAAGGAGGTGCATAAATGCACGGAGAGGAAGGCTGTCATTGGCTGCATTACCTCCAGTGTCAGAGGCAGTGCCTACAGACAGCAGCCGCTGGCCAACATGACCAAGAGGGTGTCTTGTACGGCTGCCCTGCTTGGGCCTTTCCTGGGAGTGGCCGCTTGGCCACAGTGTGATCAGGCTCTCCCGGTTTCTTAAAAGCTACTCTACTGTGTAACTGATTTGCACATTCATGTCAAGCTTAGCTTGTGTGGTTTGAAGGCATTCCCAATGGAAGTGGCCTCCTTCTTGGAAAACCGAGGCCCTGCCTACGTGGGAGAAGAATGGAGGCGCTGGATGTTCCTCATGGATGCAGGGAGGTGCAGCCTGGTGGCACGGCTCTGACTTGGCTTGTAGGTCAGGTATTTCGGGGAGGGCAGGATGGCTCTACTGCAGAGAAGCGGAACCTCTTTCCACCCAAGGGCTGAATTCCATCTTTCAGGGGCTACATGAAATCCCCAATTCCAGTGTTGGGTGGAGTCGAAGGCAAAAAGGGGCTAGCACAGAAATGCCGGCACATTTTCCCTTAAAACGCTTGTTGCAATAACTCAGCCTTAGGAGAGGCATGTCCACTGTTTAGAAAAGGGTGGGTGGGGAAAAAATGGCACAGGAGCTGGGACACTCACTGAATGTTGCGATGCATTCCTTTGGGCCAAATTTGGGCCTTTGAGCCAAATTTGGCTCAGGAGCCTGGCGTTCAGCCCCTGTACAAAGCTACATCTCCCAGAGTAGCTCCACACCCAGTTCCATGAAAGAAGCACAAGCTGAATTTATGCAGGACTGCCGAATACACAGCCCAACGCTTTTCCTGTCATTTCCTTTTCCATTGTAGGATGCAGGTCCCATCCTTTGCTTGAAAGTCCTCAAAAAAGGAGAGTGGCAAACACAGCCAGGAAACCCGCCCCCCACCCCCCCCCACAATGACCACCGGAAGCGTGACAACCCCAAGCGTTTTTTGTGGCATGTCATCTATAAATCTGTTGCTAAACTTAAGAGAATGCCCCCCACCCCCAGTTTCATCGATAACAATTATAATATTTAACAACAAAACAAGACTAGCCCGTGCTGGTATTCAAGGTGGAAAATCTTGCTACTATCTGCTTGTACCCCAACACAAACTGTACACCAACACAAACTGACTAATAAAGGCCACAATCCATTTATATGTTCTTTAGCGCAAGCTCTCTCAATATGATCACAGGAGTCAGACAAGGTTGCAGAGTGGGGCAGTCGCATCCCCAACAGGCAATCTTCACACAAAGCAGGTGCAAAATGTGTGGATTGCTGGGGAGCCTACCCCCACTTGCCCCACCCCCCGCCTTGGGCCTGGACAGGAAGGCTCATCATCCTGGCCACCTGAAGCTCCACAGGAACAGGTGCGGTCGGCTCCTGGGTGAGCAACCTCGATGGCCTTGTGTCTGAATGGTGAGTCATTAATGGACACGAGACGTGAATGACTGCAGAGTGTCCTGGCCATGGAGCCCTAACGGGAAGCAACTTCTCGGGCTACTAAAAGGGGATTATTATTGTATTTATTACATACATGTGCCTGCTATGCACAGGACAAAGCATAGCTTTAGAAGAACTGATGACTCAGCCACGTGTCACAGGGAAGGTGTCTCTCTGCTGTCCGATCGACAACATGTAGACTATTGTCCCAAGCTATTCTGCTGCCCTGTGTGAAAATCAGCACCCCTCATCTTGCAGGAATAACAACCGGGCGGGGCGGGGGGTGTTTCCTGCCAACCAGCGTTCCATTTCCCCATTCCACACACCTGGATGGAGTGAAGGACACTTCCTTTGTTGGACATCTGTATGGAAGGAAACGGGAAATGGGAGCAGAGGATCGCAGTGGGACACATGTATACCCCCCAGACCCTGACCCTGACCCTGCTCAAGGGCTGGGCTCACTTGATTAGGTCCGAGAGAAGTGAGGGATTTTTCAGCTAGCCAGGAGGAACTGCCTGGAATCCTATCACTGGGAAAGGGGGCTGCACTGCCTCTTCAGCTGAGCCAGTCCTGGCCATAAACAAGCGGCCATCCCGCCTATGAGCAGGGGAAGGGGTGGGCAGGGAGCGGCATCAAGGGGTCGGAAGGCAGAGCTGTGGGCCTGTAAGCTGGCCCTCCTTCAGATGTGAGGGAGTTGCACCACCAGCGCTGCAGCAAGACTCCGCCATTTTTACCTCATTTGTATTCCTCCTTTTTCCTTCCAGGAATCTCCAGGCAGCTGGCATAATTCCACCCCTCCTCCTCTCAGTCTTATCCCCACAATGACAGCCCTGTGAGGTAGGCTGGGCGGAGAGTCTGTGGCTGGCCCAAGTCAGCCAGTTGGCTGCATGGTCGAGCGGGGACTCGAACCCGGATCGCCTGAGTCCCAGTCCGGCACTCTGAACCGCTCCACTATGCCAGCTACCGACAGTCCAGTCAGCTTCCGTGCGCTCCACAGCAGCACTGGACCTTGGGCCAGCCCCACATACGGAGGACAGAGACAAGCAGCAAGAAGAGCAACAGACCCACACTGGAGGGGAGAGGAAAGCCCCCTCCCCACAGGACATTAAAGCGAGGGGCTTCTGCACATCCCGTCCTGCAAGCAGAAAGTTCCAGATCTGAGCTCAACATTTCCAGGCAAAAGGAGGAGGTAGCTGGCGATGAGGGGCACCTGAGCTTGACATCCTGCGGCCAACCCAAGAAGACAACACTGGTCTTGCTCGACCAGTGGTCTGACCTGATTGCAAGCAACCTCTTACACTCTGAAACCTTCTTTGTTAGATGCCCCATCATCTTCATTTCATTTTAAAACAAAACCAAACCAGTGAAAAATTGGCGAGGCAACCAGAACTCCTTGTGGGAAAATACAGCTGATGGGGCAGTCAGAAAATGGGTAAATCCATTTCAGCAGAAAATGATGAAACACACTTCAGCAAAAGCCTGCATGATCTAGCTGCTCTAAATGAACACAGACAAGGAGTTGCAGCTTTGCTGAGTGAAGGCGTCACATGCCAGAGCTGTGTGTTTTTTGGCCCAAACAGCAAAATGCTTTCCCCAGGTTTTGACGCAGCAGAATAAAATTTCTGGTTGCCAGTTCGTAATGCAGAGATTGCCCCACGCCTTTAATTCTGCACTGAAGGAGTAGGGAATGGTCTGTCTCGTGAAACAGGACCCCTGCACCTTGTGAGGAAACAAGGAGAGAAGTTAGAAGCTGGTCCATGCTAGGAGGAGAGCTTTGCACCTCCAGCTTGGTGAACATCTCTCCATGGATGGATGGCCCTTGGTGTTGGTCTGACAAGTCCTTCCAGATTTCTGCATTAAAGAATAGCTATTTTGTGGAACCTGCAGAGTCCACCTGGCATCTCTTTGAAGGACTGCTTGAACAGAGCTAAACCAACTTTTATATTAAGCTGGAAAGTAATGTTATTTCTCTGTCAGCCTCCTTTTTATTTCTCAGGTTCATTACAAATTACATGTGCAGACAATGCATGTAAATAAATCATAGAGTCCATTATCTAAATCAATAGTATATTTATTTCATAAAAGTGCCCTTCCCTATACATTTTGAGAGGAATGATCTCCAACACAAAGTTATAAAAGCAAGGTATTTAAGCAAATGCAGAGAAGCAGAAGTGATTTGCAAATTGTTTGTTCCTTTTTTTCTTTTTCCTTTTAAAATCCCACATTTAAAAAAAACAGAAAGGAACCCTCATAAAATTTTACTCAATAGACCCAGATGCTTTCTGGCTTCAAAAGAATGTATTTTAAAAAGAGAAGCAAAGTACATGTGTAGAGGGGGGAGTTATTTTATCATATGCTTTTCCCAGAGAAGTTTATTTTCTTAAATTACTCAAATGCTATACAAGATAGCTTTGTAAGGAACACTTTGAGATCTTGACAGAGGCGAGTGATTAAGTTAAAAAGAAAAGAGAACGGAATAAAATGCTACAATGATAAAAATGCCTTGCTGACAAATCACACTAAATTAACAAAAAATGAGTCGGGCTGAGTGTGTGTTTTAATCGGTTGATGTACAGATGGGGCCCAGCTCTGTCCATAAAAGATGGTCCTCGAGTCATACTTGTGATAGGATTGACAATATGGGGTCATGGCCTCAGGCAGAAAAGATGGTGTCCAGAACCATTCCGAAGATCGACAAGTACAATATCGATGTGCACCAGTCACAGCTCCAGGATCTTGAGAGCCCACGGGCAAGGCACCACATTGGGCCTCTTCCCTCCGTAAGTGTACCTTCTCATTGGCTGCCCTTTCTCTTCCACGTTTTTCTCATCATGGTTGCCACTTCCTTGCTTGAAAGGCAGAGAGCCAGGGATCAAGCAGGCAGTGGAATCCACTGCTCCTTACCACCAACAGCGTCTGGGGCAGAATGTGACACACATGGGCAGCCAGGTTGTGATGCGGAAGAGGAGGAGCAACTCCAAATGACTCTTGACAACTCTAGACACTGGTCCTGGTGCTCAGTCCCGGCCTCACGTCCTCACCATCCCTGACTCCCAACATACAGACAGCCTGCTGTATAAGTGCTTATTTAGAACCCTGCATGTTCAGGGTTAGAACATCAGAAGAACTTTGCTGGATCATACCAAGGTCCTTCCAGTGTCCTGTTATACTGAGGTCAAGCAGCTGCCCATGGAAAACCCACAAGTAGGACTGCTGCCCATGGAGGCTACTGGAGGTAGCATATCATCATCAGGACTACTAGCCACTGATAGCTTTCTCCTCCATGAATTTGTCCAATCCCATGTAAATTCGACATGCACAGCCGTTTCCTCACTTCTACACCTCTCCTCCAACACAGGGAGGGCAGCGGAGACCTGACAGCAGGGCCAGCAAGCAAGTCTGTGCTCTTTCTCTCACACAATGGCAATCACACGGGATTGTCCAAGGGGCCAGGCTGGCCACGTGGGCACTTGTCTTGCAATGATCCTGCCTGGTTAGTAAGATCTCTTCAGCACACCACTGCCCCGTTTGCCAGGCACACAAGACAGGGCTTCCTCTGTGGAATGCCCTGCTCCAAGAACTTCCAGCCCAATCCAAAGGTGCTCACTCAGAAATATGTGCCATCAAGTGCAGCGGGGCTTTGTTCTAGGTGAGTGTGTATATGCACACAGCTGTAATAAGCTGCATAAAGACCTTTGCAAGTATGTAGTTTCCGTTTAAAGACTGGGCAAGAACCACTTCCAGCAAACCAAAAGAGTGGAAATGTTGCAAGCTTTTCTGTGCAGGATTTCCTTTAAGTGGCTTCCCTGTATTTACCCTAGATATTGTTGGGAGAAAGAAAAATAGGAAGACTGAGATGAGCCTGCATCCACAAACACACCCACAAAGATAATGTCTTTTAAAGGTGGTTAATAACTTTGCTTTAAGAGAACAATTTCCTGTATCCATGGTACGGTGGTACATATTAGGGATATATGTATAAATCATTGCAGGGGCAAAAACATACAACCGTCCCAGACTCGTTTTGACGTGCTTCTGGGATTATAGTCTGAAAGAGGGTGGAAAAGTGAAGGCCAAGCATTGGCCTACTATAGCCTTTCTTAAACTAGGGTGATCCAGATGTTGTTGGGCTATAACCCTAGTCTTCAGCAACACCTGCCACCACTGGCAATCCTGATCGGGGATACTGGAAATTGTAGTCCAACACCCACCATACCGAGATCCCATTGCTAGGGGAGAACATGCATTGGCCCAGTACTGTTATGGGTTCCATGTGAATTGCTGCTCCTTTGGGCTGAAAAGCAGTGATACAAAAATGGAAGAAATAAACACAATAATGAATGGGAATTAAGAGATGGGCAGTGAAAGAGTCTCTGAGAAGCCCTAACAGGTGCAAAAATACATATATATCAAGCCCGGACAGACAAATACCCACCATATACTGTATTACTCAATGGACTTATTATCTCCTTGCTCTTGCTACAGTTTGAACGTATATTTTGCAGTTGTCAGTTTTATCATGATGCTTATCTAGAGCTTTAATATAGCGAAATTATTGCTTATCTAACATACTACTTATATGTTTGAAAGAATAGTGTCAAATCCTTTTTAAACTAGTGGCATGAAGAATAATATTCATGAAAGGGTTTACTTTTGGGGGTGATGTTTCTGCTTTTCAGCTGAATATTAAGAAAACAAAAATCATGATTACAGAAGCACGAAACTTTAATATCGACAGTGAAGAAACTGAAATTGTACAACATTTTGCATAGCGTGGCTCAAATGAAGGCTGCATAGAGACAATAGGATGAGACAGACTTGGAGGGGTACTAACGAAGGGACCTAGATAAGATCATCAGGTTTAAGAACCCAAGGAAATGACATCCACACGATGGGCATGAAAGCTGGACAGTGAAGAAAGTGGAAAGGAAGAAAATTAAAGTATCTGAAATACGTTGCTGGAGAAGATACCCTGGACTGAGAGAAAGATGAGCAAAGGACTGCTAGAACTTGCCCTGGAAGCAAAAATGATGAAACTGAGGCTGTTGCACTTTGGGCACCCCATGAGAAGGCAAGACTCCCTGGACGAGGCGGCAATGCTAGGGAAAGTCCAAGGCAGAAGAGGAGGCAGACCAGTTAGGAGAAGGGACTGATTCCACAAAGGGAGCCACGGCCCTGAGTCTTCAGGATGTGAGCAGAGCTGTCATGGACGGGGCCTTCGCATGGTCACAACTCACTTGACAGCACCTCACAACAACAACATTCCTGCTATAGGTGCCATCACTTGTCGTTCCCACACCCTCACTTTTGGTTTTGTTATCATTGCAAATACACTTCAAAAAGTAGAAGAAACAAATATTTTCACCTACGTGGTTGACAGATGCTTTGGACCTAAGCCTGGGAATGAAAAAAACTCCCAAATCCTGATTCTCTGTAAGGGCCACCAAGAAGGACACATCAGCTGTTCTTTTCCTGCCGTGAGCCAGTACTGTGGAGTTGTACTATGTGGTAACTCAACAGCTGCCGAAACTAGTATGCCCAGGAATGCAAGAGGTATGGAAAGCACGCAGCGAGGCCTCAGTTCAGTTCCTCCCATCTCCAGTTAAAATCTGATTATGGTTAGTAGACCAGGTGAAGGCTCTGAGCATAAGCCCCAGCTCTCAGCTAAATGTCACGGAAGAAGGGCTTCAGTGACATGAGCAGGAATAGCTGGGCAATGGCTGAAGTTCCAGACCTCAGCAAGGGCCCCCTGGAAGTGCTCCTGTTCTTTCCCACTGAAGCCTGCTTGATCAGACCTTTGCCTGGTGGTGGCTAGGAGGAGGAAGAGGAGATGCCAATGTCTACTTGCTCAGCAGCTTTCTGCCAGTTGAGCAAGGCAGTAGTAGCAATGATGGGAAAGAGGAGAAGAAGGAAGAACAGCAGGTCATGATGATGACCCTGAGCAGGCAGACTCACTCAGAGAGAGGGCCTATTGGGGGCCCTTCAAAAACCTGGAGCCAGCAATGGTCTAAGATTTCCCAGCTGCACTACTGAGGGGAGAGGCATCCGAAATGCGTGAATCTCAAAGCCATGGCAGAATTCATTTGTCCTTCAGCCTATGCTCATTAAAAGAATAATTTCTGTACTTGTTTGGTACACATTTCTTAAATTTAGCCTTCAAGTCATTGCCTAAGGCGCTCTCATCTGCTCGGGCTTTCTGCACAGCGCATAGGCTGCTTTCACACTTCATAATTTAACAAGGCCATGTGATGCATCGCACTGCTTTCTGACCTTCCCCCCTCTCCCCCAAAATAAATAAAACAAACTTTATGAACTCCTTCCTATGCTCTGGAAAAAGAGACTGAACTCCTCCTGGGCCCTCCTGTGGGTGATTTTAGGCCAAATTCAAAACCATGAGAAATGGGCAAAAGAAAGTACTTTCTGAAAAGAGAACGGGGAAAAGAGAGCCGGGGAAGGGGCAGAGAAATGGGGCAAAACCAACGCAGGTGCTCCCTTGCAAGATCAAAGGAGGACTCCTGTCCTTTCAGCTGTACAGCATTTGCTCTGATCTTGGGGTGCAGATGGGCATGGTTAGGAGAAGGTTAAGAAAGAGTCCAGCAAGGCTGGACTGGATGCATACTGGACCCATTCCATACCAGGCATATGTGTGGAATCTGCGCTGAGGGTGGGAAGCCATTGGATTCCCTTGGCTTGGCTCTCCGGGCTCCAGTCTGCTTGCTCGGGCCCGTGCATCCAACCTAAAGGAATCTGAGCACACCATACATGCACATGGGTGCCCACCAGGAACTGAGTCTGTAAATGCTGCACAAGCAGTGTCTCTCTTGCAGCACATGACCTGCGGCCTTTGTTTGTGCTGCATGTGATGCGGAGAAAGGTTGCTGGCTGTGCAATTGGGGGTTTGCGGGTGTTCACAACCTTCCTCCCAGCTCAGCTTGCTTCCTAAGCCAGGGCCAAGCATGAAAAGATGTGTAATGAACAGACGAGAGCCGAGAGCCGCAGCCTTGCAACCTCTTCCAAACTGTGCCACATTAATTCTTTATTTTTTCAAATTGCACCTCCATTAAAAACAAAACCACGTTTAATGTTGACAGCTTGCTTTGGCAATGGCTGTCAATTCAAACTTCTACTGCCCCAGGAAACCTCCTGCAAGACTAATCAGTTTGGGTTTATCAGATTTAAAGCATCAGAAAACTGCCAGAAAGCTGAGCTACTGTGTCTCCATTGCCCTGCAGAGGGAAGAAAGAACTGAAACTTGACGGCAGGATGCACACTTTGCATGCAGAAGATCCCAGCTCAGTCCTGACACTTCCGGTTAAAAAAGATCAGGCAGCAGATGACTGGGGAGAGATCTCTGCAATGGAGGGCAAATGCCCTAATTTACAGAGTACAAATTAAGGGTCTGGAGGTGTCCTTTGTTTGAAGACCTTTCCAATCTAACCCTGGAACCGTAGGAACCATAGAACTGTCCAAGGCCATTGAAAATCTGGGCCCACATCCCTTGCCCACTGTGGTGAGATGCATTTTTCTTTAAGTTTAATGCTGAATCAACTACTACAGGCACTCCCCAATGCAAAGTGGCATTCTGATCTGCAGGACTAGAAGGATCACACCAGAGGCCTATCCGATCAACCTTTTGTTCTTCCGCAGTGGCTAACCAGACACCTATTGGGATTCCTTGCAGCAGGTCCTGCCAGCCATGTTCTCCAGCAGGCTGCCTCTGATGCTGGAGCATAGCATAGAGCCACCATGACCTTCATGACCGGCAGCTAGAGGCAAAAGAAATCAAAGGGAACCCTTGTGGTGGTGGTGGAGATATCATCATAAGCTAAAGAGCTGGACATCTACCGGAGAACTGTTGCTGAACGTCTACTGTCAAGAGCTAGGTTTCCTACCTTTGCACATTCAAAGTCACAGGCCTTTCTTGAAAAACATTCTTTATTGGCCAAAGCATTTTCCAGAAGTACAAATGCCCAGAAGGAATCTCTGAGCATGCACAGAGTGGCCTGTTGAACCCAGTCGAGCATTTACTTGCTGGAATTCTCCTTATGGGAATGTTTGTGTCCCATCCTTTTGGGATGGGCCTTTTCTAGACAAGCAAGCCTCCCCGCTGCATGCTGATCTTCTAATTGGGCCACCTTCCTCTGCCAATGTCCTGTCATGAGATCAAGAGCAGCACCCACCTCGTCTGTCTTGGAGAAACTCCCCTGTTCCAAGCCCACTTCCCTTAACAGCATGTCTCAGTTATTCTCAGAGGCTGCTTGAGCACCTGGCGATTCTGGTCTTGTGCCTCTGCTTCTCTCATGTCATGTCTGGAGCTGACCCACGTTCCTAGGCCTCTCGCTCCTCCTCCTCCTAATTCCAGTCCACCGGCTTGAAAGCCACCCTGCCCTCCCACCTTCTACTGTCTGAGGCGGCCATCTCCTCCAACCCGACAGCAGGGCTGGCCTAGCACTGCCATGGAGTGCACTTTCTACAGGAGCTGCCTGGAGCTTCGGGTAGGAAACTGGGGCAGATGCGGGTGCTCCTGCCATCCACACCACCAATGATGCCCACACAGGGGAAGCTTCATTTTCCTTGGCTCAATGCGGAGCAATTGGAGCTCCAGTGCGGACAGCAACCGCTCCTAGAAAAGGGAAAGACGGGAGCCTTGGCCGCTGCTTGTTTGGAACTCACTGCTCAGCAGAGGAATTGAGAGAATCAGTGCTGACAACAAAAGAAGGAAGTCTCAGACCCAATGCTACTAAAAACACTCTCCGAGTATCACTCAAAGGTTAACAAACATTCCCATCATGACATGCCCAGTCAGTTACTTCGTCTTCAAACTGTAAGGGTAACTACAAGAAACAGTACTAGAAAACAAACATCAACAAAACAGTGAAGGTTCCCCTCAATCAAAGAGGCAAAGTGAAAATGCAAGGAAGCTAGTGTCACACACTGCTGCTTTATTCATGAACAGATGGAATTCCGTGTAAATACCTAAACTGCCCTTTCGTGCTGGTCACTGGACACATCTGGGCTATTAAGACACAATAAGCTGAGATGCGAAGGAGCTTCATGCGCTTGCATGTAGCCGCATCACTTCCGCAGCTTCTGGTGAAGTCCAAACTCAGCAAACAAGGCTAATGGGTTCCTAGCAGACCAGAACAGAGAAGCCATGGTTTAAAGTTGCTGACCACATCCTGGCTTGTTCAGAAGTGACAAAGAGAAGCTATAATTAACCATGGCTTCCTGACTTGTTATCTTGCTGGGCAACTGGTTCACTGGTTCGATTCAGACACTACCCTAAACTATGATTGGCAATAACCATAGTTAAAAGCCAAAGACAGGTTGAGTTTGCAGGAGCATAACAAAGAAACCAGAGCTTCCAGCTGCTTGTCAGTTTGTGGTTCCTATCTGTGTAGCACTCCTTTGTATAAGTTCCCAGCTGTTTCCATGGTGCAGCAGCCCTGTCTTGTCATGAGCCTCTGATATTAGACAGAACAGCAAAACACAGAAAGCACAAAGTCGTTTGCAAAGCCGTGGCTGATTCTCTGGTTCAGCAAACAACCTCCCCCAAAGAATGGGGTGTGAGCTGTCACAGGTTTAGCCATAACATCTATTTGTTTTGTACCCTACATTTCTCCAAAAAAAAGGTCACCCAGGTTACAATCAACTTATACAATTCAGCAACAATCAAAAACTTGTCTGAGATACTACTGGAATGCCTCAAAAAGCAACTAAAAACACCATGATAAAGAAAGAGCAGAACCAAACAGACCAGCGTATCCGTCAAAGGGTGTGTGAATAAGAACTGTTTGTGTCTCCTGGCAGAAGGACAGAAGAGAAGTCACACAAGCGTCCCAGGCAGGGAGTTCCACTGAGAAGGCCCTCTCCCATCTCACTGCCAACGTGCAGCTGGAGCTGGCAGCACCAAAGGAAGGAGGCTCGTACAGGAGCAGGCAATCTTGCCTGGCCTCGAGACATAGAGGACATATTGGTAGAGACTGGGCCCCCTCTTCCAATAAAAGTGCTGTGGACAGATTCTAGATCGGGCAAGGAGGGGGAGTTAGAATCCACACTGGAAAAGGCAAGGCCAGTGGACTCCAAGATAAGCCCGGCACCTTCTGAGAATCTGTCCATTTCAGGTACGGTGGGGAAGCTTGGTGAGCATGCTAACGGAGTGGGAAGAAGACAAGCTAGCATCTTTAACTGCAGGGTATGGCATCTGCTGCAGAAGCATTCGGCATGCCAACTGATTGACTCTTAACTGCAGAATCCACCCCAAAGTTGCTGTTTGTCACTTTCAGTTTGGAATCCACTTTTCATCATTAAGCTGCATTTTCCTAACAGCCAGCATTGGGACCCTGCTTGGGGTTTTGCTCTGCTCTGCTCTGTTTTTGTTACTGACTTCTCTTCTTCCGTACTACCAAACCAGCCTGGCTGGTCTGCTTTAACACAGTAAATCCTTTTAGTTAGAAAGCATTTGTTCTTGTCTGCTTGAAAGGAGGAAAAGGAGAAGCGTGGCCAGGGCAACATTACATTCATATGTTCAGCTCAAGCCCAGTTGTCAAGGTTTTTTTTCCTCCAAAAAAAGATGCCATACCTTGTAGACTTGCCCATATGTTCCATTTCCAACAACTTGTACTAGTTCAAATATTCCAGCTGGATCCTGGAAAAACAATAATAAAGAAGGACATGAATTAATGTAATTTTTAAGAGGATCAACATCTTGCATCCTGCAGAAAGGCCTGTATTGAATTGAGGTTACAAGACTGGCACAGGGAGGGTGAGTGGGGTGTACATTCCTTCAGGGAGGTCTCCTAAAATGGCTTCCTGAAATGAATGGAGCCAGTGCAAGAGCCCAGCCCTCTGGCCATACTAAACAGAAGCATTGTGTGCACCTAAATCCTATTGGCCCCCATCAGTGGGACAGAAGCCCTTCCAACTGCAAGGAGCTAAAGGTACATTGTGTTCCAAGCCATGTGGATGGCAACTCCCGGAATGTGAAAATGTTGGTGTACGGGAGCCACAGCTATTCTTGTAAAGCATGGACAGAACAGAAAATTAAACTGTGTTCAACCTCACCCAAGGCAAGCCAGTTTTCTAAAAACAGCACGGAAGGAAGATAAGGGAGAATGCCTGCCCAAAAATCATAGAGGAGCTCGTGCCAAACCATTGCAGTACAATATTGCGGGGTTCATAAGGGTGGTGCATAAAATAAAAACTCCGCCGGCAACTGCTATTCCATTTGCAAATACAAATGAGATTTGTTTAAAGATCCTCTCCTGAATTCCGAAGCTATTTCCAAACAAACTCTTTAAAAAGATTCCTCACCCTGAATCATCTAAGCTTTATCTCCCCCACCCTCGCCTCCATCAAGGTCAGTGGCTGGAAAGTAAAAAGCAAACTACACTTGTGTTTCAGGCAAGACGGCACCACTATTCAAAGCCAAAGCATCAGTCTGGTTGACGGGAAAGACGCTGTTCTCCAGCTCTGCATAATGTTCAGCAAATTCCTTGCAAAGTTTATCTTATAGCTACAAAATAGCAACCCCCACTGACCTTTCATAGTTAATTTTGTATGTAAGAAAACACACAAGTGAAAGGGTTTTGAAATTACATGGATCTCAAAGAATCCCAAGAAGTGAAAAGCTTTGCTATTTAACCCTAAGAAACAGCAAAATATACTTGATGAACTTAGTTTTCCTATAAGTTCTAGCAAAGATGAAAGGCAGGCCTTGAAAAGGAGAAGGTGGATTTACTTTTTTAAAAGTTGTTTGTCAATATGTATTTTAGTGTAAGTTTGTGGAGAGATCAGACCATCCACAAATAATGGAGAACAAAGCAGATCTTCTCAAGCCTGAAATCACTTCAGAAAACAAAATCAGGACAGCCAGTTCTTGACTTCCACCTGGTTTAAACATAAAGGAAATATGTTGTGCTCTGATTTCCTGTTCTGTTTGTAGCTTGCAGTCTTATAGGCAAGTGTGACTACTGCAAGTCGGCTCTGTGGCATCCAGGTCAACTCTCTTGCTTCACGTCCAATGATCGAGGCTAGGCAAGAAGAGGAGCATATGGCACAGTGCATTACAGTAATTAACCTCCAAGTGATGAATGTTTGGGTCAGAATTTTGGCATCTGTCAAAGGAAATGCAGCAGACTTGGCAGTGGCTGGATAGCAGAGAGCCATTCTGGATACCAAATGTGAGTGGAGAGGAAGCATTTTATCAGAGGGGTGTCCAGCTCTGAGATAATTAAGAATCTGGCCAGGTCGGAAGACTAAGCCATAATGGACCACAGAGCAATAGAGTCTGAACAAGGGCAGAGCAAGGACCAAAGTCAGAGCCGGACAGCAGATCACAGTTGCCTACAATGTGAAGGCTTGTTCAATCTTACATGTTGGAAAAAGGTGTCACCTCTACTTAATGCAGGCATAATAGTGGTGGGCACTTGCTTATTCACCTGTGGCAAGCGGGAACTGGCCTCCAGGTGAAAAGGAGAGATTTGGCTTCCTTTGTACGGGAGGGACCATGCCAGAGGAGGAGAGCACAGCAATTAAGGTGGGATCAGCCTCAGGCAATTTGCTACCTGAATTAAGGGGCAAGATGGCGCCGCCCCACTGGGATATTCCACATATAGAAGCTGACCAGGATCGATGCTGAGTCTTAGATCAATGCTAATGCTGCAGTCATGTCCTCTACTGTGAAAAGCCCCCACTCCCCTTTGCAATGGCTCATTGTGTCCTCATATGGAGTCACAGTGGCTGGATTAAAGACAACATAACAAGCCATGATGGGCTTTTTTTTTTTTTTTTAACCACTGCTGGTCCGTTGTGTTGTTTGAACACAGTTGAGGTATGGGTCTTTAGAAACCAGAATAAAAAGCCATTTTTTGTGTTATGGCTTTGCCACACCATCATGGCTTGTAATGTTGTTTCCAAAGGTCCCAAATATCAAGAGGTCCAAAGGTCACTGGAGAAGACAATCACGCCAAGAGAAGTCAAAGGCAGAAAAAGAAGAGGAAGACCAAGCACGAGATGAGCCAATACCAAAATGGACTTCAGTGTACAAGATCTGAGCAGGACTGTCAAGGACAGGACATCGTGCAGGACAATCAGAGATGACCTGGTGGCAAGCGGCGGCATAGAAATGTTCTAATAATAATCATAATCATAAAGAGGCTTGGTAAGAACTTAGCTGCAACAACCCAAAAGCCCATGCACGATTTCTCCCCTGCAGCAAGCCAATGGCCCTTGTGTGTTACTTGCAAACAAGGCACTGGCTATGTCGCCTGGCCCTAATCCAGCTACAGCTAGTTAGCACTTTCAGCAGAATGTGGCAGGCACGCTTATGCAGAGGTATGGCCTGGGCACATCCAGCTGCCTCAGTCACAAAGTTCCAGCAGTCCTGGCGCTGGCCAGCTTTGACGGCTAGCCTCTCCCTGGGGCCTAGGCAGAGGTTCTTCTCAACAGCTGTTGAAACCCTTTTCAACAGGCCATGACAGGACAAGGACTAAGCCTGGAGGCCCTCTCCCTGCAAAGTGTGGGCCCTGCCCCTGAGCTACGGACATTCACAGAGGGTACTTCTTCAGGTAAGGTCACGACTGGATCATTAGAGAAATGATGTTGCAACACCCTTAAATGTTTAAGTGGTGGGGAGGAGGTTGCTTTGGAAGGGAATCAGTGCTGCATCCAGGTCTTGGAGGGTGCTTGAGCAATGGGACCCTTACTCAGCAAGTCTACATTCTGTGGTCAGTGAGTTCCTGCTGGGTGGGACCCCTTAGTAAGTGCCCCACCATGCCTACCCTTGGCTTCCACCCTGGGTGGAAGCTGCTTCACCAGATGCAAAAATGGATGGAAGCAAGATGGAATGGTCGGGCAGAGGCCGGCAGGGCATGGACATGATTCTCTTTGCATTTAAGGAGGGATCTACAGCTTGCCATTGGTATTAAGCGCGGAATGCAAAACAAGAAATCCCTACAAGAAACAGAACAGGAGGCTAACAACAAACCCTCTCTCTCTCTGTAAAAGCAGAAAAGCCACCAACCAGATCAACACAATCAGAAGGCCCCTAACACAGGTGGCATTAAAAGAGGATTGGACAAACTCACCCAGAAGTCCACCAGGAAACTTCCACGTGCAGAGTTAATTGTCTTCCAAACATTGGCTGCTGCGGTGCAATAGTGGGGAACACCAGTGGGGACCCACCTTATTCTGCATCACCCCTTGAGCCATCTACTCTAGTTCTGTGAACACTGGCCGGCAGCTATGGCTCTGCAGGATTTCAGCCAGGATCTGCCCTACCTGAAGAAGCCAGAGATTGAGCCTGGGCAGACCAAGCAGAGCTACGTCCCCTGACCTAGCCCCATGGGTCCATCCAGCCCTCTACCATTGACACGGATCAGCAGCAATAGCTCTCCAAGGTTTCAGGCAGGAATTTTTCCAGCCCTACCTGGGGATACCAGGAATCAGCCCTTCAAAATGCAGCTCTCTTATCCATTCTTGAGACACCTGAACCACTCTGGGCGCTTGGCCACACCGGGAAGCCAGATGCACCACAACGCGGAGCTTGGGCCTGGTCCAGCAGACCTCTTCTAGGTGGGTTCGGGGCAGCTGGCTCCTAACTAATCTTGCAGAGGGGTGCAGCCTCGCCATGCAGTCCAAAGCAGGTTGACTCCGAGGCAAGTCCCACTGAGCTCCACAAGGCTTACTCTGCTAGCCAGTGTTTAGGATTGCCTGTGATTACTCAGATGGAATCTCCAATGGGTTGAATGGGACTGACCTACTGCTAGGTAAGCAGCTGTAATCAGACAAATAATTTTAGGTGAACAGAGCCGCTGCAAAGAGACTAGAAGGAATACTGTGCAAAGGGAAAATGCCGGAGTGTGTGGACTGGATGTCATGCTTTGGTAGGCAGCATGGGAAAGCTCCAGGGCCTCAGCACCAATGTTCAGGTCACCAGGACAGGTGCTGAGAAAATGATCTGAAAAAGTAATCCATTTCACAGAAATCTCCAGTGATGTCCTCCAGAAGAAATGAACAAGAGAGACAAATTTCATAGCCAGCAGATTCCAAAGAAATGGACTCATTTTTGTGCGTATCATATATACATCTCCCCAACAAGGATTAACCACAGTGATTAATTGGTGTACGAGGCCACTTTTCCTAACTGGAAAAGGCTGCAAAAGGCTATTGGATTTTTTTATTTGATGGGACAAGCAAAATCCAGAAAGGTTTGAAAGAATGACTGTGTTGCATGGTGCTTTCGTGTGACCACCGCCAGAGTCCCTGGGGTGATGCTCATTGGAACATCCCTAAGAGGGGAATTCCTGGCCACGACAGGACGAGAATCAATCAATATGCGTTCAACCCAAGGAGCATTCAAGTGGATTTCATTCTGTTTTCGAAAGCACTGCCAAGCTCATGTTTGCGGGTGATCTGAAAACAGACTGAAGCTCTCTTACAAGCCGAGTGGTTTTCTGAGCCCCACCCTGCACAACGCTCTTGTCCAAGGATTGGCTGAAATATTAAAATGAAGACTGAAACTCTGGGTGGCCCTAATCCAGGAACTTCTGGGCAGCTGCACAGCAAGTAAATGCATTAAAATACACGCATGTACAGCAAGTTTACATTAAAAATAAGAATAGCGATGTTATTTTCCTGCCCCAAAGATTATTCATGGGGACAGGTAATTAACTCTTAGAAGACATGATCACAGAGCATGCCTGCAGGGCTATGAGGCTCCGTATGATCTCAAACCAAGACAAGCTCTTGCGGGCTCAATCCTTTGCCTGTTTAGAGGGAAAGGGGCTCTGTGGCCTCCAGGCTTCCACAGGCAGGGCGCTTGCCTGGACATAGCTGGAACTTGGAGGGCTTCCTTCCATCGAAACACTCACAGGACTGCATCCTAAATCTCTGTTAAAAGAATGCCCTGTAATCATGAAGCAGGGGAAGTGTCTCAAGGCGGTGCCTTTAACTCTTTGCGAGTTTAGAACTTTGGAGGCCGCCCTCAAGGTGGCGTGTGGCTGGGGAACATGGGCAGGGGGTGCTCCTGCGCTCCAGCGCGGCTTGTGGGCGCCTCCTGGGCAGCGGTCGGCCACTGCAGGGCCAGCGTGCTGGCCTGCATGGGGCCCGGCCCTGGCCCAGCAGGGCTCCTCTTCTGGGCTCAGCCCATCCGTCCGTCGGTCAAGAACGTCTGGTCCGGCCGGAGGGAGGGAGACCACGGGCTCTGCACGGCTCAGCCACGGGGCTCGGGCGCGCTGGGATGGCGAGCGCCGGCCCAGCCCGGCCCGGCCCGGCCCGAGGGGGCTGCTGCAGCCGGGCGCCCCCAGCCGCCCCCACCCCAGCTCGGGCGGGCCACTTACCCGAAGGGCGGCCAGGTCGATGCTGTCCAGGCTCCTGGCGGCGCAGTCGCTGGCCATGGCTCAGCTGGGCGAGCGCCCCGGGGCCAGGCGAGCGCCGCGGCCGCCCGAGGCGGGGCACAGGAGCGCGCCCGCGCCGCTTCGCCGGAGGGACGGCCGCCCGAGAGCGAGGCGGGCCCCGGAGCAGAGCGCCTGGCGGGTCCCTCCCCGGCGCAACGGTCCCTCCGCCTCAGCCCTTGTCGGGGAGCCTGTCCATGGCGAGGGCGAGCTGGAGTGCGGCGACCAGCACAGGAAGCCTGACATGCAAAGCCGGAAAGAAAGAAGAAGCAAGAGAGCAAGAGAGCGAGGAGCAAGCGAGGAGGCGAAGCGGGAGGGGGGCGAGGCTTGGCCGCCCGCACGCTCAGAGGGCGAGGACGTAGCCCCGCAGCCTCGATGCTTGGGAGGAAAACAACTTTTGCAAAGACATTTCCTCGGGAAAGTTTGCGAGGAAGTGACGTGCCCGGCATGGGTTGGACCCTCCTGGGGGCGTGGGGGGGCAAGAGAAAGCGAGAGAGATGGATGCATGAACTGGCGTCGGTGGGGATACTGGGAGCAGTCGCTTTAGGGCAAACCCTACACGGGTTTAGACAAAAGAGAAGTCCCACAGCTCCCAGGATCTCCCAGCCTGGGGGTTGTAGGACTTTTCCGCCTCTCGAAAGAAGCATAGGATCCCACCCTTAGCTGTAATAATAGGAAGGGAGGAAGAGCAGATCCCGCTTTCCACTGAGTCAGACCCTTGGTGACTAAGCCAGTGCAGCGGACACTGACTGGCAGTGCCTCTTCAGAGCTCCAGGCAGTTTTCCCAGGTCTACCCGGGCAGGATGGAGCTTGGATCTGGGACATGCCAAGTGCGGGGGCTCTGTTATACCTGAACTGCAGCCTTTCCCCTCTGAGCCATGGCCCCTCTCACTACACCGCCACGGAGACCAGACTTCCTCAGCTGTGGCCCTCAGGCACGCAAGGGGTACAGCTGGGCTCATTCAGGGGCAAAACTCGTATCCACACAGTGCGTGTGAATTCTCTGGACTCTGTTGGTGGAAGTAAGTGAGGTTCCTGGCAGGGGCTGAACCAGTCTGAAGTGGGGAGGGATGGGGAGGGAGTGACACATTGGGGAGAGAGAGAGAGAGAGAGAGAGAGAGAGAGAGAGAGAGAGAGAGGTTGACTCAAGAGCCAGAGCTGATGGGAACAAACTGGAAGAAGCAGGAGAATCTATTTAGGAGGGAATCCAACACATTTTTATACAGGAAAAAAATCCAACAAGTTCCAGCAATCCTACAACTCAAATTTACTTCTGGGTTGCTTTCCAGTTTAGCCACATGCATCAGCTCCCTGCAGGCCCCAATTTTCAAATGCATTTTCCAGCAGTTTAGCCAGAATAGGCTGTTGCAGGCAGTGATGTTCAAGAGTCAGAGCACATGAGGACGTAACTCTGACCATTTTTGTCAGGGAGACTGATGTCCGAAGCCACCCCCTCTACAGACATTCCTGTTTTTCCAGAGCTTTGCAGCAGTGGGTTTGAAACAGATTCTCCCAGCAGCGATATATTGCTCTCTGTTGAAATGCGAAATATTCAGGGCCAGTTTGGTCTTGAATGGGCAATTTTAGGTGCATGTTAGAGAGTCCTACAGTTCCCAGAATGCCTGCACAACAAGGCTGGTTGGAGGGATGTGGGGAGTTCCAAGACTTGTTTCTGTCCAGATGTGAACAAGGTGGTGTCTTAGGTTTCTTTCCAGTGAGAAAAGAGCCGCTCCTGCTGGGGATTACTGGTGTCTTGATACAGCTCCACACAGTTGTCTGCATTTTGGGATTTTCCTTGTGGGTGCAGCTTTGTGGACACCCATGACGAGCACCTGCGTCTCAACATCACCCTCTCCATCACTGGTTGCCGCAAAACCAAGAGCCTCGCAGCCTCTGAAATAAAGGCAGGCGAATCTGTTACTGTATCCACTTTGTACACATGCTGTGGGTTAAAGTGTATTAATGAGAGGGGAAGGAGAGGTTGCTCCCCACAGATGCCTAAGGAAGCACCCCCAACATTGGTTTCACTGATTTCCTTGTGCTGCTCCCTGTTCGGACAGCTTCGGCTGTTGGGCAGAATCAGAATAAATGAATACATCCTATGCCTGAATTTACCCACAGGCACTCTCTGTTAGTACGTTGTGGTGGCAGCAGATTGAGCAGCTGGGAGACAGAATGTCGAAATAAATCATTGGGCAATTTCCTCTAAGAGAGTCTCAAAGCTGTGCTGGGGCTTCAAAGCGCCACCGCAAGTCCAAAGATGCAGGCCTGGGGTGGATTGGTTTTGTAGACTATCCTCACCTCCCTCCGCACACGCCCCTCTCCAGCAAGTAGCACCTCAAACCAAACCACAAGAAACAAATCCACCCACAGTATATGGTGTGTGTGTGTGTTTTGAACCCTTATTTAGAAAAGCAGGGCAGAAGTGTGAAAAGAAGGGCTGTATTCAGTGTTCAATGCTAAAACGGTCGAGGTTCTAAATTTTAAAAAAAGATGACCTAAGCAATAGAAATTAAAATTAAAAGCGGTCTGCAGAGAGCAGTCCTCTGAAAGACAATCAGAGGTGGGAATTTTCCTCTTCTGCTCCCTTATCTTCTTACTGGGGAGTGATCTCCAGCTGAGCACAGAGGGATGTACTGCTACGTAAACATAGAAACAGAGCGAGTCAGAAGGGGTCTCGCAGGCCATCTAGTCTGACCCCCGGCTCCAGCCGGCTCCACTCACGAGATGCCCACTATGTGCATGTCTAGCCTATTCTCACCGGTGGGGCCTCAGCCACCTCCCATGGAAGCCCATTCCATACCCAATCCAACACGTATAGGATTGTTCTGCAATCCTAAGTCCGCTCAGGGTAGGATAGAGCCACACATCCCATTCACAGTAAAAGAAGTTGTATTGGCTGGGTGGATGCTGCTATTACTTGAGCCAGGGGTCAGGCTAGATGGCCCGGCAGGCCCCTTCTGACTCACTCTGTTTCTATGTTTCTATGAATAGGAATGGATGAAGGCGGTTTGACTTATAAACCTTAGTGATATGCCACCCATCCCCCAAGGAAGTCAGGGCATCACATGTGGCACCTCTATGTCATTTTCACAGCAATGGTGAGCAACATCCAGGGAGGGTGTGCAGGGGAGAATTTGAACCCAGTTCTCTGTGGACACTGAAGGTATCAGGATTCGAATCTGGGACACAGCTGCCCTGGTGATGAACAGCGTGGCTCGCCCTACAAGAGCCTGCAGTACACCTGCTCTTTCCTGCAAGGACGGGCGCCTGGTGGTCCTGCAGAGCAGCTGGGAGTTCTGGAAGGCTCCATAGAGTGCAAGACGGGCCTTGGTGGTGGCCACACTGAGTGCCCGCCCCTGCTCCTCGTCCAGCTCATGAACCAGGTCTCCTGCCAGCTTTGCTTCTGCCCTTGTCTCCAGCCTGACTATGCCTTGCCAGGCACCTGTCCCTCGGTCCCTTGTTCTCTCTGACCTTGCCTTGCTCTTGGCTATGCTTTGCCGTGCTGGCATCTGGCCTCGACTGCCTCTGGATCTGCCAAGCCTTCTTGGTGTCGGACCCTTGCTTGTTCCTGTCTTGGGTCTTCCTGCATTCTTTAGAGACCTCCGTCATCCATGGTCCTGGGTTCTACCTGCAGATACCAGCTGCCCTTGTCCTGGACCAGACAGAAGCTGACCATGCATTTCACACTCCAGTATCTCTTTCATGCTATTGTTTGCCTAAACTAAATTGTCCTTGTGCTGCATCCAGGTTTCTGTTTCCAGATTAAGCTCTGCTGCACAATAAGTTCCATTTGCCAGCGAAGGCATTAAGAAAACACATTCATTTTATCTATAATAAGAGGATGTGTATCTGTCTGTGCATTCATCAGAGCCAAGACTGAATAGCCTAGACACTGGAAACTTGGCATGCATACTAAGGCCATCCTAGGAATATGAACCTTAGTGTTATTTCTGTTTTTAAATTCTATCAATGAATGTTAATTTAAAGATGTCTTGAGGGTAGAGGCCTACAGCAACCTCCTTAGCTTCTAGGGGCAAACTTGCTCAACTAGCACATAGCTTTTCAGGCAATATAATTTGACTCTGGGGAGATAAGTAGGCCAATAGCCTAGTTCTCCTTCCCCACTGCTGTGGGGCAGCCGCTTGCAGTAGAATGGCATGGACAGGCCCCTCTCTAGGAGGCTATAAGGGTGCACCCATTGCAGGGGGCTGTCTCTTCTCACAAGGGTTGTGCTCAGTATCATGCAGGTTGGGACCACTGCATGACTTTGCATGAAGACTCTGCTGGATCAGACTGAGGGTTCTAGCAACCCTTGAAGAGCTGGGTCATTTCACTGAGGACTGATAGAGCCTGGGCAGTGGTTTGGTTGGAGGTCTTTGCAGTTGGGTCTTTGGTTTTGAGAGTTGACATGAACCAGGGCCAGCTTGGCCAGCTGCCTTGAAGGCTGGGACGATCACAGAAGGCCTCAGTCTGGACTGGTCATGGGTAGATGCTATCTACCCCCATGTTTGTTGGGCACGCAGTTGGAGGCAGCCATTGACTCTGGACTGAAGCAGATGGGACCCCTGGGGCCGTAGTACTCATGCCAAAGAAGGCATTTCAGCAGGTCTCTACATGACAAGCTACATGCTCTGAAAACCCTCCTGGTGCCCAACTCTTAAAGGTGCAGGAGACCTAGCTTCTAGCTCCATTCCAACATTTAATGGGAATGACATGCTGCCCCACACAGCCCTGTTCCAACTCATAAATGGTAACATGAGTGCAGGCCTGGTCTGAACAGATTGTGACTCTACAAATCATATTTCAGGTAGAGTTGGTCTTTCCAGCTGCTCTCGTGCCACTTTTTAAACTGCCCCTGGTAAATTTCTACACACCAGCATGGTTTCTTCTTCTGGAAGAAAAAAGAATTGTACACATTGAAATTTCGCAGTACAGTATCAAATAATTCCTGGTCAAAACAAGTTGGCAACCTTGTACACCTTCTGAAGGTCATGTTGAGAGAGACGCAGAAGGCTGAAAATAGACCTATCATCCTAGTGCATGAGGGCGAATGGGGGAAAAAAAGTCAAAAGCCGGCATTAAAGCTAGAGGATGTTTTGTGTAGAAAAGGGAAGTGAATAAAGGAATGAGCTTCCTTTCTTTCAGTTGAGGAAATGCCATTTTGCCCAAGGCGTGAAGGATTCTTTGCACTGAAATTGGCCTTCTGCAAGTGAGTCCAGCGTCCAGCATGGAAGGTCTGTCATGGGAGCTGCTCTTGTAAAGGAGGGCTGTGGCCCGAAATGAAAGTGCCACCTTTTGACTTCAGAGCTGCTTCAGGCCCACTCGAGCATCCTTCCTTAGCTTAGCGTTGCAGGATAATTACCGAGAGAGGCTCCGGTGCCTTTCATGGCTGCGAAGGAGTCAGCCGCTACCCCATCACAGAATCGCACCACTTAAATATGTCCTGCCCAAGACTTAAAGCGCCAAAAAGGAGTTGGCAGTGCGGAACTGATCACATTAAAAACACATTAATGATTGCAACATTTTAAACATTAATTTTCACATGACAAACATGTACTCATTTAACTTTAGAGTAAGTGTGTGTGGTTGTGATTTAGTTCAGGACCATCTGCAAGTAAGGATTCATCTCTGCCCTATTTGCTTCCCAAAGCCGGTATTTGCCTGCCAGGGTTCAGCAGGTGGAATGATGCCATCCATCAAACCACACATGATGTCACCTGCACGGCTAAACTGCAAGCCTGCACTGGCTGCTTTTCATCAGGAAGTCCAGAGAACTCATGGGCCCGCCATCTGGAGCACGTGCCGGACCAAGTCCCACACCAGCAGTTCCCTGCTAAAAATCCTTCCCGCTCCAATGCTATTTACTCATGAAGGTAGTTTGTCCATCCATCAAGAGTAGGGAACATACATAGGGGTAAATGTAGTCAATTATCCACCTTTAAAAAGGTAAAGGTAAAGGTTTTCCCATGACATTAAAGTCCAGTCATGCCTGACTCTGGGGGGCGGTTCTCATCTCCATTTCCTGGCCGAGGGAGCCAGCGTTTGTCCGCAGACAGTCTCCGTGGTCATGTGGCCGGCATGACTAAACACCGAGGTGCACGGAATGCTGTTACCTGCCCACCGAAGTGGCACCTTTTTATCTACTTGCATTTGCATGCTTTCTAACTGCAAGGTTGGCAGGAGCTGGGACGGAGCAACGGGAACTCACCCTGCTGTGCAGATTCGAACTGATGACCTTTCGATCAACCAGCCCAGCAGCACAGCGGTTTAAACCACTGTGCCACCTGCAGTCCCTATCCACCTTTAAACCAATATAATAACAGAAATGGGTTATCCTTCGAAATTCACACTCCTCCGAATTTTGAAATAGAGTTCTCCAGTGGAGAAAAATGCACAGAAATGTGCATATTAGGGGAAAGTGCACACGAAGATGTGCACGTGAGCATTTAAAATGCATTATATTAGGGGAAAAATTGTGCAAAAAAGTGTATTCCCGGATATTGCATGCAAAAAAGCGTGCGTTGGGAGAAGCAGACAGAAAAGATCCATACAAATTTTCATGTACATTTTGCATGAAGTTCCTCAGAGTTTAGAATGAAGTACAGTTAAGACTGGGGAAAAAGAGGAGGAATGAGGGATACTGAAATTAAAAGGTTTATGCATCCTGAAAAATGCATTGGTTGCTATTTATCTGCATATGAATCTGAGTTGTTGTTACTGCATACAGCAACCTCAGGGATTAATTGCACCCAGAGAAAGGTTTATGAAAGCCAGTTTTTGCGGGTGGCTTTGGACTGGGACTACATGGCAGTTTTTTCTTCAAAATAAGTGTCAAGTTCAAGCAGACTTAAAACAAGCATGTATAACATTGTATTTAATTCAGCCCTTATGGTCCCACTTGAATTAGCAAATTAAAACATTCTTCTTTGACACAATAGGCATGGAGATTAGATACAAGGAAATGGCTCCTTTCCTACAGTGGACCCAGCAAAGCAACTGTTTCATTTTAGATTAATCCTGGGAGTTGGCAGCCCTTGTTTGCAATATGTATATTCATCAAAGAAACATTCAGAAATGTGTTATAGGCAAAATGGCACACAGCTATGCCTATTAGGAGAAATGCAGATCATGTTGGAAAAATGAGACGCCCCACAAAATCGTCAGTTCTGTCCATCCCTGCCTCTGAATACCTCGAGCCTGCTCCCCGCCTGCTACAGAACACTTCTAGAACGTGGGAGTAAGATTTCCTTCCAGGGAAGATGGTGGAGTTTCTCATGGTCGTGAGCCCTTGCATCACTAAAGCCCGGCCTTCCATCTGGGAAGAGTACTTTGCGTCCATGGAATATCCCACCACTAAAATTAAACCGGTGCCACCTTTCTGGGATGTAGGAACCTACAGAAAAGAGACCTTTCCAACAAGAATTCCCAAGAAGGTAATCTTGGTTTCTGTATTCTTGTACTAAACGCAGTACTTAATTATGCTCTTGCACTGCATTGTGCATCTATCACTTAGAAAGGTCTTTTAATATAAGTGCTTTATAAATGCTGTTAAATAAATCAATACACTTCAATGCAATCAAAACCATGAAGTTCTCTGCTGAAGCTGAGAAGTGGATACAAACAGATCTTCCTCCCTCCCTTTGATCTTGCACAGCTTTTCCTCCGGCCAGTTGTCTCATGCCGCGTCGCACTAAGGGTCCTGGGTAGACGCGATCTCAGCCCATCTGTGCATAGGCTGGGTGATAACGCCCTTCAGAGTCTCTGCTGCACCACATCCTGCCAATGCGGTTGTATTTAACCTTGCCACATGCTAAGCATAAGTTCAGCAACCAGAACAAAGCCAAGCTGGGCTTTTACGGGGCACTGGAGGCACCCCTAAAGTAGGAATGCTGACAAACTTCCTACGTCTTTCTGGCCACATGTTATCCTTCGAGATCCCTCTTCTCTGTCGCAGATCTGTGGTTTGGAGCCCAGTGTGACTATTACTTGCAGAGCTTGAACCTTTCAAAGGCCTTGCGTGCTCAGGAAGACCAAAACACTGAAATAGCCGATAGAGATGTTTCAAAATAGGGAAAGGCTTCTTGCTCCTGCTTTGTATGCAAAAGGTCTCAGATTCAGTCCCTGCAATTTCCAAGCAGGAGGAGACCTCAGTCTGAAGTCCGGGAGAGCAGCTCAAGTGAGACTCACCTATTTCAGTCCCCTCCGACCTCTGCACTCCTGAGATAACTGGAGGGCTGAGAAAGGCTGGTCTGGTAGACAATGGCTGGGTTCAGACAATGCAACAACCCACACTCGTTGCTGAAGCATGTACTATAGTTTCTTAACCACAAACAACCCATGAAGAGAACCCATTCTGATTTATGGGTTGTCCACTGCTTGGCTGGGTTCAGACAACACAATAGCCCATGGTTCAGTGCCAACTCATACTCCACCCTTGAGTGTAGGTTACTGTGTTGTCTAAACTCAGTCTATATTTGAACTAGATGAGCCAAAGGAGAAACTCTGAATCAGACAACTTCCTGTTTATTGATTTCAGAGATTTGTATACCACTGGTATAATCCTATGCATGTTTAGACAGAAGGAAAGGTCTACAGTTCCCCAATCAGGATAGCCCACTTGCTTGGAGACATGTGCTTAACCTGCCTGACTAGCCCACAGGTGCCTGTCTCCGGATAGCAGGCGCTGGCTTGGGTACCAGGGCAGCATCTTGCTTCTGTGGCCCGTGGTTCTATTCCCACTGGGAGACAGACTGATATCTCTCAGGTGGAGCTGGCTCGGCAAACAAGGACCTTGGCCAAATGAGTGAGTGCTAGTGAGCATAACTGAGAACTCGAGTCCGGACAAAGCCAAGTCTGCAGGGTTTTATAAAAAGACCAGAGCATATTAAAGCAAAGGCAAAAGAAGCTTTGGCACAGGAATGAATTGCTATGCACTGAGAGCCTAAAACCTCAGGCAGCCTGGAGTTCTCTGGAAGGATCCCAGCCAACATGGAGATTTGCCCTAAATACAGCCCTAAATATATGAAGATGACTGAGTTGTTGTCCCCTGATTTATGTAAAAGCTATCATGAGAGAAGAGAGGTGGATTGAAAGATTGCTTTTGGATATGTAGCGTGCATAGGATTATGAGGGCCATTAGGTTTTTTAAAAGGGGCTAGAAAAGAAGTTCTGTGGGAAACCCAAAGGCAGTGGTGGGAGCTTGTGTGTGGCAAAGGCACAGCACTGGGCGGCTTGGTGTTTCACCCCTTACCCCGCTAAGCAGGCTGCCATCTCGGGCCATACGTGCACAAGAGATCGGGGAAACTGCAGGTCCTGGACTGCTCCTCTGAGGACTGGATGTGGCCCAGGGTGCCAGCAGCTTCAGAAGTGCCCCGTGGTCCCTCTTCCTTTAGATGTGGTGTTGTAGCCAGGCTGCTGGATTCAGGGGACCCCGGTTCTATTCCCGCTCTGCTCAGATGCTCACTTGTTGACTTTGAACTTGTTGCTTACTCTTCGCCTGACCTACCTCGGAGGGTTGTTGTGGCAATAAAATGGAGAGGAAGAAGACTGGAAACTGACTTGGGTTTCTTGCAGGGAAAAATGGAATTTAAATAGAAGTGAATAAATAAATAAAGGATTAATTTTGTAGGTTGTGAATGAAGCTGAACATTACCAAGGTATCACCAGACTCTGGTGAGCTTGCCTTGCAAACTGAAGCAAACTCTGGAAAGCCCCGTCTCATCTAGCCTGCACTGCTTAGCAAAACAGGGACTTTTATGACAAAGCCCATGTAGAGGCATATGGGCTGTTCCATCTTGCTGAAGCAGAGGGTGGAGTGAGACGGTCCAGCCCACTCCGTTGGCTCGGCTGGGACTGTAACTGCCATTTGGCGCCTTCCCTTTTGGAGCATCCTCCCTCAGTGGGCTTTGCACCTGGTTATTAAACATTTCTTGAACTTTATAGAGACGTCCTGCTCCAATTTGCTTGTGCTCCTGTCCCTCTCCCTCTCTTTCCTCCCCTTTGCCTATCAGACGGTGCGTCTGTGGGCCGAGGCTGTCTTGTTTCTCAGTCCTTGCACAGCGCCTAGAAAACATCCATCTTCTCCTTCTCATCACCTTTCCAGGTTTTGGGGGGCCCTTGGGCAAGCCGCCCACGGTGCGTTTATCTTCTCGCCACCCTTGGGAGCAGCTGCTCCTGCTCCCCACCCTCTTTCTTAGCACTGTGAGTCCCACTCCTGCTTGGCAGGCAGCAAGCTGGGAAGCAAAAGGCGGTGACATCGCCCGGTCCTGCTCCTCCCTGCCAGTGCTTGTCTGGACTGGACAGGTGAATAAACGCCCAACCTTCTTCCTGGTCCCCCCCCTCCCCGGATGTGCCCCCCAGCATGTGCCCCGTTATGCCTCCCCGGGATGCTGGCCCTCAGAACATGCTGCACGGCTTTGCCTGTATCTACTCCATCTTTGCTATCCTCTCTCCTCGTCTGGGCTCACATCACATCAGGATGTATTTCTGGTCTGGATGGGAAGCTCTGAAGCTCTGAGGCTTCATGGAGGCGCTAGGTGCGCTGGGCAGCTATGCGGCAGCCACTGGCTTTTTGAAGCGTTTCAGTCACACGGATTCATGGATGATGGCTTCTTCCGGCTGTGTGCTGGGGAACCAGCAGAAGCGAAATCTCCCCCCACCCCCGATGCTTTAAATCAGAGGTTTAAAAGGCATCCCATAACACATGGAGGCAGGGGGGTAGTGCGTGGGGGGAAAGAGTTGGTGATAGACTATAACTCTTCATACGCTTCCTCAGAAGGAAGTCCCATGGAGTTCGATGAGGCTTGCTAATCCTTTCTGCATTTTTCTAATCTCGGTCATATCCGCTTTGGGGTGTGGTGCCCAGAACTGAACACAGTCTTCTAAGTGTGGTTGTACCGTGGATTTGTGTAAGGGCAGTGTGACTTGGCAGTGTGATTTTCCATGCCTTTCTCAATTATACCTAATGCAGAGCTGTAGTTCAAAATACCTGGAAGGCACCAGCCTAGGGAGAACTGATGTTGGCTGACCAGGGAAGCTCCATTGCAATCAGTTACAGCTCTCCATGGAGCTTCCCTCCATGAGATTTGCTGCAGTGTGTTGCATTCATTCTCAGGTATACACATCACTGCCAGTGGTGTGAGGTGGCTTTCAAAAGCACCGTCTTCCAGTGCAAGCAGGGAGCACCAAGTCTGGGCCCTTGCAAAGGAGGGCTTTGCTCATGCACAGTTTCAATGGTAATTGTCCTGCAACTTGTGTGCGTGTGCATTTCTTTCCCCAGAACCTGGCCGTAAGAATGCACAGGATATCCAAAAGGAGATGATAAATGAGCAGCTTCCTTTCTAACCAATTCCTGACTGGGCAGACAAGACAGGAAGAAGGTCTCTAAGGAACATAATGACTGAATGTATGTCCAGTGATTGTACAGGGACTTTTTCTTCCGTAGAAACGTAAATGTTCACAACTACTATGTTAGTCTTAAAGCTTTCCTGTATTTGCATCTGGCCACCCAAACTGCATTCCGATTACATCCTCAGGATAATTTCGCATGGAGCACATAACCAAGTGTAAGGTTTTTTCTAATGCTATAAAAGAGGGAACTCATGCTTCCTCTTTAGCAGCCAGTTCTGCCCACTAAACTCAGCTGTGTAAACATATTTAGAATGGGGCGTATAGGATTTCCTCAAGAATTAGGCTCGTTTTGCTTTTCTGTATTTCATTGCCACCTGGAGGCACAGTACAAACAAATGCTTTTTAAACCCCGCTCTGTTCAGTAGGACTTGCCTGCAAGTCTGCAAGCCTTGGGGTAGTTTTTGCACAACCAGTGTATCTGCAAGTGGCGTGGTTATGACACAGTCATTATGTTGTGGTTCCTTTCTGAGTCATCTGCATTTTGCTTCTGGGGAATCTCTTGAAGTGAGTTTCTTTCCTGTGAGTTGCTGCCCTTCTCCTCCTTCTGGGTCCATCTTTCTACTCCAAGATCTCTAGAAATGATGTGGCTGCTAAAGATGCATCTCACATCCAGGAGCTTGGCCTCCAAATGCATGCACACAAACACTTAGCCAGAGTCAGTCCTCCTTAGCATAAATGAGACTTAAGTTAAAGTAACAGCCCAGTATTACATCAGATAGGAATTAAGTTGTGTTAATGTTGGATGCAACCCATTGGATAAAACCCTAAGGTACTGTGCAATGCACCACCATTGGAAAACAATAGTGTAGGGGAAACCCTGCAAAAGAGCAACCCGTCCCACCGATGTTTTAATCAGGAAACTTGCAAAGGTAGTCAATTCTTATCAAAAAGGAACTTCTACAGAGCTCACCAATTTTTCTTTGTAACCAGATCTCCGCGGATTTCTTTCTTTTAATCGATGTAGCACTGCTAAACAGTTCTTTTTGCTCCATGGGCTTGGCCCCTTTCTCATATGCATGCCATGATTATTTCCTCCCTCTTGCCCCAGCTACAGCACTCTGATGACATTTCCCAATGTTTTAAGAAATATTCATTTAATGCAGGACTGTCACTCCAGTTAGCCCCGCAGTGCTGCTGGTTTCACTTTTTTGAGGGTACAGTCATATGTTAGGCTGTAACCCACAGGGACTGCCTGTTGTTCCGCCATGGCTTGCCCACTCAGCCAGAAGATGGTTTGCTTTGCTTTGGTACGGGTGAGCGCCTCTGTGTTTTCCCTTGACACTTGTGCAAGGAAAGTAAGAGAGTTTTATAATTGGTTCAGCTCTCACTTGCCCATTCCCCACCTTTCTTCATCTTTGTTATGGTTTACTTTTTTCCCATGTTGCCTCCACTTTTCCAACAAGCAGCTTCATTAGGACTCGCTTTCATCTGCGGCATGTCTGTAGAACCACAGGGCTGCAGGTATCCCCAGGAACTTCTGATCTAAATCTCTGCCCTAATCATTTGCTCAGACCCTCAAACTAACCCTAAATCTCTTGCAGTGCATGGAAAACTTAGCCCAATGGACATGCACATTCTTTTATCACTTGCAAAGGTCTGGGGTTGTAGAATCATAGAATAATAGAATCAAAGGGGGCTAACAAGACCATTGGGTGTAGTTCCCTAAAACATGTGGTCTACCTATCTGAGGATCTTGCTTAGTTTATCTTGGTCTTTCAAAGATTGGAAGAATGTCTATGAATGTATGCGAGTAAGAGCAGTATTACAGTGGCAGTATTAAGGTGCCGACCTTGTAGGTTTGTTAGATCAGGTGAAGTCCAGCTGTGTGTGTGGCTCTCTGCACATTGGAATCTTGGCATGTTGTGCATCAGCATCTGTTTGCTTGTGGACACCTCACGTGGGGCCTTCCTGGCCCATCCTGGATTCTCCCTATGCTGCCAAGTGAAACGTTGGCTTTCAGCCACAATATGGCTATGAGAAGGTGAGGGCCACTGAGGAATACCCTCAGAGACTAGAGCAGCTGGAAGGGAGGTGCTTTCCAAGAGCTGTCCATGTGTCCAATCTGAGCATCACCAGTTTGTCTTCTGTGAGATGGGTGCTGGATCAGAACGCTGTGTGGGTTTCCTTTTGGGAATTCAGATCCCACCTCTTCCTTATCTTCGAGTTCTTGGAAAGCAATTAATCTTTTAACCCCAGCATTTTGCCTTTTGGGAAATGGGCATTCCAGGACTGGAAATGTCCATTATGTGAATGGGAAGTTACTGTGTGATTGCATGGCGGGAGGATCAAATTCCAGCAGTGACCACATTCCATGAATAGGTCGGGAACTGCTGCTTTAGAATCACTGAATAATAGAATTGGAAGGGGCCATGAAGGCCATCGGGTCCAACCCCCTGCTCATGCAGGACACAAAGTTACCCCATCCCGCTCAGATGCCTGTCCAGTTTCTTTTTGAATGCCTCCAGTGTGGGAGAGCCCACCACTTCTCTAGGCAGCTGGTCCCACTGCTGTGTTGCTCTGACAGGGAGAAAGTTTTCCCCGATGTCCAGCCTGAATCTGGGTTGTTACAATTTGAATTGGTCCTACACTCTGGCATCAGCTAGAGGAGATCTTGACCTTCATCTTTGTGACAGCCTTTGAGGTACTTTGAGGGATATCATGTGCTCCCTCAGTCTTTGCTTCTCAAGGTTAAACATGCCCAGTTCTCTCAGTCTCTCCTCAAAGGGCAGTTTTTCCAAACCCTGGATCATTTTTGTTGCCCTTCTCTGGACCCTTTCTAATTTTCCTGCATCTTTCCTAAACCTTTCTAATTTTCCTGCATCTTTCTTAAATCTTGGTGCCCAGAACTGGACACAGTATTCCAGATGAGGTCTGACTAGTGAGGAGCATAGGGGAATTACTACTCCTCATGATTTGGAAGTAATACCTCTGTTAATAAGTCCCAAAATAGCATTTGCCCTTCTGGCGACTGCATCACATTGTTGACTTATATTTAGCCTATTGTCCACAATTGCTCTGAGATCTTTTTCTTTTTCATTTCTGTTCAGCTATGTATTCCCTATCTTGTATTGATGCATTTGGTTTCTTTTTCCTAGGTGAAGGACTTGGCACTTGTCCATACTGAATCTCATTCTGTTGCTCTCAGCCCAGTGTTCAAGTTTATCAAGATCACCCTGGACCTTCATTCTGTTTTCTAGGGAACTTGCTATTCCACCCAGTTTTGCACCATCTGCAAAGTTGATTATCTTTCCTTGTACTTCCTCATCCAAATCGTTAATGAAGATGCTGAAGAGCACTGGGCCCAGGACTGAACCCTGTGGCACCCCGCTAGTTACCTCCCTCCAGACTGAGAAGGTGCCATTGATGAGCACTCTGTGTGTCCAATTTAGCAGCCAATTTTGGATCCACCTAATAGATTTTCTATCTAGTCCAGTTTTTGCTAATTCGCTTATCAGGATGTTGTGAGGTACTATGTCCTAAGCTCTGCTAAAGTCAAGGTAGATTACGTCCACAGTCAAAAAATGAGATTAAATCAGACTGGTAGGATTTATTTTTAATAAATCCACATTGGCTTTTATTAATCAGTGAATTTTCTTCAAGGTGCTTGCAGACTAATTTTTTAATAATTTCCCCCAGGATTTTTCCGGGGATTGATTCAGACTACCTGGTCTGTTGTTCCCAGGTTCATCTTTTTTCCCCAAGACAGGGAGAACATTAGTCCTTCTTTACTTGTCCGGCACGTCTCCCGTTTTCCAAGATTTATTGACGATAATAGCCAGTGGTTCTGAGAGTTCCTCCTCTAATTCTTTTATGACTCTGGGATGGAGTTCGTTGGGCCCTGGAGGTTTGAACGTGTTTGCTCCATCTAGGCATTCCTTGACCATTGTCTGTCAATCTTTCTCATGTCTTTGTTCTGGATGCATCTGAAGAAGGCCTTCCTGTTGTTCTTCGCATCCCTTGCTATTCTCAGTTCATTTCCTGCTTTAGCCTTCCTGATGCCATCCCTGCATTTCCTTGCTGTTTGTTTATACTCTTCCATTGTGCCCAGCCCTGCTTCCACTTCCTGTACATGTTATTCTTTCCCTTATCAACAGAGTGGGTCCTTATGTGCCATCAGCCAACGGCCTCACTTTGCAGCATTTTTGAAGTGTATATGCCGGAACTCTCCATCACCACGAATTGGGGAAAAAGCAATTTGTTTCTCAGATTAGTACTCTCACAGCTTCAAGGCATTGCATGAACCAATACTCAGTTACTCCTCTCCAAATTCTACAATGGGATTTTCCAGTTCAGAATGCAGATAAAAATGTATAAAAATGTATAGCTTGCAGAAATGTGCTAACAGGTAAACAGTGTGTGTTGTGTACTAGAATGCATGTTAGGAGAAATGAAGATGGAGGCATGTGATTTTTCACACTTCATGTTTCTTGTTATTAGAGTTCAAGATGAGCTGAAGACTGAAAAGATGAGAAATTGAGAGAACCAAAATCGACAGACTTGTCTATCTTTTACATGTTCTCCTGGATGCATGAAGGACAAAGAAGGTGGACCAAAATGTCGGTATATTTTAATTTCAAAGCTCTTAACACACTTCAGAAAAGCCTTTAGATTCTAATTCAACAGTGAGAAAACTTTGCAGCATTCCTTGCAACTTATAAAATTCTTCCTCCTCCTAACATTGGAAATAAAAGACCCACAAAGATTGTGCATGACAATTCAACTGCTGCAGCAAATTCAGCCACAGTTTTCTTGGCAAGGTAAGAGAAACAGGTGCCAAATGGAATTCAAGATGTCTTCATGCTAGAGCTCAGACTGAGACCAACCACTTCTCTGAAAATCATCACACCTGAAGACCACCTGTTTAAATATGCTTCTGAATTTTGGACCGGGGGTGGGGGGTGGGCTCTTTAGGTGCAGGTGATGAATGGATAAACAGATGGCTCTCTGTACTGCCTTTGCTGCAATCTCTGCATAACTACCCCAAGAATAGTGGTCTGTTTTGCTATATATAACATATATGGGGTTGCATGTGCTCTTAACGCCAAATGCAATTCAAGACACCTCTACTCTAGGGATCAGACTGAGAGAGGCAACTTCTTTCCCCAAAACCATTAGATTGTAATTACTTTGGGCTCTTGTCCCATTGTTCAGCTTGGCAGGAGGAAGAGTCTATGATTTGGAGGCAAAAGGCCTGCAGGGTTTTTTTTAAAACCTATTTGGGCTAAATGTGAGCCAAGTCTCCACCAGTGAGACTTAATGAAATGGATGTTGCCAATTGTTAGGAAACCCCCTGAGTCCTGCTGGAGTCCTCTCTGACCTCTTTCTGGGATGTCTCTGTTGATGTTTTCTATTACAGCCCATTGCAAATCACTTTTGCTTTTAGAATGGAGGCCTACCAGAGAAATACAAGCCCCAGTCCAGCTGCAAATCAGCATCCGTCAAAGTCTGAAATACCAGTTGGGACCCCCAAAGGTCAAACTTCCTTTTAACAATTGCACAGTGAAGGCCCAATCTCCCCCTCCTCTCTTTTGTAATCCTTCCTAATGATAATGCTGTAATTCCACTTTCACTGGGCCATGGCTTTGGGTAGTTTTTTCACATACTCCCAAAACAACAGCTGTTATAACCTTGCAGCTTTTCTGTGAGAACAGCAATGCAGCCAGAATAAGACATCACGGCAGAATTCCTGTGTGCTGCTCTGCAGAAGGAGCAGGAAAGCTCCTGGATGCAGCAAAGAAACATCCCAAGCTGCACTGTGCTGCGTCCGATTCTGGGTCCGTCTCACCCACACTGGCTGGCAGCAATGGGTCTTCAGGGTGCCAGGCAGCAGGCTTTCCAGCCCCACCTGGAGATGCTGCAGATTGGACCCAGGCAGGCTCCATCACCCTGCTGCAGCCTCTGCCGCATATGCTGAGACAAACCAAGATGCCCTGTGATGAAACTAGGCGAGGCAAGCATCGAGCCATTTCCAGTAAGTGGGACCGCTGGAGACTGCTGCACCAATGTCCGTGGGGCAGCACACCCATTCTGGGTTGCTGCCTGAACTTTGGAGGAGCTTTTAAGGCTGAACCAATCTTGGGGATAGGGCGGAAGGTTCGGCACTATGGACAGAGTGCAGAAGAAAAGCCGGAATGGGTATGCCACCACTACCACTGGAGAAATATCCCTGCAAGAAATAACTCGCTGGCATCTAAGGCGGGGTGATGAGCCTCTTCTACCCCAAGGGCCAAACTCCATCTTAGGGGAGCTCTGTGGGGCCATGAGCCTTGATGCCCTGGGCCGTGCTAGGTGAGGTGCCCCCAGCATGAACGCTGGCGCTCCCAGAAGCAACCGTCTGCAGAACCACAGTGGCACATGGAAGGCCACCAGAGAGAAGAGGGCATTCCCTTCGCTGCGGGATGTGAGCTGCGGGCACATTCTGGCCAAAGAAGCAAGGGACTGCCTTCTGCATTTGCAAACAGGCAGGATATTTGTGTCTGTGCATACCTGGATACAGTCGCAAGAAGAAGAGCACTTCCTAGGTTTGATGGATGAGTTTAGACAGGAAATTCTCCTGCTGATTTTTTATGATGCCTCGTATATACCTAGAAGTTGCCTTCCAGAATCATAAAGCTTTCTCTGGCTTCTGCCTGATAATGAGTCCATAGGCTACCTGGTTAATGCATGTCATTGCATCTCTCCAAGAAAGAAATGTCCTGGCCTCCCTTCAGTGCCTGTAACTCACCTGTCCCTTTGGAACTCCACCAGGTTCTGCCTTATCTCTGGGTCTCATCGACAGGCTCTGTTTAGCTCTCTGGGGGTGAGGGATATGGGGTGAGGAGGTTTAGAAGGGATGCAGATGCTATTCTTTTCTTGGAACATGCCTTTAACTGCCCAGCGGGGAAATGACAAGTGAGCCCAGAGGTTATGTGAGCTGGCTCTTCCGACCGGTCTCTTTTGCTTTTTATATTGCTGATCCCTGCACATTCTGGCAGTGTTCCCATGCCCGGTTGCACCATCCAACTTTAGCCAAATTGCCTAATTGCCTAATTTTCACCCGCAACCTGCATTGCTCTGCCACCAGGGCCTGCAGAATCCAAACAGACAACTTTATCCTCCAGGTGGCTTTGAGTATCTCGCTCTTCCGCTGAAAGATATGGCAATGCCCTCTTTGTTATGTCCAAAGATGAGGAGGGAAATAATTTTTTAAAGCTGCAGCTGTTGGAAAATCTCCTATGATCTTAGCACATCAGGTATTCATCACCTAGCAGGATACGTGGTCCACCAAGAGTAGCTGATGAAACATTGCAGCTGCAGGTCCCTTCCTCTCTGCCATTGCAGAATGAAATCCAAGGGTGGAGAAGGAGGTCCACCCGCAGTACCATGATCGGGTTGGAGGTGCAGGTGGGCATCATGGCAGTCCTGATAGCCGTACCCTCAATGGGAGTTTGAAAGTGCAAACAGCTGTGTCGATCCTTATCAACAAACTAGTTGCCAGAGTTTTCATCTCCATCAGGAGCAGATCTTTGGTAAAATGGCTGATATGAAGTGCCCATTTAGGACTAAGGTAAAGTAAAGGTAAAGGTTTCCCCTTGACATTAAGTCCAGTCATGCCTGACTCTAGGGGGCGGTGCTCATCTCCGTTTCCTGGCCGAGGGAGCCAGCGTTTGTCCGTAGACAATTTCTGTGGTCATATGGCCAGCATGACTAAACACTGAAGTGCACGGAATGCTGTTACCTGCCCACCAAAGTGGTACCTTTTTATCTACTTGCATTTGCATGCTTTCAAACTGCAAGGTTGGCAGGAGCTGGGATGGAGCAATGGGAACTCACCCCGTTGTGCAGATTCGAACCGGCGACCTTTTGATCAACCAGCCCAGCAGCACAGAGGTTTAAACCACTGTGCCACCTGCATTTAGGACTAGGGTGCTTCAAAATTCAAGCCCCAGAGAAGTAGAGGAAGGTGGCTGGGGCATCCTGTGGAGGCAGGTGAGCCAACTTCACCAGGACCACATTTCCTAGCTGAAGAGAAGCTTAAGCTCTAGCTGGGGCAAGAAAGAAAGAACACACCAAGCTCTCCCGGGATCTGCGCCTGCAGCTTTGGGTCAGATGTGCAAGGAGGATCTGTATCTGCTGGACCGTGGCACGGAGTGGCAATGATGCTGAAGGCAGGGCCACTCTGTTGAGGAGCGTTGCCTCGGGAGGGACAAGGACGGGAGCCAGACCCAGCTTCCAGGGTTGGCTTTCTCTTAGGTTTTCCCAGGTTGATTGGCTTTTGCGGATCTTTTATGCATGGGATTGGCTTTTCTCTTAAAATCTGGTCAAGTGCCTGGAGAAGAGGATATGGGGCCAGTTAATGTGTTATGAGTGTAGGGAGAGAAGGCACTTCTCTCTTAGGAGGAGAGCTAGCCAGGATAGGAGAACACAGCCAGACAGTTCATGGTTGTGCTGTATTCTGGCCTTCCTTCCCAACTGCAGGTTTGATCATAGCCCTTTCCACCTCCCCTTGGGTTTCTGGATGCTGCTGTGGATGTCAGTCTGGTTCAGAATAAGGCTTTCCTTATTCATGAGTTAATGGTGGATGAAGTGGCTGACCTGGCATGCAGGACCAAGACCTGAGTGGGCGAGCAGGAGGAGTTACTGTCTCCCAGTTCTGCCTGCTGAGATGCTTGTTCAGCATCAGGGGAGAATTAAAGGCTGGGAGAAGGGGACTGCTGCAGTCAATAGGAATTCCACTCCCTCTGTAGGCTCCCTATTCATTTTACTAGTGTTTGCACCTCGTAGTGGATCAGATTAAGGACTCTGCCGGTGTACCACCCACCTATCTGATGGTCTTGTGTGTGGTGTTATGGTTTCCCAGAACATTGCTTCTGCGGGATGTCAGCATTCATGCCTGACATGGTTTAAGACTTTGTGGTCTCATGGCACCAGGGGACTGTCCTCCCATGCCAACAGCCCTACACATGTAGGGCATGTCCACAGATGCAAAACTGTCTCTGGACAGTATTGCATCTGTGGACTTGGAATCTGTCATGGTGACATCTTTGCCTGCTGAGAGTTAGACTTAGATAGGGGACCTATTATGATAGTCCAGCCCCAGAAGCTGATAGATCCGATGGTTTCTAGAGAGATCTGGGGACATTTCTATCTGATATGCCTGACTCGCTTGTCAAATAGCCAGTTGATCTGTGGAATGCAGAAATAGTGTCATCACTCTGGACCATCCTTTCTGGAGCCTGCTAAATTTCTGCCAATCCAGCTGTGGTTAAAAGCACAGGATCCCGTCCACTTCGGGACAGTGGCAACTCTGCTGAGTCTCATAAGCTGCATGCTCTGGTTCTCTGCTGACCCCACAGGCTCTGTAAAAGGCTTATTTCTATTCCGGCTCTGTTATATTGCATTGCAATAAAAATGCTGACAGCTTGTCATCTGTTTCTATTGGCAAGCTTCCCACTTTACAATTTAAATTATACATGGGTCGAGGGTTGAGGGAAGAGAGAGAAAGATGCAGCTTTGGAACAGCTCTGTATATTTTGAGATTTGCCTTCAGAGTGATCCAACTCGACCCTGTGCTCATTGTCTTGCGACAGGTCAAATTTGTGGATGTTACAAATCATTGTCAGGCTTAAATGCTGTCTTCTTTTTGCATGCATATGAAAAGGCCCAGTTTTTTGTTTTCACTTTAGTCTAATGGGCACTCCTCTGTTCAGGAGAGGAAGATCAAGCGTTTTTTCAGCTAGAAGGAAAATTAAATCAACATCCCTCATTTGTTGGTAGGAACACCATGAAAAACACCGTTTTCCCTGTACTGCAGTATTTAATTTCCTCAGTCCCTTATAAAACATTCAAAGCCCTCTATGTTCAATATCCATTTTAGTGATTGTCAGAGGAGAGCAATCCTGAATAACTTTGGCAATGTCATATCTGAATACATGTGGAAGCAAAGTTCACAGAAGAGTTAGTGGAGATGATTGTTGTGGCCATCCCTGAAGCTGATGCATGGAAGATTCAGGACTGATGAAAGGAGGGACTTTATCACCAGGACAGAGCTGAACTACAGAATTTGCTACCACAGGATTGGTGATGGCGACCAATCTAGATGGCTTTAAAAGGGGAATGCACAGATTCATGGAAGCCCTCAGTAGCTACTAGTGCTTGTGGCTCTGTGTTTTCAGAGGTAGGTTCCATCTTCATTTCATAGTCTGTGAAACCTTGCATTTGTGCACATCTGTGCAATTTTACACTTCTGAAAATAAGCAAATTCCCCCCATGTGTATTTTCACACTTTACACAATGAGGGGGAAAGGCAAATTTTGGTGAGGAGAGGTTTTTTTTTTTTTTTTGCTGTTGTATTCTTCTACTAAATTTACATGAAATTTTGTTTCTGAAAGGCAAAAACAAACCATGTCTGGAAATCCTTGCAATTTGAGAAAAGCTACTCCACTGTAGAACCCTTGGTTTGGAGTCACAGAAACTGGAACTGATTTGAATGCATTGGAGATTTCTCTGACAACCTCAGTCAGAGGCAATATATGCCCATTGCTGGGGAACATGGGCAAGAAGCTGCTTGTAGTATGGCCCAAATATGTGAGCAAAAAGCTGGAGCCTTGGTCCAACTTGGCTGTACTTAAGGAGTGGGATGATGAAGGCCTGGCACTCCCAGACTGGGAAATATTCCCTTATGAGCCATCCCTTTACAGAACTGACCCTTCTACACACATCTATTTGCAGTTTATTTTGGAATCCCCATTTGATGAATAATAAATGTGCCCAAAGGCATCTGGAAATTAAGACATATTATGATGAGAATTAATAGGGATAAATATAGGATGAAAAGTGTGGCAGGGGTGAACAAAAAATCAAAATGAGATATTGAATGCATAATTGTATGGCAGCCTTGCCTAACCTGATGTCCTGCAGATGTGTTGGGATGTAGTATGAATCTTTCCTGACCACACTGAGGCAAGGTGGCATAAGCTATCAGAGGTCTAGGTATTTGCCCATCTAACCTGGTATGATCTGTTCTGCCTGGCAGTAACTTTCCAGCTTCTCAAGCAGTTTTCTTGACCTGTGTATGATCCTTTTAACTGGAAATGCTATGGAGGATTTGTTCTGGAATCCCTTGCTTAACCTCTGGGCTATGGCTCCTGACCATTGTGGATGGAGGAAATATACGTATTAATTTAGTTCAAAGAGTAATAAAGGGGTGTTGAATCTCAAACCCACAGTCCAAATCTGGCCCTTTAGGGATGCCCAGAAGGCCATGCCTCTTTTCTCTGAATTTAGCCTCTTTCCCCAGAAAGCTTTGGCGGTTTTCCAGCTTTTGTCCCATTTTCCTCATTTCAACAGGAGGTCAAAATGACTCTCCAAAGGGCCAGGAGCTTTCAACTAAAATACACTGGTACTGTTTGTCTCTTTGGCCCTGTCCTTTCTGCCTTTCGCCCTGCTCACCACTGGAATGTGTGCCTGGAAAATTTTTGTGTTGCTGATTTAATAGTGTCTCTACTGTGCCAGCTGAGTTGAGAGAACCATTGATAAGTGAATGCCACAGAGGAAAAGTTCTCAAAGACCTGTGAGCACCATTTAGATGGTCCATGGAGATGTTATGGTCAGAAGTTGAGAATATCTCTACATGGGCCTAGAATTGACTTGGAGAGCAATTGTGGGTGTTCTGGCCAAGACTAGATTATGGAAATAGCTACCAAAGCTTGGCATAGATCACTTGCTCTTCATGATATGCTGCCACTGCTCTATAATTTTCCCCTAAAAATCTGTCAGTATAAGACGGGAGTGCAGTTCAAGTATGCATTACACATATCTTTTGATTTATAGCATACACACAAATGTGAATTAAGTGGTCCATTGAAACATGCTTTTTAAGTGATGCTCATGAAAGCCAAGTTTGAAAGTTGCTGCTATCGGGCCACTTTGAACCTTTTCCACCCATTCATGTCCACCAGTGAAAGGAGAAGAGGGTCACACCAAGTTTCCGAGTTATGTATATTTTGCAGAAGTACATGATACACAAGTTTGAAGTTTACGATGTAATGCAGGTTGTGATTTTTAAAAATCTAGATCTAAACAATAGAGATACAGAGGTACAAAAGAAACTGAATTATAATCTTGAAGAAAATGGTAGAAAAACTGCTCTTTTCAAAGGATCCCAATCTCCTACTGAGAATCTACATAGCAGATCTTGGCTAAGTCCCTTGAAATGTATGTCTATGTTTTAATTTAATTGAAGTGGAGTTTCCTGCACTTATCTTCATGCTTAGTCCAGGAGTCCACCCAGTGTTCAGTGTAAATGAACCAGATTTCATGAAAATAACAAGGAATGAAAAGCACAATTTTTTGTGTAACCATATGTCAGTCTTTTCATGCAGTACCTTTTAATGTTACATTTTTCCCATTAAAGCAGTGTAAACACAACTTTTGGAACAGTTAAAAAAACAGTGCAAATCTTGTAAATGTCTCTTTTTCTTTTGAAATTCAGGTGTAATATATATTTATATATGTAGGCAGAGGTAAAATCTTTTGCTCTCAATAGAAAAATATATTATATGTCTTGAGACTTTAAATTTGGCCAGAAGAGTTAAGAATTCCACATGGTATAATAAAGTAAGAAGTATTTATAGACTCTATAGTTCCTGTTGGTGTAAAATGAATAAATGATGGATACAAAGCAGAAGAGAGGAGGAAAATCTCAAATTACCTTAGCAACAGAAGATAATTTTCCCTGAAAAAGAGTGCAGACATGATAGGGGACTAATACTGTATGATTATAAATGGTTACAGATTTCTGTAGATTATTAATGTGCATCTGGAGCCATTCTTGTGATCATGGGAAAATGTACTATTTCCTTTAAATTTTGTATCCTACTAGGACATTTCTCTGTAAAGTTTCAGCAGGTAAATGACTAAAGAGTTAGTTGCTTGAGGTGGCCATGATTTCTGGATTGCAGACGACAGTCCTCTGTTTGAAAGTCCTGTCCAGTCAAAGTACAGTTTAAAGATTAAGAAAGCTAAGAGGAAAAGTAGGAGCCTTGAAAGACACCCAGGCAGAAGATCTTGTGAGGTTGTCTGGTCTCACCCGTCCCCACCATGGTGAGATGTATTGTTTTTTCAGTTTAAATTATGGCCTTCATTTCTAACATTGTACATCTCCATTAGCATGTGCAAATACTATGCAGGTCTGAACCCCCTTATGGCCACTTTCTGGCGATGCAATTGCTCTTCTTGGGCCATGCATACACGACCACACAACCCTTCCGAGAAGTCAAAGTGGCCACCGATTTGATATTGGATCAGGCTTAAGACTTTGTTCCTGGTGTACAGAACTTCTCTCGGGTGAGATATTTGAAAGTGGGCCTTCTTCCTCATCTGCCCGGCCACTGAGGTCTTGAGATGATGTGTTTCTGGTGCCTCTGCTTGGACATGCCCTCTATTTTGTGTCCACCCTGGGTAGAGCCTTTCGTGTATAAAATCTCTCTCTTCTCTGTGGACTTTCCTACCAGGTGATGCCAAGCAGGTTCCCACAATGCTTTGTTTTAATGCTGCCGGAATGCAGCTTATTTAAAGAAGCTGCCCCTCTTTGACAACCCATGGCTTTAGTGACATCATTTTCTTTTGAATTTCCCCCCTCATGTTTACCACTCAGGGCTCTTGTTGGATGGAGAACAGTGTATGGTCACTGAAGATAATATAAATGAAATAGCAAGACTACCTGCTTTCAGTAAAATGACATTACTGTGTTGTCTATACTTTCGTGGAGAACTTGTTCGAGGATAGGCTGGACGTCCACATGGTGGGCATGTCGTGAGCGGAGCCGGCTGGTGCCGGAGGTCAGACTAGATGGCCCGGGAGACCCCTTCTGACTTGCTCTGTTTTCTATGTTTCTATGTTTTTAATGTTAGAACACATACTAGCATACCTTCCATTTTGACTCCTCTGCAAATCTCCTAGAAGTTTCCCCTTGACTGTGATGCACATATGCACGGAGACACAAAATCTCTCTCTCTCTCATCCCAGGGTAGCATCCAGTCCAACCAAACATAGATTTTGCTTCAGGAGTGAACACAGGGAGAAGCAGACAGAGTCCATAAACATCAGGCAGGGATAATGGTGCTGTGAGCAGTGATGTGTTGTGTGAAAACAGAGATGTTCCAATAGCACGCGAGTGTTACTGGTGGTGTCTGTCCACTTTGAAATGTCAGAGGGTCAAGGGGGCCACCATAAAACTGATAGCATCCATACCACTCCACAGTACCAAGTTGGCTGGGTGACCTTCCAGTGCCTGATCTTTGCCATAAGTATAAGCAAATCTCTGTAGGAACTAGATACACACAGTACAAGTGGAATGCAGAAAAATGGATTCTCATAATGCAGTCAAGAACATAATTCAAAACTTTTGCTGTCTCTGAAAGGCATACAAGTTGGCATAAAAATGCACGGCACAAGGTGGCAAAATCTGACCAGTTCTTATACTAGCAGAGCGAAGTTGTTGCTACTCTTCCCATGGGTTGACCTCCATGATCCTGTGCTAAAGTAGGAATGCAGCGACCAAGGGTGATAAGGCTGCTTATCCATGCAGGAGATGGGCCGTAACTACACTCTTTGGAGCACTGCATCAAGTGGACCCTACAGCCTTCCCCTGTGCCTTTGCGAAGATCCTTTGAGACGACTTCTGGAGCACAGGACAAGGGTCAGAGCGCTCCCTGATGCTGCACTGAACCGTGGAGACACTTGGAGAGCCACAGGAACTCTTGCTGCCTTGCCATGGACTTCACGATGGAGGGCTCCTAGCTTCTGGCCAGTCAAATGACATGGTGCCGCTGTTCCATCTTTCCTTCCTGGACTCCCTTCTTTGTTCAGATAAAAAAAGATGGAAGAGGCGGTAGGAAGACATGGGATGCTTAGTGTCCAGAGCCTAGTGCAATGGGAATGGACATTTTTCCTCCACTGTGCATGACTGGGAATCCCTCCATCCTCATAGCTGCCTCTGATTTTCAGGGTGGGAGGAAGAGCATAACGGGGCAACAAATCTTGCCTTGCTGCCAAGGCCAGCTGAGATCCATGGATTCCTCAAGGAGCCTGAAGCCTCCAACTCTTCACGGCAACATGCTTGGCCTATCCCAATTCTCTTGTCTCCATGATGCTGCCTCATCTATGACACATTGCAGAAAGCTCTACTCTGTATGAAGGTGACCTGTTATATTGGTTTACTAGTCCTGGTCACAACTGACTTAACACATGAGAATTTGCATGCTTGTTTGAAGACAGCTGAAAAATAAAACCACTCTAGAATGTTATCAGCCGCTCAAAATATGCCTTCTCTGTGGCTGTGTGCAGGTTGCTCACTGTACCATGTCTTGGCACTTGGACAAGATGCCCTCGAGAGGTCCTTCCTCCTGTGAACCTGCCCTCTCACTACCAATGTCAGCAGCAGCTCTTGTTGCTTGTAGGCCAATCACTATTCATTTGGAAGAACTAACTCCCGACAATTGGACTAATAATGCCTGTCTCCATACAACTCTCCCTGTTCAGCCAGGGTTCCCACTGAAGCAGATGTTAAATGGTTCTTACAGTTTTCTTGGTGTGTCTCTGAGTGCATTGGCCTTGGCATTTCAGGTCAGAATTCCACCCCACCTCGTTCTTCCAGTTCCAATTCCAACAAGTTTTGGAAGTTGTATTTTAGGAGAAGTGGGCCTACTATACACACTGTCCTTGATTGGACAATATGTTCATGGTGTCTGGGGGAATTATGCAGACTTGGCATCTCAGCAATTACTCGATTTCACAGTCTAGACACTGCCGAGTGGAAGAAACCTAGAAGTGTGGGCAAATGATTTTTCATGTTTCTACCCTGCATGGAGGTAGAGAAATTAATGGGACAATTTCATGGAATTTCTTAATGGGGCTGGGAAATTCTCCACCAGTTCTCAGAGTTGGAGACCATTTATCAGTAGCAGCACTTCTTTCTTTCTTTTCCCCGAGGTTTAGTTGTCATTTTGTGTTCTTCACAATGTCCAGCATCATTCTGGAGCATTGTGGAATAAAAATGGCTTCCAGCAGGCAAAAGTGGTAGCGAGCGCTCAGGAAGAAACTCTGCAACGGGGTCTATTTTAGTTGGTGTGTGTAAGTGAATGCAATAGGGAAAGGAAAAGAAAAATCTCGGAAAAGTTCTTCAAAACTGTCACCAGAATGTCCTCCATCCAACGAAGAGTTGTTGGCTGTGGTCTTGCAGTGATATTTCTTCTAACACATAGAAACAGGTTATAACGAAGCAGCACCTATATCATCCCCGTAATGTGCGAACTCCCCCAGCATATCTGGCTGAAAACACCACATTGGGACTTGTTCATAATTAACCTTTGACTGTATTTGTACCCACTGGGTGTAAACTGCCTCTCTCTGCTGTATTAGGTGATTATCGATGCAACTGTTTTCAAACCACTGGTAACCTGAACAATTTTCAGCACTTTTTTTGTGAGTATTGCTGTATTTTTTTCTCTATTGCTGACATTCTCTGCCAAATGTTGATTTGTAAGCTGTAACTGGAAATTCCAGATTTAAAGTTGTAACTCTAAATTTGTAAAACTGAAATAATAACAACCCTGTGAAAAATTTACATTACTGTTGATACAAATCTTACAAGGTCAAGAAATTTAAGAAATGTTTAAATCAGCAGACAGTTGACTACAAGACAATCCTGTTGGTACATAAAAGTGTAAAAGGAAGAAAAGTCCTTAGAAACCTGCAAAGCCAGTTTAAACAAGGTTTAAAAGTCTACAGAAACTAAACTGCAGTCAACTTTCTAATAAGTTGTTTAAGAAAAACACAATGGCAGCTATTGAGTAGGCTTAAGAAAGGTGTTCAGAACAAATGATGGAATATGTGAAGTGGGTGAATCATTCCCCCCTCCCCAACCTAAGGAATTGCTGAGTGAAAACTTAGAGGTTGTCACCCACAGGGGTCCACCTAGCCCATCCTCCAAAATGTATTGGTGATCCTCTTATATGGGCAAGATCTCCTAAAAGGCATCCTTAATGGGAATGGGTCCTCCAGGTGTGACTTGAAATGACGATGCTTCCTTTTGTAGCTTGTGGCCTCTTCACATTTGTGAATGGTGCTGTTACTACCTAATGTTCTTCCTAAAAATATCCGTTTAAATATCTGAAGTACTAATATATAAATACTGAATCTTACTCTATCACACATAGCATTGAATGTCAATTTGTTACCAGACTGTAAACCCTCCTTCAAAATACTTTCCAGTGCCCTCCTATATTTTTATAAAGAAGCAATAAAACTGTACATTAAAAGATATGAACTGATTTGTGAACTACAAAAGTAGGTCCCCCTTTGCTAATAATTTTTGAAATGTAAACAAAGAGGTTCAAGTATAAAAGTGAGTTACTTGTGACTTGGCAAAATATTTTGGCACCTGATCTTACGGGTTCAAGGTCCTTTAATGACCGTCTGCTTGGTACTCAAACAAGCCAATGTTGCAGCGCTTAGCTCTTTTGCTACCATATGTCGCTGGTGAAACTGAGCTCCCTCGTGGATAATGGAAGCAAGGGATTGTTCCGGTGGAACTCCCGCGCATCTTTTATGCCGCTGCTGAGAGGCAGCTGTCCGTTGAGTAGCGTCAGAGGGATGTTACAGTAAGTGTGGTGATTGCTGCTTATGGCGGCCAGTGGCAAGGTGGCAGACTGCATGTTGTACTCGTAGCCTCTGCAGTAATGTCTCGTCTGCACTGGATCTGGTTGTTGGTAATCGCCCAGGTCTGCCTGCGATGCAACCAAGGAGGCAGAGGTGTCTGTCACAGCGATGGAAGGCACCGTTTGGAGATCCCCAAAGAGACCTTGCTCGGCGGAATCCAGGACTTGCCGCCGTGACAGGACCTCTTTTTTCTTGGCAGGCATTTCATAGAGCAAGTGCTTCCAGAACTTAGAACTCAGCTTGCTGCTTTTTGACCCATTCCACTTGATTACCGAAAAAAGTTTAATTGTGTGCTTTAAAGATTCCACTTCTTGATAATTCACTTTGCCTTTTAATTCAGGGCACTCGATGAAAATTACTTTGATTTCGCCACTAACAAGCATGTTATGGAGTCTGTTTTCCATTTCAAATAAGCTCCAGCCTCTTCTGAGTACATAGTCTGGAGTTAGCACGATAATGAGCCTTCGGCTTTGTTCAATGCATCTTGTGAGATCTTCAAGGTATGCTGCAAATGGCAAGAAAGGAAAGACAGTAAAATAGAGAAATACAAACACTGTACAAAAAAGAAGTGAGCCTTGTAATTAAACAAGGAAAAAAGCTCTATTTTCTTGCTTAGCCAGTTGGTATTTAATTTTGATACATGTCGGCAAAGTGCACTGACCTTTCACCCAATGACCAGGCACTTCTGAATAAATTATGCAAACCCACATGAATTTGCAAGAACGATTCTCTTTTGTCTCAGTGCAGAATTTTGATTTGGGAGACAATCCTACGCCCACTTCCCGGAGAGTAGACCTATGGCATAGATCATTGTATTTTGAGCCTGGCTGGTCTAAATTAAAGCTGGACAGTCAACCCCTAAGAATGCCAGCTTGGCAACCCGTCTTTATGCTTGTAGGGCCAACACATAAGAGGATGAGGATACTTTGAGGTGTGAATGTTTGTGCGGAGATGTACTTGGAGAGAGGATTACCATAATAGTCATAATCAGGAAATATCCATTAGAGATCACAGCTGATATGGTCTCAGTCTAGGATTTTTAACATGAAATAGACTGAAGGGTGAAAAAAGAGAATGGAGGACTTAGTGAGCCTCTAGATCAAGGGATCCCAGCATAACTAATTAGAAGGCATTGTGCAGGTCTTCTGTTTTTACTTCCTAAACAGATTTTCTGTTAAGATGCAACAAGCAGTGGCAGAACTCCAGAGAGTTATGAGCAGAAGACATGGTTGTCTAGAGACCTCATAAAATTCCATGAATGAGGCAGGGCAATGACATGATAAAAACCTCATTTGGAAGCCCCTAAATGCACAGAAATATTACCCTCTGTCCCTGCTGATAGACATTCCCCTGAACAACCTCACGGGGTTTTGGAACTCAGACATCTCGTTTGCAAATTTATGCTGTCATTTCCTTTCCTCCATCTCACATCACGGAAAGTGCGGCTTTGTCAGAATGCTGAGGATTCCGTTAGGTGCAGTACTGGGTCCCCCGACCTATGCAAGGTCCACAAGGCCATAGGAGAACGTGGAGTTCCGGAGATCTTCTGCCTTGTTCCCTCACAGCTGGCACTGAAAGGACCATGCTAGGTGGTCCCCCGAGATCACCCCTAGTTCTCAGAGGAAGAAAAGGCAGGGAGACTTATGCTGCAGACGTGTTATGCTCATTCCTGTCAGCTTCCCAGCCTTCTGTCCTACTCCCCAGCCATCTAGAAAACAGCGTGAGCCAGTGGAAATCCTAGACAATTGCATCCCATTCTGGGCATAGGATGCGCATAAGGTTCCATCAAAGGTGCAGAGTTTTCTAGCTTCACCCCCTCAAAAAAAAAAGAGTTTATAGGTGAGGGACTGTTTCTTGAACTGGTTTAGGTATGAAGTACAGATCTGTCATAAACAGGGCTGTTTTTCTTCTGCTTTCATTTAGATTTTCCTAAAAGCAAGCAGGAGTGAGGGTGGACAGGGATGAAACGCCATGGGATGATGCTTCCGGTCCATGTATGGGTTGGGCAAATCTGCCAATTTCACTTTCTCCTGCATTTGGGTTTTTAACATCTCAAGTTCTTTCTTTCCTGGACATGGAGAACTCTGTAACTTTTAGTGAATCATAAAAAGGAACTGGAATGAAATTCTCAGCATCTGCGCCAGACAAATTAAATAGGTACAGCTATTCCCAGCATGGGGAGGGCCATGTGGTACCTGCCTGCCATACAGCTGTTAGAGACGAGACATCTGTCAGGGGAAAAAAAGTGACAATGGTAATTCAGCAGGCAAAGATCCAAACCAGACTTTTAAGAGCAAAGCACTCAAAGCCCTGGGCTTGGATGGATGAACCTGTCAGTTTTGCTTTCTCCCACGTCTGATGTTTCTTAGTCTCAAATTCTTTTTGTTCCAAATATGGGGAGCTTTGTGGATTTAGCTCAGTTCTTATCAAAATGGAGCTGAAATTAAATTCTCATCCATCCCAATGCACAGGACAGGGAGTCACCGAGCTGCTGCCCGTCGGACGGCAATCATTGTACGAAACGGGCCCTGATAACGACTGTGCGGGGTCACTTTTGTTTTGTGATGCTTTTCAGAAAGTATTTGGCAGAACCATTTCCCAAATGAGCCATTGCACTGACTGCTGGCCATGGAGAACTGGTCAAGGGGGAATGGGCAGAGCAGAAATGGGAACAGGCAGAGCAGAAATTCAGGCAGAGCGGCCCTCCCCTTTCACCCTCGTCCTCGACTGCGGGGAGGACTGGTTGGACTCCTACTCTACCCACTTCTTCACCTCTCCTTCCATTGGAAGACAGGGGCCCCAGGTGGAAGAAGCGCCTGCAGGAGAAAGAGCACGTTGTAGGGTTGCTCCAGGTGGAACTCATCCCACATGCGGTTTGGCCGGGCAGGCGGGCAGAAGGAACAAGGCGTCATGGGTCAACAGGAGCAAGCCTCCGTGACTACCGCAGGCTGGATCAGGGATCTGCCTTCCACAGTGGAAGAGTTCCAGTAATGGAAGGACCCTGCGGCCAGCTTTTGGGGATATCCCCCTCCCCACACCTGATTCATCAGCGTCCCCTAACTTGCTATTTAGCATTTTGTGGGGGATCCCTTGAGGGTGAAAGAGGGAAGAGAAATCCATTTCCATCAACACAGTTGATCCAGGATAAATCTGGATCTGGCCCACATCATTTTGCAAAGTAACTTGTAACCAATACAGCATCATCTCGATCCACTGGGCCACATGTGTATGCACTTTTATTATTTCTTCGTAAGTATGCATTTATTACATTCATATTCTGCCTTTTCTCTAGGGAACCTGAACGAGCATGTACATAGTCTCCATTTTGTCTTCACAATAACCCTGTGAGGTAGGTTAAGTTGAAAGACAGTGGCTGATGCAAAGGCATCCAGGGGTTCGTTGCCAGACAGGACTAGAACCTTGAGCCCTAGTCCAACATTAACTGCTACAACACAATGGCTCTGATTTAACTTATCCCACAGAGTGAGTTGGGAGGGAGCACCTGAGTGAACCTGAACCTGAGCAAAACCTGAGGGTGGCCACGATCAGACCTTTGCTAGGTTGTGGAGGATCAGTTGTGGGGCTGGTCATTAGAGCACTGCCTTTGAATTAGAAATGGGCTTGCCTGGATTCGTTCTGTGCACTCTAGACCTTCATTTGAGCAACGTGGACAGTGACACCACCATGTGGCAAAATGCAGAGCCACTTGCCCACACCGACCGAAGGACACCTGCCTTGCATTTCCTCCTCAGACAGCCAATGCGATATCCAAAGCTTTCAGCAAGGGATGGAGAAACTTGTCAGATTCAATTGCACTCTGCTTTTCCCCCATGCCTTAAATGCATTCCATCCTGTTTCCACATCAAGTTGCAATTTTCAAGAAAAGTCTGTTTGAAGAAGTTGCACCTAGTTTCATCCATGTTCAATCTTTGCATGCACTTTCCCCAACAAACACAGTTTTGATTGAGCTTTTTATAAATATAGAGTTGGTTTGTTTGCAAGCAGATTTCCCTCACATAATGCAGTTTGGGTCCACTTTGCTCTATTTCTGCATCTTTGTGCACATTTTTTTTAAAATTTATGAACTGCTTCGCAAAATTCAGAGCAGTGCAAGTATCAGCATATCACTGTGTCCTAATTTGCTCTGGAAAGCGTGAATTTTGCAGATTTGCATTCAAAAGCAAACTGAAGTGTATGTCACTCAGTGTAAACGAGCTTTTGGCTGGAAAAGTTTCAAGGAGGAAACGTTTGCATTTCAGGAGTCTGTGAACCACCACGGCCATTAAGAATGGGAGCAGAACGAGCAATAACTGAAGAGGTAGACATGACAAAAGCATGAATTAATTTATTATATTTTTATCCCGCCTTTTTTCCTTCCAAAGAAGTCAAGAAACGTCTACATAGTTCTCCTCTTAGATTGGACTGTGAGTCTAACTAACTCAAAGTCACCCAGTTGGCTCTATGGCTGAGCGAGGACTAGAACTCGCTATACTGGCTTGACGGATCTGTACTTAGCATGAGCTAGCTGCTTTTATGCATAGCTGCTACATATTTTGATTAATCCCTGGTTAACTAATAGCTCGTGGATCAGTTTATAGTCACAGTCCTAAGCATGACTCCAGAGCAGGTATATTAACACCACGGGGGCTGAGTGCACCTTTGTTCTGGAAGCCCCTGACCTGGATGGTGTTCAACCCCCAGCTCAGGGCAGGAACACCCGTGTGGATGTTTCCCCATTCTCCCACCCTCAGACATCTATGCCAGACTTTCTTCCTCCTCTATGGTCGCGTTGTGCTTCAGAGGGCAGCTGGCCTGGTCCTTTCCATGGTGCTGTGAGGGAGCAGAGGAAGGAGCTGCGTGTCTGACTTCTCCCTCTGACAGCAGAGTGTTGTCTCCATCCTCAGAAGGGGACACCTGAACAGTCCCATGGTTTCTGCAAAAATGTCCTTCAGGAAAGCCAAGTACTTGTGCTTATGGAAAGCTCCCAACCAGCTGTACGAAGATGGAGCTTGTGCAGCAGGGACAGAAGGTTTGTGGTTGTTTGCATGGAGAATGGAATGGTGCACCCTGGAAGAAAGCTGGTTTGCTGGAATGCTGAACAAGAGCACTCCATGGGGCAATGTTTTCTTGAGCATCTCCCCAGTTGCAGGCTAGTAGTGGTGTTTGCTCTTCTATGGCACTGATCTGTACAAGCGCAACTACATCACCCATTGCTGGGACAGCCTCAGTGTTAAAGGCAGCTGCCCAGTGTGCAGATGTGTATACAGATGTGTAATCCTTTGCATCACAGTTGGAGCTGACAGATTGCTACCTCTGCCGTCCTGCCTCTTGCCAGGCACCTGTCCTTGAGGGTAGCAGGTGGAATAAGCACGTCTCTGGCATAAGCAACAGGGCAATGCAAGCATTCTGTGCAGCAGGGGGCCAAAGCAAGTGGCAGCAAGCCAGCCCTTCCCCACCTCATTGTTTCAGTGGGCAGAATTTTTCTCCTAAGGGGAATCACTGCAGCCACAGCCATTGCAGAGTTGGGTGCGATGACTGAGAAAAGCTTCTCGGGGCCTCTGATGTTGGAGGTCGCATGAGACCATCAGGACTATTAGCCATTGATGGACGTCTTAGTATGAATTTGTCCTACCCCCTTTTAAAGCCATCCAAGTTGGTGGTCACACCTACATCTTGTGGAAGCTAATTCTGTGGTTTAGCAATGCTCTGTGGGATGAAGGACCTCCTTTTATGTGTCTTCATTTTCTGACCAGTCAGCTGCATGGGATGACCCTGGGTTAGAGCATTATGAGAGAGGGAGAGAAAAGCCTTCTCCTCCACTTTCTTCACATTTTGTGTAGGCATCTCAGGCACGGAAACCTCAAGGGTGGGGATCAATGTGCTGAGAACCCAAGAGAGTAGAAGCAACAGGCCATGATCAGATTCATATTCTGCTTTATCATCACTCCGTAGTGATTAATCACTTCTGTTTTGCATGAGAGAATCAACCCCTTTCAAAATATTGAGTCATTTTGGTTGCCAAGCAGGAAAGAAATAGGCTGGTGCTCCATGGTTTGTGATGAGAACGCTGATTTCCACAGGTAGCGTGTGTCTCGCTGATGACAGTTAATGACTCTCTGAAATGACGACGATGATGAGTCTTCCTTGGAGTGCCTGAATGACAGGTGGACAGAAAAGAAAGCGCCACTCTGCCCATCAAGCCCATTGAGACACCTGCCAGAGAAACCAATTCATTTACCGCGTTTGTTCTCTTCATTGCTATTTCTCGCAACTTCAAACATATTTGATTCTGTTCCATCCTTTTAAAACTTGAAACTAAGCCTGGAAGAAACAGCAGCTGGGTGTGAAATACAGAATTTGTTCCACTAATGGCTTCATGTGGTGTACAATCACACCATGCCTTTGTTTTAACTTTGATTTGTTAAGTGCCAGTGCTGATGAAAGACAAGGTCTGGCCACACGCTTACAACTGAATGATCCGTGCTTTTATTCAATGTTGAAAGCTTCCATCCTGAAAACATTTAAGGAAAACTCCTTTGCATGTTTAGACAGGAAAAGTTTTGGCTGAGGCATGCTGGGTGCGGCAGGCCTTTTTCTCTCTTGTAAGGAGCCCAAGATGGCTTGCATAGCACCACTGAATCCTCACAACAACAACCCAGTGAGGTAGGCTAGGCTGAGAGAGAGTGACTGGCCAAAAGTCACACTGTGAGCTTCATGGCTGAGCAGGGACTAGAAGCTGCTTCTCCCAGGTCCCCAGTCCAACACAACCAAGTTTTAACTGGTCTTGATTTTTCAGATGATGCCTCAATCTGGGATTAGTTATGCCTGTGCCCGGGGGAGAGTAGCAACTCTCTATATTCCTGCATAGCTGTACGCTGAACGAGCGTGTGAAGCCACCTTTCCTGAGCTGGAGTGGTGCAGGCCTGCAGCTGAACGGAGAAGCAGGGCAGGGGCGGACTAGGTGGCCTTGCAGGCCTCTTCCAAATCCTCTGCTCTGCTCTGCAGCGCTGCTTCTCCATTGCAGCCTTTATTTCATTCTTTCCTATTCTGCAGGAGCCATCCATGATGAAGAACCTGTTTGGGGATGGTGTTCAGCACCTTGGATAGCCCCCATAGAGCTGCAACGGGTAAGGGCTCCCTCTGATACAGAGCCCTCCCTGCCTATGCCTGTCTCCCTTTCCTTCACCAGCTCACTGTAACTTGCTCCCTTCTGCCTGCTTATCTGTGCTCCAACTGTCCACGGCATTTCAGCTGCAAATTCTACCTCCTCTTCACAAGGCTTGGTGCAGTAACACCGGAACCAATCCTTACGTCACATGTCCAGAACGACATAAACACTTAGTATGAAACAAGGATTAGAAATGCACACTTGCAGAAAAAATACTTGGGAATGACATATTTTGTGAGAATGTTTTCAAATCAGATATTTATAGGGAATCTCAGATACATTAAAAATTGCAGGTGAAGGCAAAAACAGGTGGAACAAGCCCACACCCATGGCAAGCAATCATGGACTGAAAACAGACCGATATATCCTTCTCGCAACAAGTCCCCTTCCCTCAGTCCATGAAAAGTTTTCATTGGGTTGTTTGCAGCCTATAGAAAGGGAAGCAATGCAATCTGTTTTCTGCATTCTGTTTGTGGCAAAATTGCTAATTGCAAAGTTCTGGAGAAGAAAAGAACACACTTTGCATCAGGGGTTAATTAGGGGCGGAGATGCTGCCAAAATAATAAAACTAATCCACTCCCTCTCCCAAATTTAGAGAATGCATAAAACCAATTCATGACGTTCTATCATCCTGGGCCAAGTGGTTGAATTCTACTTTGGCATGCTAACAAATATGAGAGAGTGACTTCTCATACTCCTCTGGAATATTTAATTGCATTTTAAATGAATTCTGTCACAGGCCTTGTACAGATGTAATGTTCCCAATTGCCTAACTGCTAAGAGGTCATATCTCTTTCTTTCTCCTCCCTTCTGCTGGGGCTGTAACTTCTCTTTCACAAATCCTTCAGACATGTCCTTTTTGCAATTGAGAATGCAAATGTAAGCAGTTTTCTTTAGAAATGTTTGCACATTTCTGAATGTGCTGATGTGTCTGAAAAACATGTAGGGTTTTTTTTTTTAATGGGCACTTTGTAATGCACAATCTTCAAAAAACGCACTTCCCATACCTTAGTTAATGGAAGTAAACTGTACATTTTTGAAAAAATACATATAGAAACATGCATTTTCCCATTCAGAATGTACACTTTTGCAGTTTGAATGAGCTAAAAAACAAGTTAAAAACAAAAATATGAGTGAGCCAAACAAGCTCCAAATTAATCTGGGAGGGAAGTCAGGCAAGCATGAGAATCATTTGTCCTCCCACACAGATCTTCTCCCCTCTATTGTGCAAAATCTCCCTGCCTTTCATGATTTACAAAACTGTAGCGGAGTATTATGTTTGTGTCGGGCTGCATTGTCAGGTTTTGCAGTTTGGCAGACACATGCACGCTCCTGCTTTCCAGCTTTGCTTTGGAGAAGAAAACTTGGCCCGTGTGCTACCACAGTTAGCACAGAGCAAAGCATAAAACTACCCTGCAGTAACACCAGCTATGACAAGGAAGCAGAAATGCGTTTGTTCAGCAGAGGGAAGTCCGTGGCATGTGTCTGACTTCATAACTACCCACTGGGCCCAAAGGGCTGCTTTATTTCTCTGGTGCAACATGATTGTGAGACATCTAAGAAATGTGTGAAATGTAGAGACACCCTCAAACAGGCCTTAGAATGGCAAAGGCTACTTTCTGCTGAGCTAGATATTACCACCGATTTCCAATTGCCATGAGATTGTCTTCTCCAGGGTGTTCTTCGTGACTGAATAGCCTGCACTTCACTGTGTGCACAACCTGTGTGTGTGTGTGTGTGTGTGTGTGTGTGTGTTGCAGCTCAGCTCGCCTTCTCTGAGGCTGACCATATCAAAAGGAAATGACCACTTAAGGGGTTCACCTCCTGAGTAGTATCACATGGGTCATCTCAAAGCCCAAAATGATCTGTACTTACTCCCAGTAGGGATCAGGTCCCTGTCCGGAATGAAAAGTTTGTATCCATAGTGTTTCTCCAGGACATCTGGCAAGATTTCAAGGGCAAATTGTTCTTCTTCGCTGTTGTCACAGTCTAGTGTGTCTGGATCCACTTTGGTGTAAGAGAGATAGGCATCGTATTCCTTGTTGTCTGCAAATGAAATCACAAATCTTGCTTACAAAAGAGAAGAGAACAAAAAGGGCCTGGACCTGCCATTTTCCTCTGCAGCAGCAAAGTGATGCAGACTGGCTGCAAGGAACCCCTGAGTGACCGGGTGCCCTCCAAGCATTTTCGTTTTGTCCTTCAATGGTTCTGGCCTAGTTTGCTCCAAAAACACCGTTCCTACACTCTCCGGTCACATGCAGTGAGGGCGTTCGAGGCGAGATCGGACAGCCACATGGGGGGATTGTATGAGTGGGGCCGGTTTGTGCCGGGGGTCAGACTAGATGGCCCGGAGACCCCTTCTGACTGGCTCTGGTCTGTATCAGAGTCTGGGGCATGGCCTGAGGGAGGACATGAGCTCAGGGCCAGGTTTCCCATGCTGAAGGGTTCAGGGTCTGCATGTAGAAGGGAGGAGCAGCACCCTGCAGGAGGGGCCCTACTTCTGCCCAGCCCCCTCCAGTGAGTGGTCTGGAGATTCCTGCCAGCCTCTCCTCCTCCTCCGGTTCCCTTCCTTGTGCCCCCTTCCTCCACCCTGTGCTGCCACCATATCAGGTGCTGGCATGGGGGGCCCTGTGGCTGGGGAGGCTCTTGCAAGAGGAAGGGGTGGGGAAGACCACAGTGCCGTGGGAGGAGAGATGATGCATGGATGGAGACCACATGGAATCCCTGCGGTGCACCAGCTCTCTGCGCCACCTTTGAGCAAAGCAGGCAGTATAAATGAAGGACAGAAATGCGACAGAGACCCCCAGTGCACCTGAAGGCATCTGGCCACCTTAGGAAGTGGGAGGCTGTGGCACAGATGTTCTCCTCTCCGACACCTCGGTGCCACCCTCCCCAGCATGTGCCAACTGAGGCAGCTGCTCCACTCTGCCTAACGGAGGGGCCGGCCCTTCCGAAGGACATCATGGCTGAGGCTGTGGCTAGATGCAGGCCTGCAGCCGTTTCACAAAGCAAGCAAAGAGGAGCTGCATTAAACTGCATGCATAAATGGTTTTATTGTCCATATTAATGCATGATTAGGTAGTCTATGCAGAATGAATGTTTAACTCATACTGTAATGCACCCATTTATCACAGACCATTTTATTGCGTAGGCACAAACTTTTATATCACTTCCTGAAGCGGTGGGTCTATTGGAAAAAAGATAAGGCTGTGATTGGTAGCTCTCACAGTATTTGCAAGTGCCCATTATTCAGACAAAATGAAAAATCAAATGGTTAATGTAGTGAAGACAAAAATATGGAATACTTACAATGCATCAATTTTCTGTGAACAACAACAGTGTGCAAAAGGGAAGAAATTGGAGGAGGCAAGCTGAAAACAACCAGTCCTTTGCACTAAAGTGAGGCTAAGCAGCCAATCAAAATGTGCCTTGTTCATTGACATTCTTCTGATTATGCTAATTTCCCTCATTTTCATCAAGGAGATCTGGCTGTGACTTATGAGGAGACCCCGTTTCTCATCCAAAGGACTGATTTTTCACCAGTTTGCATTGAGAAGAACAAGCAGGGCAGCTGAGCTGCTGCTGGTTCTGGCAGAAGAGGCCATATTTCAATACGAACACAAGGCTCTGCGATGGATGGGCAAGGCTGGATTGGACCGGCAGGAGGAAATAAGCTTTTCAATCCCATGAGCTGATAATGGAGAGTTGAGCAGCACCAGGATGAGTCAGGCAAAAACCTCACTTGGGTCAATTATGTCCTGGAAACTAGTATCTTATTTATTTGCTTCTTTTAGGGTAAAATCCAGTACGGCTCCTACTTCAAATAGCTCCACTGAAATAAATGTGACTGGACTGTCAATGCTAACTTAAGTCGCAAACACTTCAACGAGCCTATGCAGGACCTAGGATGGATGTTAGACTGCGCCTTTTCCTCCAAGGTGCCCAGGGCAGCAAACACGGTCCTCTTCCTCCATTTGTTCCTCTCTACAACCCTGTGAGGTAGGTTAGTCTGAAAGTCAGTGATGGACACAAAGATATTCACTGAGCTTCATGGCTCAGTGAGGGCTTGAACCCAGGTCTCTCTGGTTCCAGTCCAACATTCTGACCTTTCTATCCACTACCCACCCTAGATTTCTTCCATAGCATGTGGTAGTAGCAATTAAATGGAGCCCAGGTATCCGTCCCTGAGAATCTGCCTGAATACAATCATGCTTTTCCTGTACCAGGCATTCATTCATTCATTCATTCATTCATTCATTCATTTATTTATTTATTTAGAAAATTTCTATGCCACCCCATTCGCCGAAGCCTCGGGGCGGCTCACAACACAGTGAATGGAAAGTCTCTAAGTTCAGAACATCTCTAGAGATCAAATATGAAGTAAAGATGACTCCCAATTCTTGTCCATCTCAGATTTTACCCCGAGCTAGGATGAAAGCAACATCCCATCATCTCTCACGCCCCACAACTCTTTCTGGTCAGCCCCATTCTCCAACAATCTTCCAAAATCCCCCAGTTCCTCTCTCTCCCACCCTGTTCCTGGGTGACTCCTGCCCGAGTTGGGGCAGACTCTTCCCCTGCTCCCCTTGTGGCATGTCAGATGCAAGGGAACTTGGGAAATATACAGTAGTTTTCCCAAGGACTGTTGCCTAGCCTGCTTGTGGAAAATAAAACCCATTCGATGAGAGACAGCAAGAGAGAGAGAGAGAGAGAGAGAGAGAGAGGGAGAGAGAGAGAATGCCAAGTATTGTCACTCAATTTTTTAAATGCTTCTTCATCAGGGGCTGCTTGCTTTCCTTAATATAACCAACAAAAGACAATCTTAGGTCATATTTTCAGCCCTCATTATGGGGGGGGGGGGGGGGGGACATTTCCTGAAATGTGTTGTGTAAGGATAGCATGTTTTCTATAGGCATTCTGGACTTTTCTCTTTGCTTTTTGTTCTACATGCTGTATGTGCCTCTTCCTCTTGCTTTGCTGTGCCTTTTGTGCAGCTGCCCTCAATTTTAATAGTGCTCAGGCAGGAGACCTTTCCGCTGCATGTTGATTAATAAATAAAATAAATCAATAAAGGTTCCCCAAAGCCCTCAGAGCAGACCACATCCGTTCCCTCGTGCCAGCATGCAGCCTCCGTCAGAGGCGACGACTGCTTGGCATTTTTGAACCCTTGGTCAAAGCAACATCGATCGCAGCTCCTTGAAGAAATCCACTCACCATCCATGGCTTCATCACCTCCAAACGTTTGTCTGTAGCACAGCATCAGCTCAATATTGTAGCATTTGTAAATAGTAATAAGCAAAATCAACAAGAGAAGGATGGCTCCCAAACCTCCGGCAAGTTCAATTTTGGAGATCAGGTCTAGAGAAGAGAAGAGAAGGGAAGGGAAGGGAAGGGAAGGGAAGGGAAGGGAAGAGAAGAGAAGAGAAGAGAAGAGAAGAGAAGAGAAGAGAAGAGAAAAGGTGGAGAGACCAGCAAATGCAAGGGTGTTATTAATGAGAACAATGCTCCACCAACACCAATATTCCACTGAACTTCCAGAGATTCAGTGCAGAATTAAAGGTCCATGTTAAAAGGAGACCATCTCTCTCTGTCTCTCTCTCTCTGTGTGTGTTTAGGAAAGCCTTCATTTACTAGTGGTTTAGGCTGCAATTCTATGCATTTTCATTAGGCCTTCTCTCTGAATAGAAGTGAACTTTAGTTGACAGGTTTTTACTGCTGTTTTATGATTTTATTTTTCTGGCTTTTCTGCTCTGTTTAGTGTCCTATGCTGTCTTTGGTTATTAGGAGGTATAGAAATTAAATGTACTGTAGTATTTTACTGTATTTCTTCACCCTTTTGTCTGTAGGAATTTTTAATTCTTCATTAGCTGTCTTGAACTTTTTCTTTGGGGGCTGAGGGGAAGGTGGGATATAGATGTTTCCAAAAAGCCGACATGTGGGTGTCACTTTCCCTGAGAGGAAAGGGAAGCATGCTGGAGAGTGTAGCTGGGTGAGGCATCCCAATTCCCACCTTTGGATGCGCTTTTCAAGGAGCATGGTCTGCGTTTTCTCTTCTGCCACACTGCACTGCAGTCGTTTGTTGTCTCAGAGCAGCTCCAGAAAGCACCACCTTAGTCCGGTTGCTGAAACGGGATGGCACGTCCCCTCCCTCCACCCCAGTGAATGTGCCTGCATCTTTTTAAGCGCTCCTGTAAAAGCACAAAAAGTTGGGTGGATGCAGGTGGGGTCATGGAAATGTTCACAAAACTGTCACCCGGTTCATTTTGTCTCTCCTTACAGACCTCGGCTGCTGAAAGTTGAGATGATTCATTATCCCCATAACTTAACACCACTGGGAGGCCCTCGTTAACAGATTGAATGCCATTTCAAATACAGTGCAAGCACCTGCAGCTCTTAACCTTGCTTTCCAGTTCATCCGGCCATTAAAAATCACAAGGAGCCAATCTAAGACTATGAGAGATATTTCGAGAAGATGTATCAATTTACACCCTGTGTCAGTGCAGATATTTATTGCCATGATAAATAAGAACAGGGAGAAGCATAAAATCCTGCTGATAGAAAGAATGAAAAACAGAAGCATAAAGCTCCCAAAAATGGAGGTGGTGTGATGAGTTTCTGCTTGGGAACCAGTGTGGCATCATGGGTCCAGAGTTGGGCTGGGGCTGGAGAGACTCAGGGTCCACTCGCCACTTGGTCATGAAACTCACTGGGTGACTTCTGACCTTCCTTGCAGGAGGACCATGTCAGCCACCTTGGGTTTCTCACAAGAGAGAAAATAGTGAGGTATAAATGTAGTGTAAAAGTAATATACCCTTAATGGTGCATTGTAGTCTACACAGAAAAGCAGAAGCCAATTCACAAGTCAGCTTTTCATCTTGCAAGACTTTGGGCTATCGTGATTAACCATTGGAAACCCTACCAAGAGTTCTTGGCCTCAGAGAGTCACAGAGCAGAGATGCAGGGCTAGCTCTACCATAAGGCAGAGTGCCTGCTTCGGGTGGCAGATGCTGGTAGGTGAGACAGATTTGTCAGCCTCCTGCCAGTTCCTCCTGAACATTTGTTTGTTTGTTTGTTTTCCGATTTATATCCTGCCTTTTTCCTACAAAGGGCTCAAGGCAGCTTACATCATTCTCCTCCTCCATCTTATCCCCACAACAACAACCCTGTGAGGTAGGTTGGGCTGAGAGTCTGTGACTGGCCCAAAGTCACCCAGCTGGCTCCATGGCTGAGTGGGGACTAGAACCCAGATCGTCCCAGTCCCAGTCCCATGCTCTTCACCACTGCACCACACTGGCTCTCCTTTTCTGTTGTTCCTCTCTGTTGGACGATAGGGCTGTGCTGGCCACGCGACCTGTCCTGGGATCCATAAACTGCCCATTGCCTCTGGTTGTGGGGAGGGTGTTATCCAGTCACCAGTGCTGATATTCAGAATCCATCCCAGTCAGCTTCTGAACATGGACTGTGGAAGGTGCACCATTTTGCCATTTGGGCCAGACACCAAATTATCTTTTCCCAGCCCTGAGAAGATGTAAAGCTCTTGTATGTTACTTGCTTCTGGTAAGTAAAAGTTTCTTTTTGGACCACAGAAGTGCCTCATTGCCTTTTTCTGCTGAAAGCTTTCAGTGGGTGATGGATACCAGGCACTCTGGACCACAACTGTCGTGATGATGCCTGGTGTGGTTGGCTTTAAAATCAAGGGGATTCGGCACATGTACGGAGGAGAGGTCTATCCCCACAGCTAGATCAAGCCAGCCATTTCAGCAGGGATATCCCATGCCCTAAAAGGGTACTCAATTTTCCCTGCACAGTTCCTTAGACAGACAAAATGGCACCATCTGCACAGAAGAAGGAATCAACAAGCTTTGGGGAACCCAAAAGATTTCAGATGGGCAAAGCAATGTCTTCAGGGGGATCCCATCCTAATTGTTACATGTCCCTCTTTTGTTCTGAGCACCCATTACTGGGAAACAATGGTGGGAAATGGAAAATTCCCTCCATGTCTTGCTTGTGGGCTTACCATAAGCATCTGGTTGATGTATGCAAGGAACAAGATGCTCTACTTTGGTCTGGCTGTAGGTCTCTTTTGTTCTTGTGATTCTAATTAAATGCCAAAGCCCCCACAGATCGTTAGCATTATATGTCTGTAGAATGACTCAGGCCTTGTTTGGATGGGCCTGGAAGTGGGATATGAGGAGCAAGGACGAGGTAGCCTGGAAACAACGTTGGAGGGAAGAAATAGAGGAAGGAATAACTTTTTAGGCAGCCTGATGCCTTCCAGATGTTTTGGACCAGACTATCATGAATCCGAGCCAGCACAGCCAATGTTATGAAGATGAGAGTTGGAGTTCTGCGGGCAAGTGTTTGTTTACCCCTGTTTTGAGGTGGGAAAGATCTGTGTGCTATGGAGGAGCAAGGGAAGGGCCAAGAAAGCTAGTCAAGTGATTCAGTGGCTAGAGGATCTAGTCCCCAGAAGTAGAATGGCTGGCTGGGGGATCCTGGGAGCTGTAATCCAACGGATCTAGAGCACACCAGGCTGGGAAAGGCTGAGCTAGCTTCACTTCTTTGATGACGGACCTTTAATGGTGATACATTTTTTGAAACACTACTGTGGTTTCAATATTTCAGAGTTACATGATAAGCACCAAGCTGAACATCAAATGATTACAATGCAAAGAGAAAGGTGCCTGCTTTGAATATCAAGTCCCCAATAAGCTTTCCTCCTGTCTTGCATGAGACAGACGTTCTTAGACATGAGCACTAAGCTGACACTGATGTCTTATTTCCTTTTAATCTGCAACATGTAACTTGTCGGGAGCCGCAGGAACAAATCAGACTGTACTCTTGAACTGAAAGACGTTATTCCCCTTGTAAGATGTTCTGATTCATAGACTGTTCAGAATTTCTCTTCTCTTCTCTTCTCTTCTCTTCTCTTCTCTTCTATTCCCTACTGCTTTTTTGCATTAGTTTTTGCATATTATATAGTTTTCAGAACAAACATGGATTTGGAAACTTGCAGGCACCTTTGGAAAAAAAAGGGTGGAAACCAGCCATTGGAGGATAGGCAGGCTGAGGAAAGGGTGAAAGTCTTCCTCTGCTTCTTACGCCTAAATTCCCCTCTGATGAAGCTGCTTTTAATATAATCCTCAAAAATAATGTTAGAGCTCAGTCACAAGAGTTTATAGGTAACATGTGCTCTTTTCCCCTTCCTCCCTGTGAGGTCCAGACCAAGTTCCTTGTTATTATTGAATGGTACAGCTGCTGGGTAGGCAAGTGGGTGAGGCTGCAGCTTATATTCAGGCCAGCAAAGAGGCACAGGAGGGAGGTCTGTGTGGGCAAGTCATGGGAGAAGAGTGAATTAAGGCACAACCCTTCTCACGTTGAGGGATGGGTCTGAACCCTTATTGATTTAGCTGTGTATGTACTATTTAATTTCTATACCACCCAGCAGCTGAAGCTCTCTCTCTCTCTCATCTATTTAATTATTGGATTTATATCCTCTGGAAAATAAGTACGGAAGACTTATAGGGTAGCGGAGCTAGTAGAAAGGCAGTAGAATGTACCACTGCTGCTTATCTTGAGAGCCAGAGCAGTGTAGCGGTTAAGAGCACAGGACTGGAGCCCAGGCGACCTGGGTTCGGGTCCCCTCACAGCCATAGAGTCAACTGGGCGACTGTGGACCAGTCACAAACCCTCAGCCCAGCCTACCTCACTGGGTTGTTTTTGTGGGGAGAAGACTGAGAGCAGGAGGAGGAGAATGATGCAAGCTGCTCTGAGTTCTTTATAAAAGAAAAAGACAGGATATAAATCTATTAGATAAATAGATTGGTGTCCTGCAACAGCAGGGGGTTGGACCTGATGGCCTTCATGGCCCCTTCCAGCTCTACTCTTCTATGAGCCTATTAAATAGAACACAGTTCATTTCTGTTTTGCCCAACATAACTCCAGAAGAAATCAGTAGGGATGTTAATGTATATATCACCATTCAAAAATTTAACTGTATTCATAAAGAGAAGAGTGAAATGTGGCTACCTTTTTTTCGCAGAATAATGCTAGCTTGTTTCCTTCCATTCCTGTTTTCTACATGGCATGTATAATTGGCCAGGTCTGCCTCTTTCATGATGTCGAAGATTAAGGTTAACTCCACTATTTTTTCTCCGAGATGTTCTTTGAGAAGCCTAAGAGAAGACAACAACATCTAGAGGTTTATTGGGCTCACAGATGCAAGGAAACTGCAGAAGAAGGATTGGATCTATGCTTTCGCACTCATCATCATCATCCTCAGACGATGGGGTGTTAGACTCCTTGGGGCCCAGGTCTAAATTCATTCACTTACAGAAAAGTGCTCCTGGGCTCTCCTGCAGTGGTGTTTGAAGGTGGAAGAAGAGGGTGCAAATGCCAAAGATACTGACATATTTAATCTTTAAGCATTCACTTTCCATAACTAAACATGTAAGTGGCATAAGCTGGCATTTTTTCTTGTGCCAACGGCCATCCTCGTTTTGTCCAGTGCTACTGGTGCCACTTGGGCCTCCACGCTTGAATTATCAGTGGAAGCTCTGCCTCATCTTGGTAACTAATGACAACTTAGCAGCACTGCTATTTTTTTCTTTTTAAAACATCTTGCTTTCCTCTTCCTTTAATTTTTCATGCTGTCAGAGGTTTCAGGATCCCCTAATTAACTCATGTGGGTGAGAGTGCACAGAGGAAAATTAATCAGGGAGGGGGGAAAATAAAGGTTTAATTTAAAGTGCCTCCATTTTCACCCTTCATGCCTCTAAGGCGAACCACATTTTTCTTATCTTAAAAATAATAAACAGCAAACCTGGCAGATAGAGCGGGGTGGGGGTGGGAAAAACAATTTAGTAGAATTTCTGGGCAAGGCCTCTTGAGAAATCTGGATGCTGCTTTATGGACTCAGCCAAAGAAAAGGGAAAATTAGCAACTGATCGGGTGATTTATATATAGTAAAATCTAAGATCGAGCGTTTTCCTCTGGCATAGCAAAGCAATGGCATTGAAATTCATTGCAGGTTCTTTTCCCAATCAGACACAATTCACAACCCTCCAGACAGACTTAAAGACTATTATTTCTTGTTTAAGAGGACCGGTTCGATTTACACAATGTTTTTATTATGGCTCTTAAAAACCCACCTGGCAAGGGATTTTTCATGCTTCCCTCTTCCGGCCTCCCACCTGCTCCATCTCTTATTCCTCCCAGAAGTGGATCGGCTGGACTTCACCTGGTGGGGAAAGGTCCTGGAGCTCTTGCTGCCCCTTACGGGAGAGCAGTGATTCTGCCTGCCTGCCTCTCTTAATGCTGCCCTGTTTGCTTCTGGGCTACGGAACAAGGTGGGCTGCCCATGTGATGGACACTTCAAGGGCAGGAAGAACAAAAAAAGATGGAGCCCCAAATTAGGGGCCATCGCTCAGGGAGAAGGTTGCAGCTTGAGGAGGGGCCCCACTGGTAGAATTGTTGTAGAATATCAACGGACATTGGAAGCTGAAGGATGACTGTATTCAAAAGCAGCTCAAAACATTTCTGTTTTGCCTGAAACTTGTTTTCATCCAGAGTGATGCACACTGTCTTTTGGAAAGAGGTTTCTCAGATTGGGAACATATGAAGAAGAAGACGAAAAAACCCAAAAACCCAAAAAACTAAGGACCATGCAAACACTGTTCTACACCCAAATATGGCTGAATATTAAGGGAACCCACAGTGGATGGACATTTTCAAAGACAGGTGGGTGAGGACAATGCGTGCTGGAAAGAAATCACATTACTGATGTGTTAGTTATCCATCCATCCATCCATCCATCCATCCATCCACCCACCCACCATCTATTTTTAACATTTACTATAATTACTAACTATCTAAACTGTGGTGGCCACCAGACTGGTATCACTCCACCATGGATGAGGCATTGGAACTTACTGCCTAATTCAGTCCTTTCCTTGAGTAGCACTTGGAGAAAATAAAGGAAAAGGTCATCTTTCATATACTCTCTTTCTAGATAAGTGATGAACCAGTTGTATGGACAGGGAAGGAAGTTTGTATGAAAATCATTTATAAGTTAAAAGAGGCAATTTCTTATTATTGACTGCATACCAGCTATGTTCCATACAGATCGGCTATTCTTTTTTTGTTTTGGGGTAGAACTTCAATGGAGAAGTGAAGGAGCTCCTGTTGTGCTTTGTGCCAACTGAAAGTCACACTGGAGAAGTGAAACTGTCCTCAGACTTCTGATGTGGACATCGAGAACTGCAGAGGATGGCCAAAAGGCAGTGCAAGAAGCACGAGGGGCCAATACCAGGCCCTGCAGGCTCCCACCGAACCTCTGCTATGCCAGTGGAGGTAGTTCCTTTAGCCTAGCTGGGCAAAGCAGTACGGATCACATCCTTTAAGCAGTGAAGCTGTTCAGATTTCTTTTGGCTCAATACAGATTTTGCATGTATTGTTTCTTAAGATATACAACTTTCCTTAGCATATGCACATTGTACGCAACATTTGAGCCCAACATTGAATCGCAACATTCAGAGAAATGAGGAATCCAAAGGATAACTGTGTTTGATTTAAAGATTAGGTCAGGAAGTGTCAGTTAGATTGGTTCACACAAACATGTGGGCCAAACAAAATTCTCCAGTATCCGTTAAATGCAGGGGACCACTAAATGCCAGGTCACAGGTCAAAGGCAAGCCTGACAGAATTATTCGGTCTTCAAAACAGAGAGAAGCCAGCCTGGGCTAAATACACATTTGGAAGAAGGATACTTGAGAAACAGTTTTAGTTAAGGGGTGACTGAGCTCTTGTTTGAGGCCAACAATCTTTCAGTCTCAGAAAACCTGGGCATGTTTCTGGGTATTATGGCAAAAGGCAACTGCAGCCTACAGCATCTTTAGGTCTAAATGCAAGGGAGAGCAAATACGAGAGGGCTCAAATCCATCAAGGAAGCCACAGCCTTGGACTTGGCAGAGCTGAATGGAGCTACCACGGACAGGACATCTTGGAGGGCTTTCATGCAGGGGATTGCCATTAGGCAGAGATGACTTGACGGCACATAGCAACAAGAAATGCTGAACAAATCCCCAAACCCGTGGAGGGAGATGTACTGACAGTAGCTGAAATACCCTGGAGACACCTTTTCTGAACACAAGGAGCCATTGTGGTGCACAATCGCTGCTAAAACAGTGAGGAGAACAATCCCAAATTCATGGTAGGGGCACGCCATCTGTCTGCCAACATCTAGACAAGAAAATCCTTTTCTGGTCATAGTAAATAACACGTACCATTTTAAGACCCACAGTTGTGTTCCCGTTACTGTTGTCAGATTTCAAGAGAAAAGCTCCCCCTCCCCCATTTCCCTGTTCAGCAAGTACCTGATTTCACCTTCTTTGATGTGATTTTCAAGTTCTTCAATAAATCTCTCTCCCCGTGTCCAGTAGATCATGGGACCCGACTCTCCGCTAAACCCAAAAAATGCTTTGCAGGCAACAGTTAGCGGCTGACCTGAGAAAAAGCACAAAAGCAAGCAAGAAAAAAAATTGGGTGGAGGCTGAGAGCAGAATGCTGCAGCTATTGCTGCCTAAAAGCTTTTGACTAACTTTTTGTTTTTTTAGCACAGAGAGGTAATCCCAAATCGTCCCAAGTGCTAAAAGAGAGAAGAATAAATGAATGGTGGTCTCTGCAGACCGGCCTTCCTCAACTCAGCATGTCCAGAAATGTTGAACTCAAGCTTGGGCCATCCTCAGACTGAGTCAGACCATTGGGCTGTAAATGGCAGTGGGTCTCCAAGAGGCATAAAACTTTCCCAGACACAGTAATAACACAAGACTGATGCAAGAAGAACTCTCTTTTCCAGAGATATTACAGTGCCCAGCAGAAGTGGTTCAGCTTGGTGATTTTAGACGCAGGACTTCATGGTTTAATGCCCTGTCCTTTAGGTGGCTGCATGTATTACTTCTGTTGCAAAACACAAAACTAATACTCTTCCCACTTGAATGGCCTTTTCATGTTTCACACTGATAGGTTAAAGCAATGCCACCCACGAAATGGTTTGCCAATCTTGATTTAAAAAACAGACACGCAAGCCAACTCCTAGCAGGTGCAATTTTGCATTTTAAACTTATGGAAAACATCGTCATGATTGCAGGAATAACACCAAGTTTTCTTCCATGAGCCTGATGGTGCTTCTGCTGTCCGGATGGTTATTTGAGCTATGGAACCAGGGGCCATTAAGATCCAGCCATAGCTGCAGCACTTGTTCCCAGCTGTGTACATATGGTCCTGATGCCACATTTAGAATGAAGCACATTTTGTTGAGCATAAGATTACAAAGAAGACTTCTATTGTCTGCAGGAAGTGTGCATGTGTGTGTGTGTGTGTGTGTGTGTGTGTGTGTGAGAGAGAGAGAGAGAGAGAGAGAGAGAGAGAGAGAGAGAGAGAGAGAGAGAGAGAGAGAACGGAGTCCTCAATTTGCATCACTGTTGCTGCTCTGTAGAGAAGGACCTAATTCGGCTTTCCAAGATTCCATAATTCTCCATTTGGAGATTCTTACATCTGCTAGGATTTGTACTGAATTTTCTCATGAAATGGCTATTTTTTTAGATGTCAGACTGATGACAATCAATTTCAGCCTTGTAGTATTCTGCAACCAATGCTGGAGTCAGATGTTATTCATAATTTATTTTATTATTTTATTTGTTGCATTTATATTTGGCCTTTCTCACCAATGATCCCATGGCAGTGTATCCATAATTCTCTCATCTTCATAATTCTCTCATCTTCATTTTTTCCTCACAACAACCCTATATGAAAGGTTGGGCTGAGAGTCAGTGACCCCAGTCCAGAACTCTAAACACTATACCACACTTGCTCTTTAGAGAATCAGATTGCCCTTAACTATCAAACAGTCACAGAATCATAGAACAATAGAATTGGAAGGTGCCAGAAGGCCATCGGGTCCAAATTTCTGCCTCTGCAGGACACTAAGTTACACCATCCCATTCAGATGACTGTCCAGATGCTTCCAGCAAGGAAGAGACCACAACTTCCCCAGGTAATAGGTTGTTCTCCTCTGACAGTGAGGAGATTATTTCTGGTGTCTAGTCTAAATCTGCTTTCTTTTAACTCAAGTCCATTATTCCTTGTCCTGCACTCTGGAATGAATGACAAGTGGTCTCGTCCTTCCTCTTTGTGACAGCCTTTCAGGTACTTGTAGAGTGCTATCATATTGTCCCTCAATCTTCTCTTCTTGACTGCCATTTCTCTCAGCCTTTCCCCTCAGGGCTTTGCCTTCAATCCCTGAATTATCCTTGTTGCCCTCCTCTGCACCCTTTCTAACTTTTCTGCATCTTTTAAAAATGTACGTGCCAGGAACTGGACACAGTACTCCAGGTGAGGTGTGGCTACTGCTGAGTATGGAGGAACTAGTACTTCACGTGTTTTGGAAGTGATACTCCTGTGAATGCAGCCTAAAATAGCATTTGCCTTTTTTGCAGCTGCATCACATTGTTGGCTCATATTTAGCTTGTGATCTGCAACAACTCCAAGATCTTTTTCATTTGCAGGACTGTTGAGCCAAGTATTCTCCATTTTGTAGTGGTGCATTTGGGTTCTTGTTCCTAAGTGTAGGACTTGGCACTTGTCCCTACCGAACTTCATTCTGTCGTTTTCTGCCCAGCATTCTAACCTATCAGCCACCCTGCACCTTCTCTCTGTCTTGCAGGGTGGTTGCTATTCCACCCAGCTTGGTGTCATCTGCAAAAATGATAATTGTTCCTTGTACTTCCTCATCTAAATCATTAATAAAAATGTGGAAGAGTACCGGTCCCAGGACAGAACACCCCACGTGTCACCTGTCCCCAATCTGAAAAGGTGCCATGGATGAGCACTCCTTGAGTCCGATATTGCTGCCAGTTGTGGATCCACTTGATGGTTGCCCCATCTAGCCCACTTTTTGCTAGTTTGCTAATCGGAGCACCATGGAGTCAATCACTTATTCAAGGGCCTTGCTAACGTCTAGATAGATTATGTCCACAGCATTCCCACAGTCCATTTGGGAGGTCACCCATTCAAAAATGAGATTCGATTAGTCTGGCAGGAAAGGATAATGTGACCCTCTCAGATGAATGACAAATGATAAATGGCACATTTTGCCCTCAGAGCCAGTTCTAGGTTAGGGTTCTGCAGCACAACCTCCCTTGAAGTCACACAGAAAGCCTATTGAAGGTGACCCGATTGTGCATACTTACGTGGGTGCCAACCCTATTTGGGACTTCTAACTAAGCAGGAATGTATAGGATCGTGGCAGGTAAATTACTCTTAGCCTGTATTTAGCATGTGCTGTCTATGTGTGTGCGCATGCACGGCTCCACTTCATCACCGAAGGAAAAGGCAGTGCGATATGAGAAAGAAAAGGGCCAGCGTGGTGCAGTGGTGAAGAGCTGGGACTGGGACTCAGGCGATCCGGGTTTGAGTCCCCGCTCGGCCATGGAGCCAACTGGGTGACTTTGGGCCACTCCCAGACTCTCTGCCCAGCCTACCTCACAGGGTTGTTGTTGTGGGGATAAGATGGAGGAGGAGATGTAAGCTGCCCTGAGCCCTTTGTAGGAAAAAGGCAGGATATAAATCGACAAATAAATAAATAAAAAGAATCGACAGCATCTGCCCGTTATGTGGCACACCATGTAGGACAGTGACTACTGCCTTAACAGCTGAGGCTATGTGTTTCTCAGTCACTGGCCCAGCAAGGTTTCTATTTTTAAACTATAAATCAGAGGAAATGAGAACTTCAGAGAGACTTCTAATTTCTACAAATGCTGAGTAAATTTCCTGGAGCGTATCGTACAGTTAGAAAAAATGTGTGTGTATATATGTCTGTGTATATAAAGAAGCTGAACCCAAACTGCTGTTGGAATAGTTCTTTTAATTTACTTAGGAGGCAAATGTGCATCTTGGAGCTGAAATTCTCCTTCATAAATAGCTACTAAGTGTTGCATTCAAGACAAAGGGTCTTACTTCCTCTGATCTTGGAAGTATTGCTATTGTTATGTGACGTCAAGTTGTCGCCAACTTATGGAAACCCTATGAATGAAAACCTCCAAATGCCCAATCCGTGACAGCCCTGCTCAACTCTTGTAAATTCCAGGCTGAGACTTCCTTTATGGACCCAACCCATCTCATATTTGGTCTCCCTTTTCTTCTTTTGCTTTTGGCTTTTTCTAGCATGATGGTCTTCTCCAGGGAGCTTTGTCCTCTCATGATATACCCAAAATGTGACAGCCTCCGTTTTGCCATGCTGGCTTCCAGGGAAAGCTCCAGCTTGCTTTGATCGAGGATCCGCTTCTTGTTCTTCTGTCAGTCCAGGTTATTCACAAAGCTCTCCCACAGCACCATGCTTCAAATGCATCTGTTTTCTTACTCTCAGCATTCTTCATTGTCCAGCCCTCACATCCATGCAGGGCGACTGGGAATGTATCTACAGCAACCATGGATAGCCTTGGGCTCTATAAATTTGCCTGACACCCTTTGAAAGCAACCCAACCTCTGCTTCTTGGCCGTTGCCCTTCTTACTCACCCCCAACTGGTAGAACTAGGGGCTCTAATGGAGGCAGACTGAGAATTAAACCAGATAAGATGGAAGTTCCCTTGGTGGGCGGTTCAGCTGGCCCAGTGAGTGGTACCCCCCCCCCCATTCTGGCTGATGTTGCACTCCCCCTAAGGGACAGGGTACATCGTCTTGAGATCTGCCTGGATAAGGACAGGGTGTACATGTTTTAAATAAGTAAGTGAATAAGATAAAACTGCTGCTGATCTTTGGATGAGGTGAGGTTGAGAGGCAGTCGGAGAGGCCTTCTTGTAGGAAGTCACTTGTGCCTTTTCTGCGTCTAACAAAGATGCAGAAGAAGAGATAGTGAAAGAGTATGCAAGCAACACACCATCTTCTGGGTGCATCCCAGTGGGAGAAGTTTAAAATTGGCCAGCATTGCTTTTGCTAAGGTCCTTCGCCTTGGCTCTTGGGGGAACCCAGAGGTCTACTGCCTCAGATGCGGCTTAATTGCATGGTGTATTAACGAAAGCACTCTGGTTTTAATTACCCTTCTTTCAATCTCTCCCTTGGTTTATCTAATTAAGCATCAAAGGCCTACAGAATATGTATGGCATCTTCATTTCAGATCGATTTCCCTTTCGGCTGTTGTAGCCCAATAGTTTAAAGATGCATCAGAGGGGACACAAGAGCGGAGTTGCTGAATTCCTGAGGAATTAACATTTAATAGGATATTTCGAGTGGCAAAAAGGGGAGGGGGCTGAAAGGAGTGCTGGAACATCATTAATTCTTCATTTTAAAGCAGGGTCACCTTGCTACATGAAAGGCCCTGGTTCCAAGCTGGAAGTGCCTCCTCTAGCTTTCTTCTTCCCTTCTGTCAATCAGACCTATTTGTAGCAAGCTCCCTGCTGATAAGATCACAAGTTGCTTACAGACGGGCGGGAATGACTTCGGACGGCTCAGCCGCATCAAGAACGCTTTAGCGAGTGCACTCTTGCCATGCCTCTGTGCCATGTTTGCACGGGGATGGCTGATCTCTGCCACAAGAAGCTGGAGGAAAAGAGGCACAGCTGAACTGCCCTCCATGCCAGTGGGGAAATACCCTTAGGGCAGGCCTTGGATGGAGCAAAACCTTCGTGGATTGCAGCAGAGTTTGACATGATCATATCAATATTACAGATCTGTTGCTAAATGAATGCTAAATAATTTCACAGGTGAAATGAGAAACAGCAACACATGCCCATGTAGAGTTGTTTTATCGTGTTGAGTGATCACAGACTAATAGCGTAGTAGGGTTGGAAGGTGCCAGGAGGGCCTCTGGGTCCAGCCCCCTGCTCAGGGCAGCTTCCTATTTTATCTGGCGTAGATAAAGGGCTCCCTGGAGTTTTCCATCCTGCTTGAGGGTGGAGGTAGGGGTGTGTGTGTGTGTGTGTGTGTGTGTGTGAGAGAGAGAGAGAGAGAGAGAGAGAGAGAGAGAGCATTCTACAGACTATTCTCAGGAAACCTTTGATACTCTGCAACCAGTTGCTTGTGCGTGTGTGTGTGTGAGAGAAAAGACCAGCAGCCACTCCAGCAGGCTAGGCCATTCCTCTTCCCTCCCTCTTCCTTATTCCTTGTGTGCTGTGTCTCTTACATTGTCCCACAGACATGCTCTCTAAGGCGGGACAGCTGGAAATATGCAGCGGAGGGATCGGCTCCTGCCTTCTCCTCGCACCCCACTGCGCACTGAGCCATCCCTTAGCTTTAATTGTCCAGGGCATATTTACTCAGAAGTAGGTCCCACTCTTGAATACCTGTCCAGCACTCTAACCACTGTGCCACCCATATTCCCAGATAAGCTACAACTCTCTTAACCTGGGAGCAAGTACCATTGGCCTCAGCGAGGCTTGCATTTGAGTAGACATGCACAAGATTGCACAGCAAGTTTGTTATGCTTTGCCTGGTCTTTCTTCCATTCCCCCCCATTACTTTCCTCTGTGCCATTTCTTCTGAGTTTGCCCCAGAGCTCCACAGAGAAGAGACTTGCCTTTTGTTTATTTTTTCCACCCAGCACCAGGGATGCTGAAAACAAGTTCCCCAGACTTTATAATAGGAAGGCATAGCAGATGCTTAACACGAGAGGGCGCCCTTGCAATCCGAGAAGCAACCTTTTAGTCCAAGGTGCTGAACCGAAGGGCATCACCCCCTCGCTCAGTAGGTTCAGGAAGCTGCATGTAAGGGGGCCATGAATCAGGGATTCTGACAGGGGATTTCAGCTCTGCAAAAGCGAATCCATTTTAATGATGATGATGATGATGATAATAAACAGAAATACTGCTCAGCTGATTATGCGAGTTTTGGGGTGAAATTCTATCATCCCCAGCCCAGATGCACTTAAACACGTGCAAGCAATGGCTGAGTGAAGGGTGGTGTGATTTCCACTTTGCCTTTTTGTGTGCAGCTACTTTGGGGGTGGGTGGGGGGAGAAGGCTGGGCATGAGAGGAATCAGGGCATTTCTATCCTTCCTCCTCCCCTGCCCCACACCCTTCCCCCTTAAGCCCCTGCCCCAAGCTGTATCCCCACTCTCAGAGAGGCAAGCAGAGTGGGTCTTTTCACGCCAGCTTCAAGGGAGGCAGGGCGTGGGTGTCGCTTGGAGGATCCTGTTGCTGGTATTCCGAAGAACTCCCCATCACGAAGAGGAAGAAATAGGATCGTGCCCTTAAGTTAATAGAGTGGAAGGCTCATCTGCTCACATTTCAAGGTAAATAGAGGCATTTTCTGTGGGGGGGAGGAGGCCGCTTTGATTAGATTACGTACATTCAGCTTGGATTGCTCAAGCAAGGAATCTCTCCCTTTGCCTCTCCTGTGTGGAAGAGAAGCCAGACTCCCTCTTCTAAGATGCTTTTCTGCCTGCATGTATGAATTGATTGGAACTGATTTGTGCCCTGCACGAAGGCATTCATGGATCACAGGCACAATCAACACTGATAAAACAATAAAATGGTACATCAAAGTGCAATGAAAACATAATTATAGAATTAAAAAATTAAAAACCCAGACCCACTTAGGGGACAACCCCGTTGCAGTGGCCGTACATTTCCAGATTCAGAGGCTTTTAGATGTCCCACGTGCAGCGGAGGAGCAGGGGGTGCGCCTTACTTCCAATCCCCCCACCCTGCATTTCCGCTAGAAGGGCTTTTTGCCTGTCTAGATGGAGCATCTTGGGCAGGGAGGAAGAGGAGCTGGGGAGGCCTCAGGAGAACTTGCATCCTGACTTCCTCTTCCTCACTTGCCCCCTGCAAAGTGAGGCGAGTGAGGAACTTGAGGTCTTTTCCCTTTCTGAGGCTACTTCCCCAACCTCAGAGGGCATCCCGTGCTGTGGACGGGTGGGGCACGGCTCTCCGAATCCCACTTCTGAAGTTGGAGGGCTGTTCCTGGTCGTTGGGCTGGGAATCTAAACTCTCCTGCATGGCCAGATGCTGTCTGGCAGGCTACGATGATTTCCTTGCTGGCCAAAGGCGCTCTCGAGGAAAGCAGGGCTTGGCTACTGGCAACAAAGGCAGTAAAGTGGTAATTTAAGGCTTTCTCTTTTACATATTTAGAGTCAATTTCATCTGGAGAGCACTAAACTGGGAAATCTGGTCTCAGCAGTGCAGCCATATTGGCAAAGCTCACAGCTTTGCACGCTCCAAGTCCCTGACTCACTCTTTGTCCTCTTCAGCCAGGGCTGAAGAAATCCCTGGAAAGCCTTGGCTAAGCATCCAGGCCGGCCCTGAGAAGCCATCTCCAACCTTCCAGCTGTGGAAGGGAGCTGTGCATGATAGGCACTGTAGTCCTCTGCAAAGCACCAGGATCGGGGAGGACTGAGTGTAGAAGGTGCTGCAGAAGTTCAGGAGAAACGAAGGACGGGCCTCACCTTAGCGGAGCATTCGGCATCTGCTCAGAGCCGAATGCTCCAGCAGCGGGAGCAGCCCGGAATGGACTTCCACTCACAAAGCACTCCTGTGAACAGGAGAAAAGGGGGAGAAGGGAGGCGATCTTTTGCTGACTCCCTCTTCCCTGAAGCCACCAGAGGACCCTGAAAATCTGCTGCAGGGGGTTGGGGAGTGTCTTGGTACACACAGGGAAGAGGGTAAGTGGCCACAATTCCTCCGCATGGAAAGAGCTCCTCCACTTGCTGAAGGGAGCTCAGCGACAGATCAGTCTCCCCGCATGCTTGCAGTGGCATTCCTGGCATGTGCCATTTCCTCGGCCTTCTGGTCCATATGTTGATCACATACACTTAGAGTGTGCTCAAGGACCTCTGCTTTCATGAGGACAGGCCAAGGAAACAAGAGGCCTACCAGAGTTTAAGCCCAAAGGTTTGATCTTCTGAAGACAAGCTTTCTAGACCTATTGACAGTCTTCTTGGCTGCTGGTGGAGCCTTCCTCAATTATTTATTAGATTTATATCCTGCTTTTTTCTCCTAGCAAACTCAAAGTGACTCACACCCCAATCTTCCTCCTGCTCTTCATCTTATCCCCATGTCCACAACCCTGTGAGGTATGTAGGGCTGAGAGTGAGTGACTGGGCCAAAGCCTCCCAGTGGGCTCCATAGTTGAGTGGAGACTAGAACCCAGGACACCTGAGCATTCCCACGCTCTTAACCACTGCACCACACTGGCTCTCTTTTTGGTCCACTTGGCTCATTCGTCTAGACAGGTGAGTTCCTGGTCAATCCATTTGGGGACTGTGCCACTGCAAACTCACTGCGGGTTGCATGGTTGCATGGCTTTCCATTCCATCTATCAGCACCCACACCACCCTGCACAAAAAGTTAGCATGTTAGAGAACTCCACCCAGTGGAGACCAGATACTTCAGTGTATCTTGTGAGTTGTGTATTTTCTCTAGAGTCTGCTCTGAACTTTAGAGGCACTGTCCATGGTTCTGAATTATGCCTCCAAATAGGTTCTACACCACAGCAAGGTTCTTAAACACGATGAGGAAAATCTGGAGTGGATACATAACCCCGCTGACACTGGAAGTCTCAGCCTCGGTGGCTTAGAATGCTTGCTCCTGATCTGCTAGCTTTCTATGTGCAGGGTCTTTGTTTTTTGTTTTTGTTTTGGTTTGTTTTGGTTTTTTGTTGAAAGTAGCATTCAGTTTATGATACTCCACCAGCAAATGGTCCATCCCACAAAGAAAATGATCACGTTATTGGATGTCTGGAAGAGCTATACCTAAGTTCAGCCTAATCTCTGAAAAATTGTAACAATAATCCACATGCAATTAGACCCCCAAATGAGTCTCTGAGTATATTTGGCATTGCAAAGTTTAGACAGAAAAGGATTCTGCTGGTTGGAGACAGCTGGGAGTTGTAGGACATTTTTCTGCCTGAATATGCACTGGATTGTGCCCTTAACTGCATCCAACCCTCTTCTCCAGTTTACTACATAGAGTCCTATGAAAATGACATCTCCGCCCCTCTGTTCCATCTAGGCAGGAGAAAGCAAATCTTTGCTTTTTCCAGGTAACAGCACCTCAGAGTTTTGTGGAGTGCTATTTTGTAACCCCTCAGTCTTCTCCCGGTAGAATGAAGAAAGCCGTTTCAACTGTTCCCCACCAAGCAGGCAGGAATGAAGCAAATTAAGCGCTTGAGGCAAGAACTCCTCTGTTCCAGCTTTCGCAGAACCTTCGATGTTCTTGGCTGCTCTTGCACCTTCCCCTGGCAAGAGCAAACACTGGGATGCTATCCATGAAAGAACGGAAGGTGCGAAGAGGAAATTACTTGCTGATATATTCCTTCTGCTGTGGGATTCCAAAATGAATGATGAGCACCACAAGCAGAAAGAATGAGAACTAGCAAAGCGGAGCAGAAAATTCCCTTCCCTACAGTTTCCCGCCATTCATTTCTTGGTTCTGCATCCTGCCTTTCTGCCATGGAAGTGGGACCTGGCCGTTTCCCAAAGGATGTCCTGGGAGAGATACAGCCACTTATTTGGGGGCATGGTACTGAGCCACGGCGGAGTCCATCGTCGGCATTTCTCCACTGGCTCCCTGTTCTAGTCTTGCAGCTGCAGGGGTAGCGAGACCTGTGCGTCCTGAGTCGGTGTGCTGCAGTAGGAAGCAGGGGAGCAGGTGGCCTGAAGTTCTTCCAGGGTTTTGAATGAGAATCCCCACAATTCCTGATCACACTGGTTGGGGCTTGTGAGCACCCCAGGGGGTACCAGATCCCCCACCTCTTATTGAGGAAGAAGGCAAGACCTTACTTGAGGGGTGCATGCTTAGGCAGAAGAAGAGCTGACGGGGGAATGCTGGGAGGTGTGGGACCTTTTTCTGTCTAAACCCCCAGATGGGCCCAGTCTGGATTGGCACCTGAGCCTGAGGGGGTGGTGGTCATTTGGGTCCCCTGAGCCTACTCTGGCATGGACATGAAAAATGAAAAGAAGACATAGCTGCTACCTGCACCTTTACAGGAATATCTATTTTACCTCTCTCTCTGCCTTGCCTGCCTCACAGGGATGTTGTGAAGATAATGTGGGAAGGGAGATGCCATAGATGCCACCCTGAACATGCAGAGCAGCAGGGGAAATGGTTGAAATATCAGTGTCAGGCTCCATTCACTTACCAAACAGTGATCTGGTCAAATCCCTTAGAATTTAGGAACACATGCCAACCTTTCAGAAAGCTTTGACCATTTTCTCAGAAACTCTTACAGCGAGCCAGTGATGTTCTCCACACCCTGATATTGCAAGCCAGGGGTGTGGTGTGAGTGAGGCTGGAGGAGACAGCACGTGGTCTGACTCCACGTCGCCCAAGGAAGCCCGTTCTGAGCCGGGGATGTGCTGCTACAGGAGATGAGATGGAAATAATTCAGCTGAAAGGACAGTCATGCAAATTGGTACAAGAAAGAGGCCAGGTCTGCAGAGCAAGCCTGACTGTGCCGATAAAACTGCTTCGGCATGAAAGGGGCTTCTCCCTCTGCCTTCCGGCCTTGTGAAATCCGTTTAGCCACATGTAAGGATGTTTCTGCTCAATGGTTCTGTCCCCCCGCTGCACGTGCCTCTCAAGCGCAGAGCCCAGCAATATCACAAAAAGCAGCCACCCAGCATCGGCCGGCACTTCCTATGCACAGAAATGGAAGATGCTGAAAACTGTTGCTGGTCTCCTGGGCCTCATCAGACTAGTGTATGTTGGCCCAGAGTAAGAGTCCATCCCTAGAGCCTAGTCATCCAAACTGTGAGGGCAGAGACACCCAGGGAGAAGTCTTGGCTCAGGTTCCCGGTTGTTGGGTATGTGTATCTGGGAGAAAGCACATCTTTGTGCGCAAACCATTTTAGGTGTACGCCTAAACACAGCCTTTCCCAGCCTGGTGTACTCCATGTGTGTTTGCCTACAACTTCCTGCATGACTGGGATTGCAGTCCAACATGCCTGGCAGGACCTAGGTTGGCAAAGGCTGCCTAAAAAGACGGGATGTGCAAATCAGCCTCCCAGCTCTGAAGCCCCAAGTGGATTTCCACCATAGCAGGTGGCATTTCAGAGTCCAGGGCTTTTGAGAAAGAAATCGGGCCAAACATTGTGCATGTGTGTGTTGAAGGATGAGATTGGGTCCTCAAAATGCTGCTAGTGAAGGTGCACATCCAGGCCCTCATTTGATGAGCAGCTGAGGAGAACTCGCCATCCATCTGCGCTCTTCCCTTCGGCACCCAGAGCTGCTTTTAAAGTTGTGAGCTGGCCAAATACATGCAGATTGAGTGGCCTGATGGGTCAGCCGCATTTCGCTGGCAGGATAGGCGAGGGGACTGGTGGAGCGCCAGGCGCCAGGTACCTGCTTAGCTATCTGCCAGCTTCTCAAAGTGCAGAATCATGCAGCAGCTCTTGGATTTAGAGGTGATCTTGATGCCTGTGCTTGGAACTGCAGGGAACTTATTGCCAACGGCTTAGCAAATGTAAAAACAGATGGGGGTGTCTCGTAAGCAGAGCTGAGTGCAGGGAGCCTCCTTCTAATTCTCCACCTTACTTGTAAGCAGCAAACCTGGGAGTCCCATTTGTATGGATGCAGTCCAACAGTCTAAGTGTCTCTCCTCCATTACTGCAGCCACAAGCATGTCTTCCTAGTTTCCTTGCTGCAGCAAGTGAGTTTGCTGACTGTCTTTCATTTTGCACCTCCCTCAATGCCTGAGAGAGAGAGAATTATTCTGAAGAACTAGTCTTCTGTGGTACTGAAGGGGCCAAATGGTGTCCCAGCACATAAAGCTATTTTGCAAAAACGGCCTTCTTTTTTGGGAGGGAGAGAAACTGAATATACTCAGTTTTCCCCCCGTGAAAGTAGGGATGAGTTTTAGGTCAGCTCTGCAGATCCCAGGAAAATGTTCCGCTACCCACTTGCCCTCTGTTCAGTATAGTGAGACTGTAGCTCTTGAAGAATATTCACTGGTTTTCTAAGTAGTAACAAATCCCTCACCAGGTGAACTAGTCTAGCCCAGGCATCCTCCTCTAGCTTTCTGTTTACTCAGGAAGAAGCAAAACCACACGTGCTATTGATATTAAATGCCTTACTGACTACAGATGTGTTGATACAATATTGAGACAGTGGTGGAAAGCCAGTGGAGGTGGTGATTAGTGGTGAGCTGGGACATCAGGGTCTCAGTTCCCCACTTGGCCATGAAGCTCAAGGAATGAATTTGAGCCAGAAACTCAGCCCCAGCCTAAGCCTCACCTACCTTGCAGGGCTGTTGTGAGGATAAAAATGAAGTGGAAGAGAATGACGTAAGCCTCCTAGGCTTCCTTGCAAGAAGAAAGGCAGGGTATAAATGCATTGCAATAATGACAATTACTATTAATAAGCAAGGAAACTCCTTTTCGTTCACAGGGCTTTCTGGTAGACTGAAAATCCCCCGTGGGAAGTAGAGTTGTCTAGATACCCAAGCATTCAGTATTACAGGCAGAAATCCAACCCAACATGTCATGGATGTTATGGAGGTCCTGTCACCTTCCAGAAAAGTTCTTGAAGCTCTCAGCTAAGGTGGATGGGAAGGGAGAAAACCAGCTGCCCTAGCTCATCCTTATCTGAGGGATTTGGTATAGATGGGGAGCAATACACACATCCTGGCACTTGGTTTTTCTGTCAAGGCCCTGGCCAGACTGGAGGCTTTTCATGGAAGTGATTTTGCCCAAAGCTGCTACTTTGGAGCCTGTCCTACACCCTGAACAGTTCAGTCTGGTCTTCTGATCAATCCCAATGCACCATGGCAGTGGCAAAAGAAGCAGGTCCTATGCCTGCCCCAACATGTTCCATAATGGATAACTATCATGATTGGCTGTCATTTTCCTCCGCAAAATGGAAGATGCAAGGACAGGGATACACATCCTGATCTCATTTCCTCACACCTGACTTGGAGCCAAAGCAGAGGTTGCTCCGATGGATTCTCACTGCCCAAGATGGTGCCTTGAGATACTAGGTGATGTGCAATGTGAGAGATTGCCTAGGAAATTATTTTCCACTTCCTTACATGCTTTGATTACAGCCATTTTGTTTCATCATGTCTCTCAATTTGAGAGGCAGGTTTTTCCAGTTGCATTTATCCTGTAGGCAGGCACAAGAAAGTCTACACAATTCTTCTTTCTGTCTGGCAAAAGCCAGTGATGGAACAATTCCAGGCACACCTTAGGCAGAGAATATCAAAAGCCTTTCAGCATTTGAGGCAGATTCTTGCTTCAGCTCAGTTGTCAAGATGGTCTGGTCTCTGAGCAGACCAAGGAGGTCATGGCAGGGAGAGATTTGTGTCTGAATTGGCTGGAGCTGAAAGAAATCCATGCAGAAGCACCAAGCAGCGCAGGACAATACAGATGGTGAGGGTTGCGGGAAGAGAAAGAAGGAGTGACCTGCAGCTTCGGTAATGATGGTGTATTGCAGCAGTCCTGTTACGTGTTCAGGGTGCATGCACGTATGTGTACATAAAAGCAGGATCAGGGCCTGCTGCACCTCCTCACTTTCCACGGACACCATGAATGAGCCTAGAGAAATGCATGGTTTTGCATGCACAGCCAGAGAACCTCTGTCTTGTAGAGGTTCACAACTGCACTGCAAGAACCTATCTAAGCCCAACTGGACCTGGGTGGGCTGTCTCCAGACCTGGACTGAACACGTGGATGTGAGCATGGAAAAGGCGGGTGTCACCCCAACCTCTCCTATGTGTAGAGGACTAGGGTTGCAGCCAAATAGCGATGGGACTGGTGGTGTCGTGTTGACAGTCCCATCTTTGCAATAGGTGTTGACAGTCCTTGCAGTCATGCTTCAAGGAGAGGCCACATTGCGGGCAGATGATGTTTGGAGAACCTTTGGGTGCTTGAACATCACTTCTTCCCAACCATCCCTCAATCCAAGCATGGGAGACGGGACCCTTCCAGGACTCAAAGAGCTTTCTATTTGTTTGACTGTAAGTCTCAGGAGCCAAAGGAGCCTCTGCTGCACCTGAAACGGCCACTGAATCTTCAGGTAACAACCATCGACCTGGAGACAAACATGACTACCTGCCAACAGGTGCACATCAAATTCAAGAGGAGCTGCAGCTGCCAAAAAGTCCTTTAAGCCTGCCCTGGTCCCAAGTCCACTGAGCACCATAACAGTGGTGTAGTGGTTAAGAGCACAGGACTGGGACTCAGGTGACCTGGGTTCTAGTCCCCGCTTGGTCATGGAGCCAATGGGTGCTTTTGGGCCAGTCACGGGCTCTCAGCTCAACCGACTTCATGGGGTTGTTGCTTTGGGGATAAGATGGAGAGCAGGAGAAGGAGAAGGATGCAAGCCACCTTGAGTTCTTTAAAATAAAAAGATGGGATATAAATCTAAGAAATGAAGAAGCATAACAAGATCGAGGCAGCATGCCCTCCCCGCTGTGCAGACGCTGGGCCAGCTTTTCTTCACATACGTCAAGGTTTATTTTGTCCTTGGCACAGTGTTATGTGGCCAAAAAAATCCCGAATTTCAGCTGAAAAGTGATAAGCATCTGAAGGAAAGCCAGAACCCTACACAGAGCAATATTTTTCCCCCTGTTGCAGAGAACTCTGCATGAACCTTTGGTTCCATTTCAGAGAGCTGTTTGATTCATTGAGAACATCTGATAACTTTGCCTGAGCCTCCATGTCCAAATACAACAACACTCGCTATTGTACAGTAAAGGAAGGGTGCGATCAGTCCCCAAGAATGTATGTTGAACATACATTTTGCAAGTCATATACTTCATCAATATTCTTTAGCTAAAGGAAGGGAATCAACTCTCCTGTCCCAAGCCAGGTGAGCTTTGGCAGGTGTAGAATTATTGTAGCAGATGGAGAAGAGGCTCTTGTTGATGAAACTTGGAAACAGCAAGAAGTGGAAGAAGGAGAGAATGTTCATGGCAGAGCCAAGGCTGGGCAAGAGATGCTGTCAGAAGCAGAGAGAGGAATGTAGGAAATCTCTTTCTTCTGGGTCAAACCGCTTGTCCATCTAGTCCAGTAAGGCAATATTCCCCATGGTTTCAGACAGGGGTCCTGGTTCAATACTAAAGACTCAACTGGGACCTTCTTCATGCACAGTATGAAGGATAGAACCTGTGACTCATTAGACTGTAGTCAAACCTGGGTTTCTAACTTGTGCATTGTCCAGGGATGGACCAACTCCAAATTTGTTGAACTCCAACTACCATCATCCTCAGCAAGCATGGCCAACAGCTGGTGCAGGATACCTAGATCCAACATCCAGGCTTTGGTGCTTTTAGAAGAGGCAAAGGAGGCAGAAATCCAGGTAGACAAGTGTCATGTTCTTGCCAAAATTGCTGCCACTTCAGAGAGCAAAAGCTTCAGCTGAAGAATTTGTGCTCATCACCACAGTTGTTAAAATACAGGATCCTTGCTGGGAAAGCCCGCAGACAGGCTGATAATCTCATTGGGATGTTAGCGCTGTATATCTGGGTGTCCCTGCTGATAAATGGGAGGGATTCTCTACTATCTTTCAATTCAGTAATAGCACAGGAATGAGAATTTGCAGCCTTCTGGATGCTGTTGGACCCTTCCATTGGTCCCAGCCACCACGGCCAGTGTGGGCTGCAAAGTGGATAATTGGACTCCTTGGAAACATCTCACCCTGTTCTCACAAGTTGTGAACAAAATCCATGCTTTCTGGAATCTTGCCTCCACTACATACAGAAATACTCACATTTCTCTTCTGGAAGCACATATGCTACTTCTTACAGCAGTCAAGAATTTTGCAGCAAGGAGCCTGAGGAAGGAAGTTCTTATGGTAGGTGATAACACGGCATTCTTTCAAAGAATGGTGAAGAGCAAGCGCTAAGCAAAAGAGGCAAAAGGGCGTTCGAATGCCCTCTCCTGTTGCTGTGGCCGCACCTATTAATATTATCCCATGTTCATCCACGCTATTTGCACACATGCATTTTTCACGATCCCTCCTTTCCCTTCTCCAGCAAAATCACTTTTTAAAGCCCCTACTATATTGTCTCACCAAAGACTCCTTGGGGGAAAGGATGTAAGAAGGAGAGAAAACCGATACAAAGGATTAATACTGGACTTGAACATCAGGCATGACTTTAATTCAAGGATTTCTAATAAGGGAATAACAGATGGAGGAAAAATGAGCTAAAGCACAAATCTAATCCAAATGTCACAAAGAAACCAATAAGGGCTAAACTGTAGCAATCAGAATAACTTTACATAGCATTGCTTCCACTGTTGGATGGGCTACACTGGAAGAAAGGCAAGGAGGTTATTAATGTTCAACAGGTAGGGCAGTGAACTTCTCCAGTGTTCAAAAGCCAGGAGAGTGTTTTAGAGCCATGCCAGGGCCTGATGGCCTTCAGCTTGTTTGGATGAGCACCAGCTATCATTGCATCACAGCTGCTTTCCCCAAGTATTTTCCTTAGATAAGAACAGCTTTGGGCTGTTAGAACCAAAACAGTTTGTTTTTAATGAAGCAGCTTTGTTCCCCCAATGACTCCCAGAAAGAGGGACAGGGCATGTGGGTAATGACAGTACCTGGAATGGAATGGCAGGGGGAGCTTGAATGAAACCATGGAAGAGGCATTGTATTTTTGTTCTTGGCTTGGAGAGGTGTCTTGCTTGTCCAGACAACTTTAGAGGCCTATGGAGAAACTCCTGGCCTAATCAGGGAACCAGTATGGCCACAGAAACAAGTTGTGCTTGTTTTCTTTCACTTGTTTACATTCTGCATCAATATTTCATCATTGAAGTCAATAAACTCTATAATGGTATATGCCAGTGAGGTGGTTAAAGTGGTCGTATTGGACTGGGGACCTGACAGATCCAGGTTCTAGTTCCTGTTCAGCCATGAAGCTCACTGGGAGACTCTGGAACAGTCACTTACACCCAGCCTAGCCTACTTCACTGAATTGTTGTTCTGAGGCTAAAATGGAGCAGAGAAGGATTGTATAAGCTTTCTTGGGTTCCTTGCAAGAGAAAAAAATGTGGAATATAATTGCAGTAGCATCAGCAACACAGGTGCTTTCATTACTTCCTTAGCATCTTATTTCTAAAGCCTTAGTTTGACCAGCCATCTAGGACTAAAACACTGCTCTGCAAAGCTTTCAGGATAGTTCTGCACCTAACAGACAAGCAAACATGTTCTTTCACTGTTGCTCTGTGGAAAGCAGCTTCAGAGCTCTGCAAAACAGTATTGATTAGCAATGCCACTAAAAGGCTGCCATGGGAATCACAGAATAGTAGAGATGGAAGGGGCCATGAAGGCCATCAAGTCCAACCCCTGCTGTTCAACCTTCAGATATGCTGTCCGACCGAGAGCAACAATGCCCACCCAAAGCTCAGCAGTAACATCCTACTGGGGTCAGGAGACCCAGTCAGATTTATGTTGTAGCAAGTCAGGTCCCATCAACTAGTTTAGGTCAAGCTAAGTCCACCTGATGGAGCTGATAGAGTGTAGGTCAATAATGCACTGGCATAGGCACAATATGTTCTAGTGAGCGGCAATCAGAACAGCGGCAAGTTCCTAGTAGACCAGAGATGGAGACGTAACCTTGGGTGGGAGCCAGGATCGCCTACCATGGGTGAAGCTCTTAACATGGCATTTCCCCTCCCATTTAGGAAGGCAGATGGGCAAGGCTTGGGGTGAGGAGCTTCAGCTGCAGCCTACAGGCTGGATGGGCTGCAGTGCATTCTGCTAGCTAAGCTGCCAAACAGTGTTGTCTCAGCAGAGGGCTTGTATCAGCTGAAGCTTTCCAAAGGCTCTCAGCACCTTGTCCTCAAGGTAAAGTAGCATCAGCCCTTATAGCAGAGCTCTTTGCAATGCTTAAAGGGACCATGGCTGATTTGGAAGGAAAGGCTACAAGGGCGCCATCATTTCACAGCACAAGTGAGTTGGCTTGGGATTCACTGAAATCTGAAAACCTCCTGCAGGGAGGGGCTGATGTTTGGTTCTGAGTGCAGAGGGACATGGCAAAGTCCAAAGTCTGGCAGGAAGAGGGTGGGGGCAGCGCCTGCAAGCAAAACAGGGGCTCTGCCTTGAGCACCACCCTCTTCCCCTGTTGCATTCAGTGCACTCACCAAGCCCTTCCAATAAATGCACCCTTATTTAACCCATCTTCTTTCCCTCCATGAGCACATCTAAACATGAATAGAAACAGAAAGCCTCTCCAATTTCTCTTTGGGGTTCTGTCTGCCGGAGAGGATGACCTGCCTATTCTAACTGATTCTTTCTCTGGTCTCCATAAAAACATGCCAGTGTTGCCTTTGACTGCCCTCCCTGTTTGATAAAAGGATGTGGAGGTGCAGCCTTCCTTTCTTGGTGTCAGCAGCATAACCTTGTCATTTCAGTTTTCAAAACACATTCTCTTCTCTTTCACCTTCTGTCTCAGTGTGGTGTCATCCTGGCAGCTTGTGGCCATAGGCGACTCACATCAAACAAAGCACCTTCTCCATCTCAAACATAATAAAATTGAGTGGGGGTGTTGGTGGAGGGAGGAAAACCTCAGTGCACGAGCACTGAAAGACAGTGGATTCTTTTGCATCCTCTGCTTCAGTGGAAGAAAGAGGAAATAAGGACCAACTCTGCTGCACTTCTTGCTCCTGCATCCCCCTGTGATTCACTCAGTCTGTGGTTGGCAGGAACCACTTGAGAGGTCTCCTGGAAATTGTTTCTAGAACAGGCAACAAAACTGACTTCTGAAACTTCTGTACCCAAGAACAAAAAGGATTGTGAGCTCTGATAGAACAATGACAGAGAACTATCAGGCATGCAAACTTTCTTCAGGTTGTTCTACCAACATTTATTTGTCCCTGCTCGAAAAGCAGCTATGTGGGAACAGGGATTTGGGATGGCACTGAGGCACTGGGGGAGGAGTCTTAACCCTGTTCCCAGGGCCATTTCCCCTGTGTGAGCCCTCTAAGGTGCTATTTAGGGAAGATAAACCCTTGCCCTCTTTAGTCTAGTGGTGCAGTTGATCACTGCAAAATCGTCGAATCATATCATACCGTAGAATAGTAAACTTGGGAGGGGCCATGGAAGCCATTGAGTCCAACCCCCTGCTGTTGCAGGGCACCAAGTTGTAACAATGAGACCCACCCATCCTGGAGACTTCCTGAAAAGGGTACGGACTTATGGCTCCCTTCCTTTCCTGGATTTAAATCAGCAGACTTTCTAACAGGCTTTGTCTGAAGTACCTGCCCTTTCAGGAGCACACTATCATTTTGATAGCCCAGAAGGGCCCCGAAGAATGCCGGGCTCTTAAACAAGAAAGAGTGATAAGCCAGGGAAAAGAGCTTCAGGGATGGATAGATACCATTCTGCTAGTGATGCCAGCCTTGTTTCTCCTCCTTGGACTCAACCAAGAAGCACATTAGAAATGGTGCTAGTGAAGCCCTGTGAAGTTGCACTGGCTGTCAAATTGGGAGAATGCAGAAGAGAATAAAATGCATGTCAGAGCCAACTGGAGGGCCAATTTTGAAAAAGAGGTTTTAGAAATGTGTAAAACTGCAGAAAGCTGCACTGTCAGGTATGCCCCCGTACACCAATAGGATCCAAATGCAAAACAGCCATTTTCACTGCTGTAGAATCTTTCTTGTTTTATCAAGTGTTTCCACTCCCATCTTTCTCCCCTTCTTTCCTACTTTGTGTGCTTTTTCTCAAGGTTTTCCTATGTTCAAAGGCTATTTTGGGTTGCATCAATGTAACCCAAGGAGCAGTTAGATGTCTAAATTATATTATCTTTTTCACTTGAGAGCAAAAATTCTTTCAGTGTTGCTTTTCCCACATTTTTTTTTAAATCTCGGTCTCAGCTGAATATGAAGAACATCTCCAAGTTTTGCAAATTCTTATCAAAAGGGAACTGCTAAGAAATTCACAACCATATGCACTGACCAAATTAATCTGGAATAACTATTCCCAGCATGGAGCGGTTCACAATTTACTCGTTTGCCCTATAATTCTTAAGGTGCATTACCTCTTGAAAAATGGGAATGGCAATGCTGATTCGGCACCCACATGGTTAAATACACAAAAATTTAAGAGCTGAGCAATCAAGGTCTTGGGGCAGTTTCAGTTTTCTCCTGCTTTCAATTTGGTTTCATCTCTAGTTCCTTTTGTCTCAGATCTGGAAAATGGGCAAATTCTTAGGGACCAAATGAATGCAAATCACAGCCTTCTCTGCTTTATTACTGATTCTCTTTACGTACTGGTAAATACATATCTTTCCATCTGCATGCAGGGATATATTCCTGGTTCTACAGGAAATCGCTTCACCCCACATCCAACTTAAATTCAATTTTGTTTTGTTTTTACTCACAAAATCATAATAAAAACTACAAAATCATCCTAGCAGAATCATAGACTCTACTATTGTATTAATCATGTCAAATACTAGAGTCAACAAGGCCAAGAAAGCCCTTGGGTCCGAGCCACCTGCTCAGTGCAGGACTCCCAGGAAAACCCTCCCTTTCAGGTGGCTGTCCAGGTGCACCTTGACTGCCTCTAGTGCGGTGGAGCCCACAAGCTCCCTACGTAGTCGGTTCTACTGCCATGCTGCTTTAACAGCCAGGGAGTTCTTCCTGATGTCCAGGGACGTATTTAATGTATTTTGTCCTGCTCCTCAGGCAAAAAGGGTCCTGGAGGGGCTTATATGTGATGAGTAAAACAAGGAAATCCCTGCCTGCAGGTTTGTAATCTGAGAAGACACCACAGGATAGGAAAAAAAAGATGGGGAGGAAAGAAGACAAGGATGAACTTCCTTTCCGTGGGGCTTGCAGAATGGCCCCTCTTCCCCTCTCATCTCCCTTTCTACGGCCTGCTGCAGAGGTTGCTTGGCCCTTCCTGGCTGTGCTGAAAGCTCAGCCACTGGCTTTCAAATGCTCAGGTAGGAGGGCCATTAGTTGGATATAATATGTAGATCTATAGAAAAGGTTACGAAGTGTAAGGATGTTTCACTGGAGACGACGATCAAGTTCATTCAGATTGTTGCATTTGGGCTCACCATGCCTGTGTGTGAAACCTGAACGAAGAAAATCAACAGGAAGAAGATGGCTGTATTCAAAAGTGGTGCTGGGGGAGAGCTTTGCAAAGACTTTGGACCAACCGAAGGACCAACAAGTGGATCCCAGATCAAATTAAGCCAGAGCTTTCCCTGGAAGCAAGTGTGAGGCTGTCACATTTTGGGTGCATCATGAAAAGGCGGAAGAAGGAAAGGAAGACTATGAGATGGGTTGACTCCATAGAGGAAGCTGCAGCCTGGGACGTACAAAAGCTGAGCAGGGCTGTCATGGATAGGAAGTTCTGGAGGGTGCTCATACGTATGGTCACCATAAGTCCAAGACAACCTGACAGCACATAGCGACAACACAGATCCGTAGGGACTGCTACACCTGAGCAAACGTGTTCCATAACTCTGAAGCCCTACTGCTGTATACGACCACTAATGAATGTAATTATCACCACAAGAATTAATTATTGCCTCACTGTGTCGAGGGCCATTGGCTTTTTGGATGGATTAATGGCTCTGGAAAGTATGGGAAGTGGCAAAAATAATGAAATTAACACCCTATATGAAACAAAGTCAATCTGCACGCCGTAAGTGATTGCTTTGAACTTTATTAGCCTCCCTTTGTTCAATGTGATGGATTGTGCTGCAGAGCATCTCTTAGTGCTTCTCCCCCTTAATCTAATTCAATATAATCTATTTTATCTCAGTATTTATCTTAATCATGGCTGTGTTATGAAAGTTGGCATGTGGATTTTTTTTCTTTAACTGCACTCTGCTTCAGTAATTTTTACTGGAGTATATTTTTTTAGGCAGGTGGTATGCCTCCTTTCTAGGTAGATTAATAAATAAATTGTAACATTTACGTTTTTAAAAGGTTGATGCCATTGCTATTATGCATGTGTGTTCATAGCCTTTTTAGCTCCTTCTTCAGCTGACAAGACACCCCTTCAGAGTACATTACACAAGATCGATATGTGTATCTTTCAAATAAAAACACTGGGTTAGTTCCATAATGACAGCTCACCTCTTCTTCCTCTTCACTTGCTCACAGGTAAATTGGCTCTAATGGCCTCTGTGAGGTGAGATGCGACTCAATTCTAAATGAGTCCCATCAACAGGTAGAAAAATCTCACCTCCAGACTCGGGGGCACAGCATTGCCCCAGAGAAGACTCCAAGCCCGGCAAGCAAGGCGACTACCGATTTGCTGGTTTTCAAAGGCAATTGGACAAATTCAAGGGGGGAGAAGGCTACAGTATCATTGGCAACGAACCCTGATGACCCTACGCTTCTTCCAGTATCAGAGCCAGTGTGCCTATATCTGCCAGTTGGTTGAGAACATGGGATGCAAGGTGCCCTTGCATTCATGTCATGCTTGTGAATTGCGTGTGTGGCGCTGGTTGTTGACTGTGTGTGAGCACAACGTTGGACTAGGTGGACCATTGGTCTGAGCCAGCATTGCTCCTCTTCTGTTCTTCAGATGCTGCTCACACCACGTCCAGGAGGCCCATCAGGAATGGTTTTTGGAGTTCCCATCCCGACAATGGAAAACAGCCCTGGAAGACCTGAACAACAAGGTCACAGAAGTGGCACCCAGGAGATGAGATGAGATTGAGTGGCCATTTCAGGAGGGAGGGGAGAGACTGGTGCCACCAGGATACCAGACATCCTGGTGGTGCTGCAGCCTCCTTCCCTCCTGCTCCGAAGCTCCACAGCAAAGGTGTAATCCTGTGAATGATTCGAAAGAACAGTGGGATGCAGTTCCCCACATGCATCAGCTGCATGGGCCTTTGCACTTCTACCCTGCATAGGAGGACAGTAATTCTCATGTTCTGAAGTTTCTGGACATCCCTAAGGGTTGTTTGGGTCATGGTATGAAAGTGCAAAAGTAGATAAGTTCCTATCAGAATGCAAATGGAACAGATTTCTCCCAGCATCCCTCAGCCATGGATAAGTGTGACATGACCTCTTTTTCTAAGCTGCATGTCTTTTCTTTGGTCAGGTTTAGCACTGGTGGTCAATTGCAGTGTGACTTCAGAGATGCTCCTCCACTTTAGCATCAGCCGGAGGACCAACTCCTGCTTTATAGTTGCACTACCACCAGCCCAGGAAGAACAATAGTAAGGGAAAGTTGCGTTCCTCCTGCTAGATTTAAAAGCCTGTTCATTTCTCATCTCTCCCTTTGGAGACTTCCACATCTCTTTCCTTTAGAAATGGACAAGTCTATCCATTTTGGTACCTTCAGTTCTCATTTGTCCAATTCTAAATCCATTCTTTCCCAGCTGGGCATCTGATTTTTCAAATCATGCACATAATTCACATAAATTGATGCACATTTCTAGTACAGTGCATTTTTGTACATTAACTTCCCTTAATATGTGCATTTTTGTATGCATCTTTTGATAGGAGAACCACATCACAAAATTAGAGGAGTGAGAATCCCAATTAATAAATGCATTTCAATTCAAATATTTGACCTGGAAGTGCCAGTTAGAAGGGTTCACATTAAAATGTGATCCAACTGAATTTCTCACTCACTTCCTATCTCCTTCTCAAACTTTTTTTTCTTGGCATTCACATTTATGGAGATCCCAGTTTTTACATGTCACTGAACTTCTGCCTCTTCTCTTCTAATGTAGAAGCTTGAGGTGCAGACCTGTATGACTCTCTTTTTCTTTGTGGATTAATGTACAGTGCCTAACAGAGACATCATACAATGAATATTAATTAATGTGAGTCACATTGGGAGATTAATTTTTGTGTTAAAAGAAGGATAAGAGATGAATATGATAGAGGAATAAATGTTTAAGGCAACTTAAAATATAAAAAATATAGGCTGTCATTAAGCAAGGCATTAAGAACAAAATCGGAGGCATGAAATAATGGAAAAGCAGTTCAGTGCGACAGGACTTCACTTCAGCAGTGACTGGAGTATTTTGTCTACTGCAGGAAGGCAGTGAGGGAGGACTGTTTGGGCGCTGGATTTGTTTCGGGAGTTCAGTCAGGCCTCTTGCCACCAAAAGCCCAGGGAAAGCTCTTCTGAGGAAGAGGGTTTAAATTTCCCAGCACATCCCACTTGCTCAGAAAACATGGGGCAACCTGAGGATCCTCATTGCAAGGAGGCCATGCCTGAGGTCCCAAAGAACCTTTCTTGCTCCAAACCAAGCCCTGACAGACCCTTGACTTTCTTCCCACACCCCATAGCTCTCCAGAGCACCAGAAGCAATGGACCGGGTGGGATGCTCTGCCATCAGGAGACCCTTTCATGGAGTTTGAGTTTCCAGTTCTTTTACAGTGTTATGCGATATAACAATGGCTCTTAGAGAATGATAGTTATTTTTTCTGGAATAATTCTGTGGACGTCTGGTTTGCTGCTGTTTAAATGGAGTGCTGGACTGGATGGATCATTGGTTTCATCCAGTAAGATTTTCTAACAAGTTCTTTGTTCTTAAGTTCTTTGTGGGATGTCGCTTGTAAAAGCATCCATCACAAAAATGCACGAGGGGGATGTGGTGTTCAATTGTGCTGTTAAAACATCATTCCAAAATTCTCAATGGGTTTTCCCTGGCCTTCCCCTGGATGTTCTTTGTTTTCTCTGTGCTTCTCTTGTCTACTCATTTTTTCTGCCAATATGATTATTCCTGCACTAGTAGCCAGTGAAGAGGCAGGCCCAGCTGTAACTGGGGCATCAGGGACAGCAAGCCCCAGTCTCCTCCCAGGCTTTTGCTGGGTTAAGAGCTCTCACGGAGCTCTTTGCTCCAGCCACATGTTCAGGGCACCATCCAAGGGCAACCACTGCTAGTATACGGGGAACATGTTAAACCTCCAGATTTAGCATCTAATCCCTGAGAAGCAGGTTCCAACCCATCCAAATGGGGGAGTTGGTTGGCTTCTGATAACCAGTAATAGAACCACTCTGAGAAAATTGGATTTCTTCCTAGAAGTCAACACGGGCAGCTTAAGTAAGCTGTCCAGTTTCAGGTCCCTAATTGACCCTTTCTCCTCCCTTCCTCACAACAAGGTCCAATTAGCAAGCTGTATAAGCAATGGCATAAATGAGAGATTTAACTAAAACCTGACCTGGCTTTATCTGGGGGTTTGTTGGAAGCCCCACTTAGGAAACCTCAGGGAAATCAAAGCATCACTATGTACATTAATGGCCAACACTGTAGAGCTAGTAAGAACTTGCGGCTCCTTCTCTGACTTGTAGTTAATACTTTGCAGAAAATGTTGCTTTTCTCCCTTAATTCAGTTGCTCTTTGCATTGAGATTGGTAGCAGTGAGAGCACGCAGCACATGGAGACATCTGCACAATAACAAAAGGCCTTTGGAAAGATGCCCAGAAATTTAAGTAATGTTCCCTTCCTTAGCATTGCAGGAGAGTTCCTCTGTCTTTGTTCGTTCATGGAACGCAAGTGGACTTCCTTGTACTGCTTAGAAATTGGGCACTCTAGCCCTGGAAGCAATGCCAACAAGACTCAGCAGAAGTGTGCATCTGATTGGATGTGCCAGGAGCCCCATGGGGTGAGCCACCTTTCCTTCAAGTGCAGACCGCAGTTCTTTTAGATGCTTTCTTCTCATTGTTTGAACAGCTGGCAGCTTGAAACTTGCATCTGATTAAGGTCTTGATGCCAGGAAATGAATAGTAGGAAGGGCTGCTGCAGTGGTAACTCAGTCGCTATCTCAGTACTGTCGAAATCACAATCGATATCCAGCACAAGTTGCCAGTGTGTCAACAGCACACTTTCAGCCTGTGTCAGATGTACAGGAATGAAGTGCTCAGCCACTGCACATCTTCCAGCGAGCAATGCTCCCCATTTCAGGATGCCTTCATTAGTTCTGGCCACCACAGCTTGCTATGTTTTCAAAAGCCTGTCCTATCCCCTGTTTCTGAGGCTCAGTAACACCCCAAGCAGGACTTGGATTAAAAGAGGTCACAAGTCACCCCAGTTCTATCCCTTCCCAGGCTGAGGATGTAGCTCTCTTATCCTCCGACTCGGAGGATGACTCCTCCGAAACATAGAAACAGAGCGAGTCAGAAGGGGTCCCCCGGGCCATCTACTCTGACCCCTGGCTCCAGCTGGCTCCACTCACGACATGCCCACCATGTGCATGTCCAGTCTCTCCTTGAACACCCTCACCGATGGGGCCTCAACGACCTCTCGTGGAAGCCCATTCCACACCCTCGGGGTCCTGACTGTCAGGAAGTGCTTCCTGGCATCCAAATGGAACCTCAACATGGAGGAGCAAAAGACTGCAGAAACAGCCATTGGCCCTTGGAGAACAGGATGCGGTCTTTTGTTGGAAGATTATGCTGTTGGCCTTTCAAAGGTCTTGGGCTGGCTGCAGTCCTTTGCTGGGATAGCAGCTCTTTATGGGAGAATATTCCAGCTAGCACTTCCCATCAGAGTCGTGCTGTCAGAATCCAGGACAGGGCACCAGGACCAAGGCAAAAGAGCCCAAAAGCAGGCTGCCAGCATCTGGGGTGAGGGCGGCTGACTAACAGGGCCAAGGCACTGGGACCCAGGCAGACGGGGCGTGGCAAGAGCAAGGCCAGTACACAGTCCCAGATCAAGCCAGAGGTCGATATACTAGGCAAGTCCATAAGGATGGGTAGTGTAGTCTAAAGCAAGCCAAGGGTTGGGGAAACCAAGGAAGGCAGACCAGCCAGGGAGAGAAGAGGTGCAGGCAGAACACAGGAAGGCAGGCAGGATGCTGGAGTGAAGTTTCAGGTCTAGCAGACCAGGGAGGCTTCACAAGCAGCAGGAGACCTTTGTTGCAGAGGAAGCTCCTGAGGCGAAGAGCTGGTTCTTATATAGCTCCTCCCCAGGGCTCCCCAGGTGGAACTCATGTTTGCTCTGGCAACTGCAGTGGGCGGAGGTCAGAGTCCTGCAACCACCAGAGCTGCTCTGCTGCCCCTTGGCCAGCAGAGGGAGCCCTAAAGCTGCCTCTGGACTTGACAGTACTTCCCCTCCCCGGAAAGGGGGTTCCACACCCCTTCATGGCCCTGGTTTCTCTGGGTATGTTCAGTGGAAGGCCCAGATCTAGCCTGGGGCAACTGGGCCTAGACTGGAGCAAAACCAGAGCATGATAGAAACAAGACTGGAGAAACTGGAACAGGATGGGAACAAGACTGGAGCAGGGCTAGAGCAAGGCTGGAGCATGACTGAAACAGAGCTGGGGTGACTGCAGCAAGACTGGAGCAGTGCGGGAACAAGGCTGGGGCATCAATAGTTCAAGGCTGGGGAAACTGGAGCAAGGCTGGAGCAGCGCTGGAGCAAGGCTGGGGAAACTGGAGCAAGGCTGGAGCAGCGCTGGTTCAAGGCTGGGGAAACTGGAGCAAGGCTGGAGCAGCGCTGGTTCAAGGCTGGGGAAACTGGAGTAAGGCTGGAGCAGCGCTGGTTCAAGGCTGGTGCAGGCAGGATGCAGGAGCAGAGTTCCAGGTCTAGCAGACCAGGGAGGGCTTCACAAGGAACAGGAGACCTTTGTTGCAGAGGAAGCTCCTGAGGCCAAGAGCTGGTTCTTATATAGCTCCTCCCCAGGGCTCCCCAGGTGGAACTCATGAGAGCCCTGGCAACTGCAGTGGGCGGAGGTCAGAATCCTGCAACCACCAGAGCTGCTCTGCTGCTGCTTGGCCAGCAGAGGGAGCCCTGAAGCTGCCTCGGGTCTTGATACAGGCAGAGTCCAGTGGAAATGGCCAAGGGCATTGTGCAAAATAGTCCAAAGTCCAGTTAGGGGGCAGAAGTACAGATGTAATCCAGGAGCAATCCCAGGTCAAATACCAGGAAGATAAGACCAAGGAAGGAACAGAAACAGAGGGAGGTCTGGATAGGGATGGATACCTGGGTAAGGGAGGGCAGGCGGGGTCCAAGGGCAGGACAAGGCAAGGTGAGATGAGATGAGTGGGCAGGCAGAGAAGCAGGCAGGGTCCAACAAAGTCGCGCAGCAACCTGGCATCACAAAGCAGCACAGCAAGACAGGAGGCCTTTGTTGCCAAGACAAAGCCCAGGGGGAGGAGCTTGTTCTTATCTGCCTTTCCCCCCAGGTCTCCCAACTGGTGTTCAATAGAGTCTGAATAGTATTAGTAGTGGTGGTCATAGCAGTAGGTTTATTGTACTTAGCCATAGACCATTACAAATATACAAAGGAAAACAACGAATTAACAAATAAAACCATAAATCAGGGGTAGCAAAACTTAATCCTAAAAAAGACCAACCATAAATCAGGGTGGTGCCCCCTTCAAACCTTCCCTAGTTCTCCTCTTTTTAGATGCCGGAGCAAAAAGAGAAACTCTGTAAGACTCTTATGCATCAGCATCTGATAAAAAGAACACTAATTTCTTGGAGCCAGAATGAGCATTAAAAGTGGGTAGCATGCTAGTCAATTTTTTTCCCTGGGTTCACAGTGTACAGAACAGTGAGAGATATAATGTAAGAGGGTCTCCACTTCAAGTGACCCACAGATACAGACATGCTGCTCCACTGAGATATGAGAACAATGACCAGGCAAGAGGCCTGTATACCTGGTTTGGAAATGATGGGCTATAAAGGCCACCCTAAGGCTATAATAATACGCCTGAGAGCTCCAGCAGAGCTGGGGCCCCAGTCCTGCCCTCAGCACTGGTTCTGGCAAGCCGAAGGAGTCGCAGAGCCTAGCAAGTTCCGATCCTAACAGTTCACTGTCCAAGGATCTGCCATGACTCCTGCCTTGCATGACACGAGCCAGGACAGGCAGTGGGCACCTGATTGGCGGCTGCTTCTTCCAGGCCTGCCCTTGCCCAATCAGCGCTTGCTCCTGGGCGTGGAGAGGAGGCAAAGCCCTCACGCATTGCAATAGGAATTTGTCTGACTCTGCAGAAAAGGCAGAGGTCAGAGACTTGGCACTTGCAGGTGACCTGGTGAAGATGCCAGGCAGAGCATGAGAACTAGCCCTCCTTGGAAAAGGAGGAGGCCTTTCAGTGTTCGAGGGAGAAGCTATGGAGTTCCTTGACCCAGTCCGGAGATGAGAGGTGAAGTGAGCAGGCCTGTTGGGAAGTGTCTGTCCCCCAGCCTGGTCCCCCACCAATAGCGTCTCAGTCTTACCTGGATTGCATTGCAGTTTAGCCCTAAACCAGCCAGGCACCAATTTAGAAACACAGAAACAGAACGAGTCACAAGGGGCTCCCTGGGCCATCTAGTCTGACCCCCGGCTCCAGCCGGCTCCGCTATAGAAACATAGAAACAGTCACACAGTCTTCCCTGCTGAAGATAAAAGCTGCAAGTCATCAGCTACAATGGCAGCATGATCCAAACCTCTGGGTGAGCTCCCTGAGTATTTTCATGCAGCTGTGGCCAGCATGGGGATCAGGCTGAGCTTTGAAGAGCTCCATGCTGGAAGATCCATGGTGCCAAGCAATCTTCCACAAGCAGCACCCCCTGGAGCCATCTATCCATGCAGGATCAGAACCAAGTGGGAATGGAACTTTGGGCCTTTTCTGACTGCGTCTCACCCTCTCCAGGTCTCCTGCTTGCTTCCTTCAGTAATTTATCCCTTCAAACTTTTTATCCTGTGGTCCTTCAGAGCATCTTGTTCTTCTGTGTGGATGTCCAGCCCTACTTGCACCGGGTTGCTGGATCCACCACAGACCACAGGAAGTTCGTACTGCTACTGTCTCCTGAAATTTTGCTGCCTGCATTCCTGAATCCTCCAGTAGCAACCTCTCAAGTATTTTAAAAGATCAATTGAGGATGGACTCTTTATCCCGTATCATCACAAAGTTAGGTCTATAGGACTTGGACTAAAGCTTTCTCCATCCCAACACCTACTTTATGGAATGTTCTTCTGTAAAAGTGGCCTTAAGTTGTTCCCCTACAACATTTCATATCAAAAACGTGATCTCCTTATTTCATGTAGACAATATATTTTTGACATGGTGGAGCACTGGTGAAATATGCAGCTCTGGTGGGAGTTTTACTACAATGTGTACAATTGTACTACATCCCCTGCAATCTCTGTCTTTTGCAATCTCCTCGTGCCAAGCAGTGCTGTGCTCCTGTTCTTCCAAAGGCCAGAAAGTTTCCCTGCAAGAACGCAATCCACGCATTGCTGTGTTGGTATTGGCAAGCCCTTTCCCTTTGACGGAAGCCCACCGGTGCCTTTGCTGTGTTGTGCTGAGCGAGCTGCGCCTTCACAGTCCTGCTCTGTTTGGAGAAAGCGGCACCACGTGGCATCAAAAGGGCCCCCAGCGGAAAGCTCCCTCCGTGGTCCTGTTTGCAGCAGGAACAGAAGCTTAATAAGCACCTGGGGGATATACCAGGCAAGATTCGTGCTGATGTGCTGTAGCTTGTGCTGGGAAAGTTAACTTTCCTGGAGATTAAGCACTCAATGATGTGACTCAGTGATTACATTTCAGAAAGTTGTGTGCACACTTCTTCAGGTGCTGAGCACAGATGAGCAGCTCCCCCTTCCCAAATGCCCCCTTTCCAGGCAGGTTTTTTCAACGGAAGGGACTCGCTGTTGTGTGCTTAAGGGGTTATTCAGAAGCTGCTTGTTCTTGTGTGTTTAAGGGGTTATTCAGAAGCTGCTCGTTCTTGTGTGTTTAAGGGGTTATTCAGAAGCTGCTCATTCTTGTGTGTTTAAGGGGTACAGGAAGGCGCTCTGAAAGGGCCCTTCACTTATTCAGTGTACTGGCCTTTGTTTGTGCATTTCATTGATCACAGTTACTATTCTTATTGTTGAAAAGAGTGCCCTGAGAGCTGCCACACTCTGCCATCTAACTGGACCAGAAGGGAGCGTGATGTAGCAGTTGAAGGGCTGGGCTTGGATTCAGGAGACATGGGGTAACTTTGGCCCAGCTGCCAACTCTTAGTCTAACCTCCCTCAGAGAGTTGTTGTGAGGGTAAAATGGAGAGGAGGAAGAGGATGTGACCTGCCATGGATTGCCTGCACAGGGCCTTCTGTCTGTCCTTCGAAATACTGTAAGAAAAGAGGGCAGCAAAGAAAGGAGGAGATCGCAAAAGCCTTTTTTTTGGAGGATTAGGTGGCCCTCCAGAGTATGGGCACTGCATCCAGTGGCAATATGGAGAGGGCATGGCAGAAGACAGTGGTTCTCTGTCCATGTGCAGGGCTCTCTTGCACTTGGATGGGGCTAGTTGTGGCGAAATAAAGTTGGCTCTGGGGGTAAGGCCCAGTCTACACACGATGGAGAGCAAAACAGAACCCATCTTTCACAACAGCGCTATCTTGTGCAAGCGGCCATCAAAACAACCCCAGCGTTATCTTCTCCATGTATTACAACTTTGTGATTCCTCCACAGTTTCCCAGTTCATGAAAATATGATGAGGCCATCACGCGAGTCACATGGGCAATTATTCCCGATGAGTCAAAGGCTTTAACGAGCCAGAAATGCTTCCAACCTGTTAATGCATTTAAAAGCCTTCTCTCAGTTCCACATCAAGGTCTTTGAAAAGCACTCCTTCCAGTGCATATAGCATGGTGCTAACAACCAAGTGGCTGTATTGTCTCGAGAACTGCAGTTTAGAAAAGGAAAGCCCGCCACTCACTCAACGCCACTGCTCAAGTACAGCAACTCCAGAATGCTGGCAATGCCTCCTCACTGACGGGGAAATGTCTTTCCACATTTTTAACCTTAAAGTAAACAAGAAATGAGCTAGCTTGTGTGACTTTATAAACTCACTGCTTACTAATAATTGAATAATCAGAGTGGCAAAAGATGGGTGTTTGTGTCTTGTTTGTTCTGCTCAGGTTGACAGACCAGGGACTGCCATGTTAACGTGTGTGTGTGTGTGAGAGAGAGAGAGAGAGAGGCCAACCTAGAGCTAGAAATGAGTGGGACATGCTCATAAAAACATAAGACAAGCTGTGCCAAGTCAAGTCAATGGTCCATCCAGTCTAGCTGCCCATTCACATCCTGGCAAACCAGTCATCCACAGCATCCCTCAAGCAAGGATAATGATGAAGGAGGCAGCACATAGCCAGCAAGGCTAGCAATCACTGGTAGCCCCCTCTAGTCCACTGGTAAAGCCACCTAAATTAGAAGCCATCACTACTTCCTGTGGCTGTGAGTTCCATAGGTTAACTAGGCATTGCATGAAGAAGTCCTTCCTTTGATGTGTCATGAATATGCCACCAATCTGATCCAGTCACTCTGATTCAATATCCCACCCCCAACCTCTAGCTTTATGGGAAAGGGAGAAAAATGTTTCCTTCCCCACCATGCATACTTTTAAACACATCTATCATCTTTCTCCTGTCTCACCCTTTTTCTAAGCTAATCAATCTCAGTTGTTCTAACTTTTCCTTACACAGGTGTTGCTCCAACTCCTTGATCATTTCAGTTGCCCTTCTGTGCACATTTTTCAACTCAGTAATGACCCCTTTCAGCTGAAGTGACCAGAATTGTACACAATATTCTAAATGCAGTTGCACCAAACATTTGTCTAAGCAGAGTATGACCTTGAAAGCTGTATTTTCCTTTCCTTTCCTTTCCTATTATGCCTAGCATAAGGTTTGCCTTTTTCACAGCAGCTGTGAACTGGGTCAATGTTTTAATTTTTCGCCCCAAATGAACTTGCTTGCATTAAACTACATTTGCCATTTTGACCTCCATTCTCCCATTTGGAGACATCCCTTTGGAGCTTCTCACAATCCCTCTTGGATTCTGAAGTCACAGACGGCTAGTTACAGATGGCTGTTCAACATTCAGGATCAGGAAGAGCTCTCTCAAGGAAGCAGAGATTGAGAGAGAGAAAGAACAACAGAAGGTGTGGATGTGCATAAAATCTGCATATGTTAATTGGTCTGTATATGTGTGAATTTAGAAATATGTATGAAAATGCAAACAGAAATAAAATATATCTTGCCACCATGGAGAATAGTCTGACCAGGTAAGTCTGTTCTCTCTGCTATGTCTGTTCTTCACATGCTCATTAGCAATGGGCAGCCTCAAATCTCCCACTCAACTGGCTTCTTATGGTTCGTCATTGGCTTGGACTGGCAATTCTCAGACAAGAGGCTGTCTTCAGCAGCCTTCCCAGCACAGGGCTTGCCTTCAGGGAAGAAGCACATATGGACACCCCAGAGTCATTCCCAGGCAGTAGACAAAACAGGCCATGATGGACAAAACTTGATGGGCACAAGACAGCCTCCCAATCCCAGTTAATTCAGTAGCCAACTCTCAAGATCAGATATGGAGCTTTCCAGTCACTAGTTTTGAACACCCCTTCCGAATAGCATCTGTTACAGATGCTCAGGAAAAGCTCAGAAACACTCCAAGTGCCGCTTTAGTTCCACCAAGAGGCAAATAGTGTCTGGATTGTTTCTTAGATGTATTGTCACAATACTAGATTAAATGAAGAGTGACAAAAGGTGAAAGCAAAGGGCCCAGCTGGAGTATGCCTATCTCCTAGACTTCTGGGTCTTGGCAGCTTCCCTGGTACTGAAATTTCCAGCAGAGAAGTAGTTTGCAGTAAGATTAATGGCATATTTATCCAAGAGGTGCACTTTGGAATCCAGCGGCCATCTGGAGCGAACCTCACATTCATCAAACTGTCCTCACTGGAGAGAGAGGGGAGTTCATTTGTCCTGTGCTCGAGTCTGATGGTGTAATTGCATTAAGGAAATGCCATTTGCCTACTGGATGTCATTAGCAAATTCACATTTGTTGCCCTTACCTCTTATCCGTCAACAGAATGCCTATACCTAAGCATTCAGGAAGTCTGTGTGCCATTTGAAATGTTCAGCATCTAAATGGGTGAAGACAAACTGCTTGCGGCAAGGATCTACACACTCCTGCTGCTCTGACTGCAGTCCAACAGCTGTTATGTGCTCAGCTCCGGCTCCTCCGACTGGTCCCTCTGTTGCGTTCAAGTGCTCCACGGAGTGCCTTCTCTCCTAGGTCCTCTGCTGAAGGATGTTTCATGAACTCCGGCTGCCAATGGCCGCCTGCTTCATGCTGTGGCCACGTGGCCTGAATCCCACAGTCAGTTGCTTCAGGCGCATCGCTCCCTTGTCACATGCCACTTACGTGGAGGCCTAAGCCCTGTCTCGCTCATCTGCATGCACTCGTCTTTCTCTAAGGTTCACTATGGTGCCCCCTCCCCCCTCGCTGGTGACCAGGGGTGGTACCGCAGCTCCCTGCTCAGTGGGGACTGAAGGACAGAAAACTCCAGCAGAGTTTCATCTGCCCTCCTAAGCTGCTGGCCTGAACAGGCAAACCAAGAACGTGGGCAGCTTTGTAAGGTTGGATGGACCCATCTTGGCTATTTTTATCACTCAGAACTGGTGTTCCTAGGCTACTTCTCCCTGCAGAAACACCATCACCAAGCCACTGCTTCTCCAATATATCCATCATGCCCGATTTGCTAGAACGGCTTCTCTTTAAAGTATGCCTGGTATTTTTAAAAAGAAAATATTGTGACACAATTGGAAAGAAGCACAGAAAGTCAAAGCTGTCTTTATATTGCCGGCTTGGCAGCATGATCTTAAATACAGACGTACTTGCGCACTTCCACAAGATTTGTATTACTAAAATAGAAACATTTCAAACAGAAATCAAGAACAGATAAAAGAAAATACAATGAAGCATAGCCCTGTGAATGTAGATGTAGCGATGGCTCTAATTTGTGTGTCTTTAAAGGGGGATTGGCTGAATTCATGGGGCTCAATGGTTACCAGATTGCTTCAACCTCCCACGGAGCTTCCTCTATGGGGCAGTACTTAAACAATCATCCTCATCATCTTGAAGGATATATGGTGCTCACATATATGAGGCAGGGTGCCTATGTACATCAGTTGCTGGGGAACATGGGCAAGAGGGTACCGTTGCACTCCTGCACTGCCTGTGGGTTTCTCCTGGGCAGCTGGTTGGCCACTGTGGGGACCGAATGCTGGACTGGATGGACCCAGCAGGGCTCTGTTTATGTTTTCATGCTCTACAACCTTCATCTTAGACCCTCCTCCAAGTGCAGCCGCTGAGGAAGGTTCAGAGAGTGGCAACAACGGAGGCGAAGTCCTGCGGCTGTCAGCATTCCCCAGCTAACATGGCTGGTTGGAGAACTCTGGGAGTTGTAGGGCTTTTCTCTAAGCATGCGCAGGGTTGAATCCTGAGTTAGTTAGTTAGACGTCTCAGATTTGGGAAGTGTGTACTCCAAAGATAATGGTTGCTACTCAATATATTCCGATAGTCAGGCATTGCATTACAGCCAGGGGACATGAAATGCATCCCCATGGCTAGCATTCATACATTAGTGATACAGTTGAAACCACATGAACGTTTATCATCTAAGTCTAGACTAAGACAGTAGCTTCTGGGGGCTCGGCTCTCAAGTAGCCTCAGACAGTGAAGAAGGAATGGCAGCTGGTAACGGAACCCTCAGTCACCTGTGTGCACCACCGAAGCAGTTCAGAGAAGGGCAGTCAGGCTGCCAGTTCTGTTTGACGTGTCCCATACTGGTGCCATGGTGAAGAGGGGGGGAACCCTCAAAATAAATCCACAAGAAAGGATCAGATGAAATAATCTCCACCACGAATGAGTATAATTATATATAACACCATCCAATTTTGGAAGCAGCTGCTGCAAACTTGGTATGTAATGTAGTTGTTCTGATCGGCTCACAGCAGACACATTTCCTCAAAATCTGACATCTCAGGGCAAGAAAAAAATACAGTAACCACAGTTTTTGAGCATAAGACTTGCATCCATCCATTGCAGTAGATACCTATGCAATGTATACTCCGACAAGCTAATAACTTTTCTTAGGCAGAATTATGTATAGAGTTCAACAAGAGCAGATCCCACTCAAGAACTGAAAGCATCGTGAAGCCCTCAACCCATTCTGTTATCAGCGGTAGCTGTTCGTCATTCCAGTGTTGCAATATTAGTCTTTTAGGGGCCAAAAGGGCACAGAGAATCTACTTACATTGACTTTGGGTTAAATTCTGAGAAGCAAGTAGATAACTGAGAAAAACATGCAGGCCAGTAAATATTGAAGACCTTTCTGTTACAAAGTTTATCCATATTATTACCTCCCCCACCCCAAAAAAGGCAGCCACTGCACATTCATGTAATTTTGTTTTACAATCTTTTATTTTTTGTTTTTCTTTTTGTTTTAAGTCACCAACATTCCATTATTTATGTATTGATCAATAGATAGGTAGAAAGGATAAAATGTATCTCTGGGCTACTATATAATGGGCAGTGCAGAAGTTAGACAGGTGTCTCCCCCTTCTGCTGCTCACGGAGGTGTTGCTTGCATGGAACTTTAAGGAAACTTCCTTCCAAACTAGCATACTTTGAATGCTGAGCTTGGTGAAAGCCATTCTTAATAGAGGAAATATTAATACAAAGAAGATAATACAAGTACAGCTCTAGCATATGGTTTTCTTTTCGATGCCTATACCACACAGAAACCTGATAATGACTCCGTTTCCCATACCCTAGTTGCGATATTTCTTGAACACAGCCCCAGTTCACCCAGTGACCTTCACAGTTGCTGGGGACTAGCACCTGGCTCTGCTTTGTCTCAGTCCAACATGCTAAACATGGCATTTCACTGGCTCAGCCTGGACTGCCCAGCACCTGCTTACTCACCTGCTGTCTCAGGTACCTGCCCCCAGATTCCACTGCCAGTCTGACTGGCCTTTGAACACGGAACTGCAGGCTTCTCATTTGCCTCGGGAATGAAACAGGCAGTTATTCCTTGTGCATTTTCCAGGGCCAGTAGGGCATCAACTCTTTCGATGGGAAATAGGTCTGTGGACATAGAGATGGTATCCCTGATAAGCCAGGGAGAGCTTATCTCTGGCTTATCTCAGGCCACCATCTCCAGAGCTTCAAGGCGGACCCTGGGAACTGATAGGAACTGGAAGTGTCAGACGTGAACGTGGGAGAGGAGCCAGAGAAGCCTGGTCCACTACCTGGCTCCATGATGTGGTGGTGGGAGAGAAGGACCACTCAGTTTAGAGGGGTTGCACAGAACTAGGAGGCCAGAAGAGGACACAGTCAGAGGGGTGGAGCCCAGCGTTATTGTAAAGGAGCGTTCTCAGAAATAGTTCCTAGTGTGGGTTCAACTTCATGTACAGACTCATCTTCTGGTGGCTATAGTGTGCTGGCTGTATATTGGAAATAAAGAGCTCTTATGTGGAAAGGCTGTTATTTGAAAGGAATAAGGGGGAAACCCAGCTCCTAACAGGCAGCAAAAGTTCTTGGGCCAGCCCAGTTGACCAAGAGGGTGAGAAGCTTGGGAACCGAGTTCTCTGGGGAATGAGCATAGGATCCTAGAATAGTAAAGGGGCCAAGGAGGCCACTGGGTTGAACTCCTTGCTGTTGCATGTGCAGCCTGGAGGAGAGAAGATTAAGTGGCTATGCGACAGCTGCCCTGAATAGCTAAAAGCAGGTTCAGTGTAAGTTCTCTTGCAGCTCAAAGCAACAGAATGCACACTGTTGCCATGTAAACACTGAGGCAGCACAACCCACCAGCAGCCCATCGACTTTCCTCTGCTGTGGCACAGCTGCTCTCCCGGCTGGGGCTGGCAGTGCCTGGGAGGCAGAATTTCATGCCAGCGGTAGTGGTGGTGAGGAGGGAGGGTCAAGGTCTTGGTGGCTCCAGGCTGCCTAAGGTCATCACACCTGTCCAATGGAGGGCCCACTGATGGCAGAAAATCCCACAGCAGGAAAGCAGCTCGCAGGGCTCTTCAGGCCACCCCCTGCAGGTGTGGGTGGGAGGTCCGCTGAGCTGGGGCTGGGCTGGGCAACCTGAGTCACACTCACGTGAGCACCTCACCCGGTTTCATTGGTGGGCCAGCCCTGTCTACAAGGCTGGCAGGCAGAAGATGAGCAGGCAGGATCTCTGTTGGCCCAGGATGCTGGACTAGAATCAATGGGAGGAAATGGCAAGGATGGCGGTGTTGGCCAAGTGTTAGGAGAAACATCCCTCTGACAAGAGCTGCTTGATCGCGCACACAGCACCTGGAGGGGGCGCTCTCCCTTGAGGGAAACGTTTAAGCAGAAACCAGATGGATGGGGTGCTGCTACTGCATCCTGCTTTGCAGAATCTTCTTTGAGCAGGCAGGTGGACTACCATGTCCCCAGAGCTCTTTCCAAGTCTTTAAGTGTCTTAGCTAATTGACTGGAGTCCTATAGAGGACCCCCCTTGGCTCAGTGGAGAGATGGACTTTCCCATGGAAACTTGTTTGTGTTTGTAGGAAGCAAACTGAATGTGCTATTATCGTAATCTGAAGGCAAAATACGGCTTGAGCGAATACAGGTGGCAGCTCCCTCTTCATGAGAAGGCTATGAATGACTGAATTACATCTCAGCTTTACAGCTGAGGATCACACACACAATAGGTTGCATTAATCAAAGATGGATATCTCTACCTTACTGTCAGAAGAGGGAAAAGCTTTCCCAGTGAGTCTGAGATATTGGTCAAACTTGGTTAATCTCCTGGGCTGTCAGGCTGTCAGAAGAATTATATGGATTAGTAGGCAATCACTCATTAACAAGCTAATTATAACAAGGTCATGGAAGCAATACACTTTCCAAAATTTGTGGAGAAGTGAAGTTAACAAGGACAGTACTTTTATTTCTGAACGTGGGTAGAAGGCAGAAAATGCATCCTTTCCTCCATCCTGAACATGGAAAGTTACAGAACGAGCCAAAACAGAAAACCTTTTTGGATGCTCCTGAGGTACATGTTCTCAAAATGGAAGAGGGACCACATTAACCCTGCCTCATCTGCATTTGGTTGTAAGGGCAGTGTGCTTGTTAGCTTTGCTTCTCGTGAAATCCTGGAAACTCTGCCCCTTCATGATCTTGTTGCAGTAACATAACATACTTGATACTTCCTCGCTTGACAAGGCGCTTTGAGGTATTCAAAAGTACCCACAATAAGCAGGTTCAATTAAAAGTGTCATATTTGGTTCAGTCATTACTGGTGCTCTTCAATCTCCCTTTCTCTAGTTTTGTGCCTTTGTAAATCCCAAATAAGGATATGTATGGATTTCAGTGATGTTCAAAAAGCAGGTGCAAAGAGGAACTCAAGTAACAGTGCAATTTTGAGAAAAAGCTTACATATTCTTGAACTCACAACTGCATTCATTGACGGTGTTTTGTGTGTGTGTGGGACGGGATGCATCTATTTTGGTCTGTACGTTTGTACAAGTTGGCATTTTTGGAAACGCTTTTGCTTAGGCTTGCTCCTTTACATGCAGATATTCCCTTGGGAAACTGCAAGTGCTTCTCAAAAATTATGTTTCTGTTTGCACAAGGGCTTGGGACCGTGAACAAGACATGTTTGCATGATTTGTGAGTGGGAATGAAATTCTTATATACTGCTAGACCTTGACCATTTATTTCTTGGTTGCTTTCTGTCAGAGGCCCATCTTTCCCCTTCCTCCTTCTCCTTCCAAGCAAATCAAGACCAGAAGCTCCTAACTACAGTCTTTTTATGTTAAAGTGGGTGAGCCAGGCTGGCTTTGTGATGCAAAAGGAGCATTACAGAGGTTATTAGCAAAAGACATCCATCAAGTTACAGAGATCCAGCTAATTAGGGAACTACTGCTCATTCCAAGAAGTGTATTCCAAACTGAATCTTCCTTCTTCCTTCCCCATCAAAAGAATTAGCTCTACCCTTAAGGAGGTGTCTGCTGCTTGTGGACCAGGCAGTGGGAAAGCTGGAAGCTACCCAATTGGCAAGTTTTCATGCCAATCTCACGTTCTGGATGATGGGGCATATGGGACTTCCCACCCTTCTGCCCCTGCCAGTTGAGTGTCTCCTCCCAAACCAGAAGTGGTCTGGTTCTCACAAGCAACTTGACTGACCTGGCCTGGCATATTGGTGAAGAATTTGGGCTCTGTCTTTTCATCCAGACTCTGAAAAACCACTTGGAATACTGTGCTTAGCACTTTCCTCTGCTTTGGGCAAGGCATCACAGGAAGTGCCCACCTAGCCAGGACTTCATAGGACAATAAATGCAAGTCCTCTCATGTTCACTTTAAAGGTAAAGCATATTAAGGATGGTGAACAATGCTTTGTAGGATTGTGGTGGGGGTTTTTGGGGGGAGGGTGTTGTACCCTGAAAGACCTCTCCACTTAGGCCCAGAAGAGTTTACACACATGGCGCATCTGAGAGAATCCTTCATTTCCATTTCTTATCTGAGACATGCATTAATTGATCAGAGCAGAGAATTCAGCCCAAATGTTAACACAAACAAATCTAATGATGCAAATCAAATAGACAAATAGGCTGAGGGTGAATTTCAAAGCTCTTTCCAATTTACAAACACAGCTCTAGAGCCTTGTGCCAAGCACAAATTGCAATGAATTATGAGCCAGCTCCAAAAAAAAAAAAAAACGACCAAGAAAATTGTATGATTAAAAGGCAGTCATTTCCAGCCACAATTGCTGTGCTGCAACATGCAGGACTTCTAAATTATACACATCAAAGGGGACAATTCACAGCTGGACAATAGCTGGGAAGTTAGACCAGAAGTGGGTATTTTCAATTTGTCTTGTTACCCTATTGAACTTTGGACCCCCCTTCCCTTCTTTTTTTTGTACAAAGCAATTTGGCTTTCGGAGTTGATTCCATGGGCAATTAGACCCTCTTCACATCTACTCTGAGCAGCACAAGAGAGCCGCTTCCATGTGGAGCGATGTGATGCGGAAGGAGTGTGCTTACCCACGGAGTGATCGGGTTCGTGGTACCAAGTGCACGGACTTTTCCTGACTGACTGCTGCTCTTTGCCTAAGCGGGTGCTGCAGGTGTGACACAGTCACTGCCGTGACGGTGTGACGTACACAAATGCCTGTGCCTAATCTGCTTGCTGGCTTGGTGAAGCATTTACAAGGAGCGTCCAGAGTGACATTTCTGATCTGCAAATTGCTTTGCAGGTGTAGAAAGGTAGCTGGCAACTGAAGATGAGGTGCTTCCGTCCTGTGGCCCCTGGTAGTTGAGTGCACTCCATGGACTGACTTATTTTCAGCTGATGAGGAGGACCTGAGTGACAATTATTCTGTGGCAGGATTATAACCAAAATGCTAGGGAACGTGGAAGGCAGAACAAGAAGCGGATCTCGGCCTCCAAATATGTGATGGATGATTCCATCAAGGAAGACAGCCTGGGGGTTACACGTGCTGCCCGGGGCTGCCCGGGGCAGGGCATCAGGAAGGGCGCTCATTCAGAGGGTTGCTGTAACTTAGAGTGGCCTCAACAGCACTTAATTGCACCACCACCTTACCCTACTGCAAAAATTCTTGCACGAATACAATGGGATATGTTATCTGGGCTTCGTAAAGGTCAAATGGATGACCAACATGCTACAGAACCAGCAACATTTTCACTGCATTTTGTCTTGGAAATTAAGGTCCGTTTACAGAATTAGCTAAAACAACCATGGTAAATGTTTTTCTAGAATGTTCTATCCATGAATGTAGGAAGGAAAGGAGGAGATGAGATACATGTGCATGCTGTAACTGGGGCCGTCTTTCACTTAGGTAAGACCTGCAAAGGAAAAATCTGTGTGGATCATGTGCAGTGCGTCGAATGCATTGTCATGGATCCTAAGGGAAGAGTCAGCCCAGTTCCTCTGAGAGGTGTCTAAGCTGAGCCTCAGCCATCACCAGTCTTAACCCCCGCTTCAGATCCCCATGCTTACCTGCCTCATTGAATATGAGCCTAAGAAGCACTAATCACATCGTTCATCGACTACTGCACATATTATAGGTAAAAAGATAAAAAACCAACTGCCAATTAACACTGGGCCCAAATTTGCAGCCGGACAACCATCTGAGAGGGACAGTTTAGCCTGGAGTTCTGCACTTAGCAGGGGGTAGACTCACTGGCCTTCTTGGCCCCTTCCATCTCTACTATTCTGTGATGCTATATTTTCTACTGAGCCCCCAAAATTGATCCGGAAAACCTACCCTGATTAGAAGGAGGAAGGGAGGGAGGGAAACAGAAGAGCCTGAAGGCAGGGCTCTACTAAATCATATCAGCCTATATTCCCAGCCCAGATCAATGCAATTACATGTACATGCACACAAAATGCAGCATACCCTCACCTCTTCTAACCTCCTGCACCTCCTTGAGGCAAACCAGAGGTCTTCTGGCTGCAAATGACAGGAAGGGAGGAAAACAGACTTGCCTCAAGAAGCAGAGAGAACATCTTTTCATAGGAACAGTCAGTTTTGGTGATACTGCTCAACTTCAGTTCATCCCAAACATTGACAATTTTGGTTTGTCCCAATTAATAAAATTAAACAAAGGTCTGTGTGAAACCTCAGATATGCTTTTGCATGCATTTCTTCTATCTTTTGCAGACAGATTTACTCAAAGTAGACAGTTTTTGCATTTTTCCAAATACGCCTCTTTCAGAATGTTTCCCCAAGATTCATAACTTACATTTATTTATTTGCTTGGAATATTCACTGCAAAATATAGAGAAGTGCAAATATTGAGTTTTAGTTTGGATATTGGTTAGAAAGTGTGAAATCAGATAAGTTCTCATTGACAGGCAAACTGAATGAATTTCCCTCGCATCCTTACATCAGATGGAACACTGACAGATGGAAGACGGAGAAGGCTAGGCTGAAACCTTGCTTGCTAGTTTTCTGTGTAGAAGGATTTTAATTCCATGGGTGAGCATGCAAATATTACCTTTCTGCACATCCTGAAGCAATTCAATAAAGCAGAAGCTTGGCTTTATTGATTGTATCAAGTGTCCCTAAGCTTTTTTGATTGCAGTTTTTAGTAAGATCCTTATTCGCTGCAAGTAAGTCACCCTTGGGAAAAGATCTGTTGATCCTTCTTTGCCCTCCCGCTCCTTGTCCATAAAATAGGAATACTTGTGAACTGACTTGTAAGTTTGTTTCAAGGATTAGTAATCGAGGATGGTAAAATCCTATGTCTACAGGACATCTGGAGGCGCTCAAGCTTGCAATTTGATCAGGCTGCATCCCATTTTCATCTTATCTACCTGAGGAATTTCAGAGGGGGAGTGAAGGAAGCTGCAGAACATACAGGATATGTCATGGCAGTCCTGCCTGCTAGAACAACCCCTTTATGCCATCTCTGAGGTTGACTTTCTGACCTTGGAGGGGGCACCAGTCTGGGTCTTTCTGCACCAGCTGCAACCAGAAGGAGACTGGAGTGCAGATTTGCATCTCTGAGATGGAAGCTCTCTGTTTGACCTTGAAGCTGGTCATCTGAAATTTTCTACAATCCACTGGAGGGTGTCTAGGAGTCACAGGGATGGTTCCTAAGGCACCTTCATTTTCTGTTGGCTATTCTGCCCCTCTGCAGCCTCTCCAACTGCCAAATGTAATAACTTTAGCACATGCGACTTCAGTTCCCTTTCCTTTTTCTCTTTCGCTCTTGGTTGTTCTGCATCTGGTGATATTTGGCAACCACACCTTGGCCTTGGCATGCTGCACCGGTGACTTCTCAGCCCCTCGCATGGGTCCATCTGTCTGAAAGTGTGAGTGGGAAAGGTGCCATGCTTGGAATCCTCGTACCATGAATTATACATTCTGTTGGCAGTTCTCCGCAATGCTCCGGGTCAAGAACGCCACAGGCCAGTTGCGATGTGAGACTAGAAATTGGCGGATAACCTTGCAACTCCATTCAAAGAAATAGGCAAATCAAACTCTCCTGTGATATCCGTGGAAGCAGTAACACTGTTGTAGTTCAACCACTGCCTTATGGAAACTTTAATTACCAAACAAAAACATTCCACTGTTTTTGCTACAGTAAAGCCGAAACAGGAGCTAATGTCTGTTAGGAAACCTGACATGTGCATAGCACTCCGTATCCTACAGATCCGAAGGAATGCCTAAATAGATTACTCCATCTAATCATAAACAGAGCTAGGGAGTGCCAATAGGATTAATGCCAAAAATGGACCACTGAGAAATGAGTGAGACATGAGCATGCTTGGGGAAATGTTTGCAGAAATGCAAAGGTTTGCAGAAATCTTCACTAACTCATAAACAAAGAGTGCAGAACTCTATGTGCCCACACAGAATTAAGCTCCATTTACTCTTTGGGAGGCGATTGTAGTCTTAGTGGTAACTTCTGAACTGAAAAGTAACTGGAGACCTGGAAGGAGCTTCCTTGAAACCTAGTGGCCCTGCAATAACTGCCCAAACCAGAAGATAAATTAGAGAGATCTTAGTATGAAATGAGTTAGCCACGAATCTCATTCTCTCTCTCTCTCTCTCCCCCTCCCTCCCTCTGTGTGTGTGTGTGTGCTTAATTTTAATTCAAAGGTAAGGTAGAAGCTGCACAGCTTGAATTGAATCCTCCAGTGCATGCCCCTGGGAAATGAAATACTCTTCCATTTCTCTTCATTTGTCCCCGCTGCAGCAAGTCCTGAGGATGTTCAGAGGCTGTCTTACCAACACCAGCAGCCAGTCACAACCCAGCCACATGTAGCCTGAGAGTTACCAGGGAGTTATCTCCACAAGAAACAACAAGATGGGGACTGATGGGGAAGCAAACCTTACCCAAACAAACCGAAGCAATCTCTATGGAAGCCCAGGTTTTTAATGGACCCAGCATGAACCCAGACAGAACATGGAGAAGTTCTGGGATAAAAGAGGACATCTGTCCGCAGGAGCTGCTGTTCCTTCTCTGTTGGATGGAGCCAAGCTGGCCAGCCCTTTGCCATGATGTTCTTCCCTGGAGGAATGGGGAGCTGCTTCTGATAGTCTTTTGTCTCCTCCTGGCTAATAGCAAAGGCCAGAATATGCAGCCTTCCGGGTGCATTTGTGAGGATAGAAACAGAGTGAGTCAGAAGGGGCCTCCCATCCCTGGCTCCACTCACTACATGCCCACCATGTGCATGTCCAGCCTATCCTGGAACACCCTCACCGATGGGGCTCAACTACCTCCCATGGAAGCCCTTTCCATACCCTCAGGGTCCTAACTGTCGGGAAGTACTTCCTGGCATCCAAATTGAACCGTGGTTCCTTGAGCTTTGCTCCGTTGGAACGAGTCTGCCCTCCTCTGGTCTCTACCCACCTCCACGTGACACCCCCTCACGTACCTGAACGTCACCATCAGATCCCCTCTGAGTCTCCTCTTCTCCAGGCTGAAGAGACCCAGCTCCCTTGCCTCATACCCCACCCCCTGCAATCTGGCCACCAACCTTGTGGCCCTATGCTGCACTGAAGTGAGGTGATCTTGAACTTCTGCCTGTGGAGTCTGATCTCTGATGGGCCATTCACACATGCAACACATGCATATTGCTATGAGATTGCAGTCCTTGAGGCACGGGCGTGCAAGGGCAAACCAAGGGCAAAGGGCGGCACACTAATCATTGGGCAGCTGACGGAGTAAGATGGCCTGGAGTTCACAGACTGTGGCCTGAAGGCCCAACACCACGACTTTGCTAAACCTGCAGCAGCTTGGCGTCCTGAGGCAAGACCTCCAGTGGCCCTGGTTCTACCATCCTGCTTGGAAGAAAAGTGAAATATGAATGGAACGAATAAACAGAGATTGGCAGTGATATAGAAAGCCTCACCCAGTGTGTTATGCTTGCAGTACCTCCTGAATCTTAAATGATACACACGAATGTCTGGACGGAACGACTTAGCATCCCTGAGCACAGCTGTCCCTCCTTGGGAGACACTAGAACTTTGTTTCCGTTTGTACAACATGTGAGTGTGTCCAGTCCAGAGCAGCAAAGCAACTGTGAGTACAAATGAGGATGAGCGCATTTCCACTGAAAATATTGGCAAGTCATAGCTCACATGCTTGCATTTGTAGCATTTTGATTCCTACTTGCACACATTTGCACTGATTTCCTCAGTACATTGAATCAGCTCAGTTTAATTTGTGCAGATCAGGAAATGTGTGCAAAGTTAAGGAGACTTGCACGAAAGAACAATTGCAAACAGGAATGGGAATTGGCCATGATCCATGTGGTGGGATACTAATTGATGTCAGACATGGCTCGTTCACTAATCCCAAGCCCTTTCAAGACTTGAACGAGTGCATGGGCCACAATTATTATACTCACTTTAAAGATGGGACGGGTGACACAACTTGCATAAAAGGGTTTGCTATGTGCCAAAATGGTTTGAGGTGTCTAAACTGGAGTAATCCGTATGGGGGGAGAGAGGGAGAGAAGAAAGCTCTGCCTGCAGAATGAAAAATGCTCTGTGCCTGAAATCAAAATGTTCTCAAATAGGACAAATAGTTTTGGGGTTTTGGTTTTTTTAATATATTCCTTTGTCTCTCCACCTCACCTATTCAACAATCACAGTAGTACATGAACTTTGTCGCTCCGTGGAATTATTTCTACAAATCTTAACACAAGACTGTGAAAACAGCTTGGAGTGATCTCATATCTGGGTTTTATTTCAGAGTAGATGGTGAAAGCTACAGGAGTCTAACACCCTTGGCTTTGTTTTGTGGCTGAACTTGTACCTGCAAGGGTCCTTCTCTGATTGCTGTGGCATGCAGCCATCATTGGAAAAGAAGAACTTAGAAAGAATGGCATTCAGCCTTTCATGCTGACGTGGGTCTTCCTGGAACCCATAACAACTTGGGTGGTATATGTGTGCATGAGTTTCAGAGAATGAGAGAGAGTAAAAAAGATGGCAAATGTATTTGGCAGATCAGTGCATTTAATGATCATCACCCCTTTGAATACTTCTGCAATCCTTACAAGTCTTTTCCTTCCTTGACATCTGAAAACCCTTTCAAAAGGAGCTCAGATGCCACTCAAGCTGTGGGATGCTGCTAGATAATGATAAAGATCCATTGTTCTTTGATGTGTTATCTCATCCTTCAGGGTCAGCCTGTAATCTCAAGTTTAGGAATTTAGTAGGCTGTAAAATATCCCAGGTAAGGCCAATTTTTCCTAAGGGCTTATAGAGCAGTGTTCACATTCATTGCATGACAGGAACTGATGCTGATTAAATTCAAACCCAGATCAAAAATTGCCACAAACATCTTTGAGGATGTTTGCTTCTTCCGAGCATGCTGAGCATCATCTATGGTCAAGCCAGCTCTTGAATGAACTGGTTCAGAATAGCAGCAAAGGCTGAGCTGTGAACCAGGAAAACACCTTGTCTAAATCTCACCCCTGTGAATAGTGCTCTTGGTCCAGGTGCTTTTCTTCTTCAGGAAGGGCCATACCCAGATTCAGTCCCCAGTACCCCCAATTAAAATGAACTTGGGCCCTTCCCTGAAGAGTAAGAAGAAGCCTCCTCCTGAGACCTAGGAGGGCTGCTGTCATAGCAGGTCACCCATGGTGGTAAGAGAGTCAAGATGGACCAACAGGAGCGCTTCTTCACATGACACTGTGCAATTCCTTTCCAGGGGAAGCATCGATGGGCATCGTTGCAGGTTGCTAGAGGCAGATTAGACAAAGGAGGGTCAGGCGATCAGTGGCCACTGGTTCTGATGGCTGCATGTGCTTTAGGCTGCAGGGTCCCTGATACCAGTTGCTGGAAGCCACAGCAGAAGAGTGCCATAGCACTCAGGTCAGGCCTGTGGGCTTCCAGAGGGCAGCTTGTTTTTCACAGTGGGAAATGGAGTACTGGAAGGGCATGTGACAGAGTCCGGCGGGGTTCTCCTTAAATTGCTCCTACGTCTATAAGATGGGCCAATGATCTGATGCAGTAGAAAGGCAGAGAATTGTAGAACTGTAAAGGGCCAGTGAAGCCATCAGGTCCAATTCCCTGCTCAATGCAGGTCTCCAGGTATTCCTAACAGATGGCTGTCTAGCCAGTGTGGGAGTGCCTACAAGCTCCCTGGTCAGGAATGTTTTCATGATGTCCAACTGGACTCCTGGTTTCCCGTAACTTGACTCCATTCTTTAATTTCCGACGCTCTGAGATTATTGAAAAGAGCTCATGGCTCTCCTCTGTGTGGCAAAGTCCTGTGTTCAGAAGAATCCAGCAGATATCTCTCAGACTCACCACTTCTCCATCCCATTCTTCAATATGGGAATAATAATATGGGTCTACTTTGCAGCGTTCTGGGAAGGATCACTTAGATAGTAAAGTGAAATGCTTTGAATACTCACAATGCGCGAATCCCATCTCTGTTATCAGGAGCCCAGCAGCTAACCTGGAGGACCTGCACCTGATGGTCCAGAGAGGCAGATCTGGGGACACCACTGCTACACAGTCCACCATGCTGCCCATCATCTCGCCTGCCTGAACTTGTTTAGGTGGTACGAAGTGTGGTAAGCCGCCCCGAGGCGAATGGGGCGGCATAAAAATGTTTTAATAAATAAAATAATAAATACTGGAGGATGGTGGGCCCTAGTGACTTCAGTGTCCATTCTGAGTTTGCCTTTTGTCCAGATAGACACTCGGTTTCCTTTAGGACAACCATAGGTCCATCTCAGGTTGTTGTTGGCCCAATTTAACCTTCGCTCCAGGGAACATGATAGATGGCCTAATAGAAGAGCGGCAGGAGTAACTCCATTATCATGGCTAGAACATTTTCTGGAAACATTTGGACTGGAATCCCAACTGACCTTGGGGAGTCCAGCTCTTTGAGCTCAATGGACTATCTGTCCACTTCTGATATGATGATTAGACATGAACTAAGATGGTTTTTCTTCTCTGACTTCATCTGGGCTACAGTTGGTGCATAAAAAAATACTAATCTGCAAATCCTGCAATCTGTACAATTTGCATAAATGTATGTGATCTGTGCAAACTTATGCAAATTGGAAGCTGGAGATTACATACTTTCAGCATAATTAGCGCAGATTGTGCTAGGATTGCAGTTTTTGGCTTCTAAATTGTGCAAATACAGTGATTTGTGCACATTCCCTTAGTGCTTGTTTTTTTAAAGCTAGGCAAACCATGGGTCATCTTAGAACAGAAATCTGAAAGTTGGATTGACCCACAAGGCAATGAATCAGTGCCAGCATATGGTTAATGAAGCCAGTTGGATTTTCACCCCCTCTATTGGATTCTTTATAGTTCCTTGGTTCAGATTTATGTCTGTCATTAAGATGTTCTACCCTTGGAGAGTTAGGAGAGTTCTTTGAGGTTCCCAGGAACTTTTTGAATTGATTTTCTTTCAGGTACTTTTCCAAAATTTGGATTCTGGCGAAGGCAAGGTAGGAGCTGGGCAGGGGAGCGGAGGGCCAGGAGCAGTGGAGTGGAAGGGCATTGTCCCTTGTCTGCGTCCCTTACCTACGGCCCGGGCTGTCCAGAGACTCCTTTCCCTGAGACACAGAAGTTTGTTTGTTTGTTTTTTTTGTTTGTGCTGTGCTGTGCTTTGCTTTGTCTTTCTTCCAATTTAAATTTAAGTTTATTTTATCCTTGTGTGTGTGTGTGAGTGGGTTTTAGTCTGGGAGAACTAGGCGAGTGAGAGGAACTGCAGGACAGACAAGGAAGGGGACCAAGGTAAGGTCTTGGAAGGGATACCGATGGCAGACCAGGAGATGGCCTTGGCGGGAGTCATGGGTGTTGCTGTCTGCTGCGAGAGCTGCGACATGTTCGCCCTTCTCCCCCAGGAGAGGCAGGGATACACTTGTCCTCGGTGCAAGTTGGTGACCCTGCTAGAAGAGGAGGTGAGGTGCCTGAGGGCTGAGAGAGCTCTCCAGGCCCCCCTAGAGCAGCCCCCCTCTGGACAGAGGGTTGAGGGAGAGGCCACGGGAGGAGCAGCTGTGGAAACATGGAGGTATGTCACCCACAGGAGGAGGAGGTCAGCACGGCCTCCTCCTTCTCCTGGCACCAATCTGGAGCTGGGAAACAGGTTCTCTCCACTTGGGGAGGCTGGGGCTGATGAGGCAGGACCCCCAGCCTGGGACGTCAGGCGGCAAGGGGGCCACTGCAGGAGAGGTGAGGGCCAGGGCACGGCCGCCCACCACCACCGGGAAGATATGGCAGCGGGTGATTGTTGTTGGGGACTCCCTGCTGAGGGGCACTGAGGCGGCAGTGTGCCGTCCCAACCTGGAGACAAGGGAGGTTTGCTGCCTGCTGGGTGCACGCATCTGGCATGTGAAGGACAGAGTGTAGCGTCTTGTTCGCTCCGGGGGTCACCAGCTGCTCCTGGTGATCCATGTGGGCACAAACAATGTGGCCAGGCAGGGTGTGGTTGGGACCACCAGGGACTTTGAGGCCTTGGGGAAGAAACTCAGGGAGCTGAAGGCCCAAGTGGCCTTCTCGTCGATCTTACCGGTCTGGGGATTTGGGCCAGGCAGGGACAGGAGGGCCTCCGAAGTGAACGACTGGCTTAGGGTGTGGTGCCAGAAGGAATGCTTTGGGTTCCTCGACCACGGCACTCGTTTTCTTGCCAATGGACTTCTGGCAAGGGACGGGTTACACCTCATGAGGATGGGAAAAAGGTCCTTTGGAATTGCTCTAGTGAGCTTCGTCTGGAAGACTTTAAACTGAGCTGGGGGGAGGAGGGTGGGTTCAGGTCCCCCAGTAACGTGTCTGCACTGGACAAGTGTGGGGGGAGGATCAGGGCTCTGGAAGCAGGGTTTTAGTGATGTTAGGTAGGGAAGGGAGGCTGACAGCCACACAACACGACTTCCGCAAAAACAGGTCCTGCCAGACAAACCTTGTGGAATTCTATGACAAGGTTTCGAGATGGCTAGATGGAGGGGATGCAGTGGATGTGCTATATCTGGATTTCAGCAAGGCCTTTGACAAAGTGCCCCATGATATCCTGGAGGAGAAACTGAGGAGTTTTGGGATACACCAAAGCACTGTCCAGTGGATTAGGGCATGGCTGACTGACCAAAAGCAGAAGGTAACCATTAGTGGGGAATCATCGGGATGGCGGCCAGTGACAAGCGGGGTCTCCCAGGGCTCTGTCCTGGGGCCGATCCTGTTTAATCTTTCATTAACGACATGGAAGAAGGGTGAACAGTCTGCTGATCAAATTCGCAGATGACACTAAAACTGGAGCAGTGGCCACCACTGAGGAGCAGGTACTCCAGATCCAAAAGGATCTGGACAGACTATGGAAGTGGGCAGGAGACAACAGGATGGCATTCAATGTGGATAAGTGCAAGGTCTTGCACTTGGGGCATCGGAATAGCTGTCATAAGTACAGCTTAGGTGACAAGTGGCTGGAGAGCAGCACTTGTGAAAGGGACCTTGGGGTACTGGTTGACTGCAGGCTAAACATGAGTCAGCAGTGTGATGCGGTGGTCAAGAGGGCGAACGCCACCCTTGGTTGCATAGCCAGAAGTGTGGCTTCTAGAGCAAGAGAGGTATTACTACCACTCTACATGACTCTGGTGTGCCCGCAACTGGAGTATTGTGTTCAGTTTTGGGCCCCTCATTACAGTAAGGATATAGCCAGGTTGGAGTCAGTGCAGCATAGGGCCACAAGGTTGGTGGCCGGTTTGCAGGGGATGGGGTATGAGACGAGACTGAGGGAACTGGGTCTCTTCAGCCTGGAGAAGAGGAGACTCAGAGGGGATCTGTTGGCGACATACAGGTATGTGAGGGGGTGTCATACGGAGGTGGGTAGAGACCTGTTCTCCCCTGCAGAGGAAGGCAGGACGTGCTCCAACAGAGCAAAGTTCAGGGAGCCAAGGTTTCATTTGGATGTCAGGAAGCACTTCCTGACAGTCAGGACCCCAAGTGTGTGGAATGGGCTTCTCCGGGAGGTGGTTGAGGCCCCATCGGTGTGGGTGTTCAAGGATAGGCTGGACGTCCACATGGTGGGCATGTCATGAGTGGAGCCAGCTGGTGCCGGAGGTCAGACTAGATGGCCCGGGAGATCCCTTCTGACTCGCTCTGTTTTCTATGTTTCTATGCATTAACCTCTCTTTTGTTTTTCAGTTCTGTGTTTGAGATGACCCTGGTGGCACTCACCATCTGAATTCACCATCAGAAGGAACAAGGCTGTGCAATTAATGTAAATAGTAGTGTAACTATAGAAATTCAGTATACAAGAAACCAATCCATATGTGAAACCAAGGAACTTACCAGGTTGTCATCTGGGAAATCACAGTGCAAAGTGCTTGAGCCTTATAGGATCCTACACTTGTCCTCCAGACCAATAGTCTCTTTAGATCGACAGGGAACGTTCCCAATGAAAACCATTTGCAAATTGAACTCTCAGTCTCCGGGGCATGTAAGCAGGTGTGCAGTCCACCAGGACATAGCTCTTAAGATTCAGTTAATTAAATTTCATTATTGCATTTATTAAGACAATAAAGTGAAGCTTCGATGAAGCTGTCATGGTCCTGGAGAAGTACCCGGCAATACTTTTATAAGTCGTATTAAAATTTAACAAATGACCTCATTAGAAATGAACTCAGGAGATGCCTGCTAAATGAAGGCAATGGATAGAAAAGTGACTTCCGCTGAAGTGACTCCTAGAATAATGAGCAGTTTTAGAAGTGAAAGATTAGGAATATAGGCAGTTCCCTTTTTCTAGGTCAGACTGTTTGCTTATCTAACCTAATATTGCCTACCTTGACTTCCTATCTCCAGGCTATCCTGCAAAGAGGATTCTTTCCCATCAGGGGGTACCTGACCTTCTGCTGATGGCAGGCCCTGGACCTGTGCATGTCTCCACGCTAACTGTGCTCTCCACACTGAGTTACAACCCTCTAACAGGCAACTCCTCTGTTGGCCAAAACCCTCGGAGAAAATGACCCTACTTCCCAAACTGTCCTTCACTCCATTTTGGGTTCAAGCAATGGGTTTATTGTTTGCCTATGTATATCACAGGTGTCCTTAAAAACTCATTTGCATAATTATTTCTTATGAGTATCATCAAAGACATCCAAAGCTATGATCTTGCATAACTAATAATTGTACATTAGTAACTCATTTATATCCAATTGGAGCTAGAACACTGGATGGATGGATGGACGGATGGATGGACGGACGGATGGAATGATAAAATAAAGGTAAATAGTTCAGATAGCATTGCAAACCACACTCAAGAGCTGAGCATGGGCTGAGGGTGGGTTGTCCTTGAACTCTGGGTTGCTGTTGAAGAGCTGATCATTGTGTTATCTGAACCCACAGGCCAACACACCATGGTGAACAACCAACAGTTCACAACCCAACCACAAACTATGTGTTCTCTTCTTGGATTATCTGTATTTAAGAGGCCATGGCTTGCTAAGGCAGCTGGGTTTAGACCACAGGATAGCCCATGTCTCAACAACAGCCCATGGTTTGATGGCAACCCACACTCGATTGTGCTGTTTCAGCCTAACCCTCCCTTCCCTTCTCACTTCACTATTTGCCTAGGGAAGAAAGAACATGGACCAAACTTATCTCTGCTGTACAAAGGTTAGCACAGAATTTCGTAAGAGTTCTGTGAGCTGAATACAGTCTAGATCACAAAGATACCAAGGGTGGAGGTAGGACAAAGAAATGTGCCACCACACTAAGGAAACCCTGACACTGGGAAGTCCAGCCTGTTTGAGCTTGATGAACAGAAGCAGATCTAATCAGGTTAGTGCAATATATAATCTGATTATTGCATATATGTTCTCTCTCTCTACACACACATGTGAAAATGTGTGCAAACTGCTACCATTGATGCAAAGTGTGTAAATTTATACAGTTTTCACAAACCACAAACTACACTGATCATGGTATTTAACAAATGAAAGTCAGAAACTCTGTTGTTCTAGTGTGATTTGCACAGATCACACTAGAACTGCATCGTGTTCAGCTAATTTGTGCAAATTTAGCATTTGCACCAATTTCCTTGGATTGTTTTTTTAAATGCACAAACCATGATCCATCTTAGAAATGGAAGTACTCAAGTTGGTTTGACTAAGGAAGGCTAAGCAGCCAGAACTGGGTGGTGTGTGTGTGTGTGTGTGTGTGTGTGTGTGAAAATGTGTCAGATGCCTAACACACCCCATTCTGCACACAAAGTGGTCTTTTCTCCTGTAAAAGCATGCCAGTCCAACTCAGAATCATCTCTTGTTTCAATGCATATGAAGCGGAAATGCCTATCCTCAGACCTGTTTTTGTGCCATTTCAGTCCTTTGGAAGACAAGCCTTCAGACTTGACAATTATGGAAAAAGTAAAAATATTGAACACAGTAAAGACAAAAAGGGAACAAGATGGTGACCCAAGACAGCTGCCAGCAAGACTGGCCACAATATCCCAGACTTTTCTCTGCCTAGCAGAGGAACAGCCCTTCTGAATTCTTAGGGATACATTTGGCTTGACTGTTGGTAGTGCAACATCCTTGCAGGCCAGATCCTGAAGGAATGGTTCACCTCCAATAGATGACTTAACTGCATGTATGAATGAGCCACCACCTCACTTGTCAGGACAGTCACAACTCACCTATTCCATTGCTGGCGGCCATCATCAAGAGATGCACAAACCAATCCGAACCATTCCTGAAACTCTGCTCCACTTTACTACAGATGAAAGGTCCTGGACTCTGGTGAGCTTGCAATTCTTCCTTGCCTGTTCCAGTTTCTAATTCCTGCCTTCTTAGCCGGATGAGCACAGGATCAAAGCAGGGAGGAACGTGCTAGAGGCCATTCGCAGTGGTGTTGAGTTCTGCTCCCTTGAACTATTACCTTTATCTGGGCAAATCTCTCAAATTCATTCTGCAAGAGGAGAATGCTTTGGCCTTCATTTCCTCGGCATCTTTCACCCCTTCTGTGTGACCAAGCAGCGCTGCAGTGGAGCAGGGATGCAGGCAAGCACAGCTCTGGGGATTTTCCTCTCTTTCTTTAAAGATCAGGAGCAATTCTTTTCTCTGCTGAAGAAGTGGGGTAATTGTGCACACAAGTGAAAGAGATGGTATTGACGAGGCTTTCAAGTTTTGCTATTAGCTTATGACTTAAAGGAAGTCAGGGAATGAGAATAAAAGCCAAGCACATTGGATACTTCTCCTTTTTACTGATGGGCTTCTTCCTTTACCTCATTTTGTGAGTTAGTTTGCAACTGTGGTGAAAAACTAGAGAGTGCATTTTGACTGGCTGTAATTTTCTTTTTTCACATCTCAGTGTGTGCTACAAGTTGACTCTAACTGCCCTCAGTAAACACCACTGGGCTGGATGGAGGGCACTCCCAGATAACTATGCATATTATTACAGTCCCATCTCATAGACCTAATTGTGAGATTTTATTAGCAGGTTTTTTTATTTGTCTGGATTTTATGATGGTTTTAACCATGGGATGGTGTAGTGGGGGTTGGACCCGATGGCCTTCTTGGCCCCTTCCAAATCTACTATTCTATGATTCTGTGATTCAGAATAGATATCCAGCCATCGGATTGTTAAGCCTACCATATGGTATTTCAAGGGCTAAATGAGGTGTGCAGGAACTTCACTTGGTTTCTCTGCTCTGGTGTGCTGTATACGTGGTGGTTGGCCCATGAACGTGTGACGTGGCTCCACTGCATCCGAGCAGTCCTCTCTGTGGGTTTAGATCTCTTATAGACCACTCACCCATGCAGAGAATTGGTGGATGGTGTGATGCACAGGCAGGGTGGTAGAGTGGCCATTCAGGCATCCCTGAGAAAGGGGACCAAAGAAAATACAGATCTGCATAACATTTTCGGCTGCTCGTTTCAATGTGAAGATGCAAATGTAGAAACGACGACTGAAATTCGAACAGAAGCTTAAATGCATTTTGCAGTGGGAGAGAAAACCGTGGCCCACATTGAGAGAGGCTTCGAGGCCTCCTCCTGCTCTCCTGCCTCGCAGTCTATCTTTCATCGGGAATCATGGCGCTACAGGGAGACCGCCTGTATATCTACGGAGCAATTCTACATGCCTCCACCCAGAAGTAACTGCCAGGAGTCCACAGGCATTACTTCTCATTAATCACACCATTGTCTAAGAAAAGTTGTGATTTTAATATCATAATAAGATATGTGACATGATCTGTCACCTCCCCCTTCAAGATGTCTCTTCAAACTTTGTTTCTTGGCATTAGTTATTATAAATTGAAGACTTGGTACGAAATAATTCAGCAATTTTCTTTGAAAGTCTAACAAGCATTTATACTAGTGTCACAGACTATTCACAACACAGTCAAATGAACTCCAACCCCCTTTACAGTTCCTGCTTCTCGAAAGACGGATCTCCAAGGAGACATGCTCTCACTTTTGTGCAAGATGATTCCGTTTGTCAAACACGCACAAGCTTAGCAGTGATGCCAGAGAGGCAGAGACTGCTGTCTAGCAGAGTCGTGATGCATTCGTGATGAATTCACTGGCACCAGCGTTCAGTGGAGTCGTTTGAATGGTTCTCAACCCCTAGCAAGAGGGGTTGCAAAACTCCCCAACTGCAGGGAACTGGTCACACAACCAAGGGCCTTCTCTGCAGTGGCGCCCCAGTTGTGGAATTCGCTCCCCAGAGAGGTTCGCCTGGTGCCATCACTTTATTCTTTTCAGCACCAGCTGAAAACCTTTTTATTTTCCCAATGTGTTAAGACCCGACTGTTTTAGTTGGGTTAGTTAGTTGAATTGTTAGTTGAATTTTTAGGATGCTGTGTTTTATTTTTTTACATTTTGTATTGTTAAATCATCCTGAGACTTCAGTAATGGGACAGTCTAGAAAAGTTTTAAATAAAATAAATAAATATTGGCCGCACTGTAATTACTCTAGAGTAAACATGAAATGCCATTTCTCTCAAGTAATCCTTACATGGCCGCACACTTCATACAGCAAAACTTAATGCTCACACCATTACGTGAATGACCAGGGGGTTCATCCTAGAGCAGCCTGTTGCTTGCCAGATAGTTTGGACTACAATGCCTGTCAGCCCCATCCAGCATGGAACATGGTCAGGGACAATAGGTGTTGTACCCTAAATACTCTAGAGGGCAAGAGGCTGTGGCTGGCAACCCTTTAAGGAATGAATGTCTCACCTTGCAATTCATGAACATGCTCAAGGAGGTTAGCAGTCGAGGAAGGTCTCAAACCATCTGGAAACATTTCATCAAGCAAAATCATGAGCAGCAAACTTGATTTTATGCCCCCTCCCAAAATACCCTTCCTGACTACAAACTCTGTGCGGGTTGAGATGATCTTTTGCCATCTAATTTCTAAGAAATCAGCAAAGCAAGCAAGCACCACAAGCCGAAGTTCCTCCTTTGAACTTTCAAAAGCCATAGGCTGCTTTCCTTGCAAAATGTTCTTTATTGTCCCAAAAGCACAAATCACCAAGAACGAATCTCTGAGCATGGACAGAGGGGTTCGTTGAACCCAGTCTAGTAGTCACCTCCAGGAACTCTCCTTATGAGCATGCCCGGGCCCCATCCCTTTGGGAGGGGCCTTCTGAAAATGAGCACGACTCCTCCCTGCGTGCTGATCCTCGAATTGGGCCACCCTCCTCGCTGATGTTGTGCCATGGAGTGAAGAGCCATGCCTGCCTCGTCTGTGTCTCGCAGCTCCCCTGCTCCAGGTCCCCTCCTGCCAGCTGCACATCTTGGTTGTTCTGCTGCCCTCCTGGAGAGCCTGGCCTTGAGCCCCTCCGCTTCCCTCATCTCAGCGTCTCGGCCTGGCCCAGCTTCCCAGGCTCCCCTCAGTTCTGCTTCACATTCTGATTCTGGTTCCTCTGCACCCCAGCCAGCGCTTAAAGCACCCGTCTTTCTCACTCCCAACAGCCCACAAGTGCACATAAACTTGGACTCCAACAGGTTGTGGAGTGGCGTAGAGTAAGACATCTCGGCAGCATCCCGAGTCCCAGCCGTGCTCGGTGGGGCAACTCACTTGTTTTTTGCTTTCTCAGCTCACATTTCCCTCCAAGGTGGCAGCATACACAATGCACCTCCTGTTCTCCATTGTACCTGCACAACAACCCTGTGAGACCTTTGAAGCAGCTAAAGGGGGAGATCAGAGAGGATGAGGGGGCTCTATCCCCTCTGCCCCCTCCCTTGCCCCCATCATCCAAGCAGTGCTTCTTCCCTCCACCACCACCACATTGACAGCCTGTTGATTTCTCCTGACATGGGCTTGCTATCGATGTTCAGCTATAAGAGCGCAGCCTGGCTTGTTGCTCAGGCAACGGCATGCCAGCCTTCCTTCCCCACTCTTCCCCTACTCTCTTTCTCTCTGCTTTTCAGCCCTCCTCTCTGCTGCTTGCCTGTGCCCTCCCTGAAGCAGGGATGCGTGGAGGGTTTTGCCGTCCCCAGAAGTTGCCTTGCTTCCAACCAAGACAAACACTTTTCCCACCGCAGAAACTCTCACTCATTTTCAAGCTGGCAACCACATTTCAAAAAGGCACTTTCTTTGGAAAAACACACACTTTAAAATGCACAGGGCTTGCAGAATTGCAGAGTGCTCAAGCACCCTGCTTCTCCAATCCCTACTCTTCCTCGTGTTGTCCCAGTCAGCTCAGGCCTGCCCTGCAATTGACTCTTTGTGGAGATGTTCTTGTTTCGTCTTTGCCCAGCTCTGCCAGGAAATGCCTCTTGAGCTCTCTATAAGCTCGGCTGCTTATGGCCCATCTATGACAGACAGACAGACAGACAGACAGAGAAACCTGAGTCCGCTATTATTATATGGCAAGGCATGATACGCTCTCAGCAGTTTACCTCCGAGAGAGCAACCATCCATTTCATTCTCCATTGTCATCATTTGTCTCTGTCTGTCTCTGACAGCCATTTCCAAAGGGAGCCCGCATTGGTGTACTGCCCGGCGTTGTATGGAGAACCTGCTGCTTCCTTCCTGCCGTGTAACGGGGACATATGACTCGGTGCCTCATCCAGTTAGGAGCATGATGGATGCACATTGCGAGTGACATTCCTGGGGTGATCTTGTACAAAAGCAAGTGCTGTAGATGGCTGCTCACATTTCCCTTCCCCTTCCTTGTCTTGTCTTATCTTGTCTTCCTTTTCCTTTTTGCACGTTGTCATAATGCAGTAACAAAATCAGCTTTCCAGCTTCCCTGGCTTGACTCAGATAGCGTGCCACAATGACAACTCGCAACTTCCCAGCCATCCTCAATCAAACCTGGGTTACATCGGAGTTGGGCTCTATCCCCAGGCTGGCTGTTCTGTGCAAGAACGTGCACCAGAGGCATCAGCTTTATCAGCAGGAGAAGATGCTGCCCTGCTCTGACGACTGGAGGTAGAAGTTGCTAGCATGCCTGGCTTTGCATGCATGCTTAGGACAAGGTGGGAAGCTTCAGGCCTTTTGCCCTCAGACCTCCTGACTGGCCCCAGCTTCCCACACAGCACCTCCACACAATCTTTTCAAGTCGAGGCATCTAGAGCAAACACAAAGCACCCGAACGGTCAACATTAGCTTGGTTTCAAATATTTCAAATGGTCATCGGATGCCATTTTGCTCTGGTTTTGCAGAAAAGCCTTCTTCCAGCTTTGGGAGGCAGCGGGGGGCAGCTGGGAGGGAGCAGGAGAGCTGCGTGCCATGCAGGGACCACACACTGCCCAGCCATGGCCTGGCGGCTTCTCAGACTCTTCGGTCGAGCCTCTTACTTTGCTGAGAGACCACATGTAAGCACAGAAAAACTATCAGGCCACTTGGGATCTTACTGAGCATTGCCACAGTCCCTGCGGCTGCTGTTGAATGATGTGCATTTAACAATAGGAATAAAAATCAAGAGGCCCGTGAGCCAGGCAGGCATCTAGAGAGAGGTCTCAGAAACAGAATCTGCACGAATGTGGAAGCCATTGCTTCTGCTTCCCAAAATGCAGCCTCAAACTACCATTGACTAGCTTGGACCTCAGATTTCCAATTCAAGAATGCCTGTTTTCCTAGAACCTGGCCAAAGTCTGGACCTCACTGTTTCTCCCCAACCCCCTTCGTTTTGCAAAGCTCGGCCTGACAAAGGCTTGTGGAGATCTTGAGAGCTGGCATCATTTTGGAGAAAGCAGTTGATCCTAGCCCAGTATTGTCTTGCCCAGTATTAGATTTTGGATCCCCAGCCTGCCTCCAGGAACAGTTTGGTGATTTCTGGTTTTGTTTCTTTTTACTGTAATAAGACTAAAGATCAGGTGCTCTGTTATATAAAGAAATGGGAGAAAAAAAATCCTGCCAGAATTTATCAGTAAATTGCAGTTTTCCCAGAGGCCCAGATCATCAGTTCTTTCCTTGATGCTTCAGAAATTCATTGCAACTTCTAGGACACTGTTATTTCCCAAAGCAGCCAAAAAGCTCAGAGATAAGTTCCTGAAAGACATCAGTGCTGCGCACACTGGAAACTAGGAACACAGTCCAATCAGGACTCCTGTAAGCCCCTGAACCCTGAAGAAAACATCACCCATGTGTCCCTCCCACCCTGCACGACCACGTAGATGGCGCTTTTCAGTGATCCAAGTGTCAGTTCTGCAGTGCATTTCATGGCAACCCCAGTGCCCACCCCCTCATTCCTCGGAATGTCCCCCAAACCCCATCTCTCCGGTTTCTCCTGTGGCCTCAGAGATGAAGCCAGTGCAACTATTTCCATGCCGGCTGTGTGCCGGTTGCGGGGGAGTTGCCCCTAGCTTGGGCACCCAGCAGCAAGTTGCTCTCCAACCAGAGCCACTGCAAAATCCTACAGCCGTCTAGCTTAACTCAAATGGCCCTAGGATTGTGCTGTCTGTAATGTCTGTATGTCTGTATTTGTTTTTGACATATGTATGCCACCCCCCTGTACTCCAAGTGGAGTCCCTGTGCAGCCCACAACACTTAAAATTACACAATCATTAAAACAATAAAACTAATAGGAACAATCAATCAGTTGTATGACATACAATAATAAGAACAATCAGCTATCATAAAAACAACAGTAAATAGGTCATTACAGTAAACTCACGGAGTCCAGTGTTCCAAGCATGCTAATGAACTGGAATGCCTTGCGCCTGGTGCACTTTCATTTACAGATGGCGACTAAGGAACGGCAGTTGTCGTTTTCATTTCAGAGATGTGCTGTGTTGGGTCTGTGGCTGAGCCATATTACTCGTAAATTTACTGAACTGAACTGGTGGGCTGTTTTGAATTATTTTAAAACACATTTTATATGTTTTTTTAATTGTCTGGGAAGGGAGGGGGGAGGGAGGGAGGGAATCCTTCTAACAATACACTTCCTGATGTCAAGAGAGGCAAAACTGGGAGTCCAAACTGTGTAGCTTTCTAAAGTTCAGAGTGTGCGGTATGGAATAGCCCAGTATGCAGAGCTGAATGAGGGCCCAACTGGAAATAATGCAAGAACTCCCCTTAGAGGCATTGGAAACTACTATGGTTAAAGCAGGCAGGTTGTGCCGAAGGACAATGATCTTGGGAGGGGCAGCTTGATGCATGGATGAGATTCATGTCTGAATGAGGACCTGACTGGAAAGTGTCATTTGAGACTGTGAAGGACAGCGCTGGGCAAATAGAGGGGGGGCAGGTGGGCTCACTGTGAAGAGCCACGCATCGCATTGCAGCGAGAGCTTCTCTGTTGAGCTAAATGAAGTGAGCCAGAAGCACAGAGTCAGTCTGGGGTTGAGGGTGGGAAGGGGCATGTTGGCTCCACCCCTTTGCCTTTGGCCCCACCCACCCCTGGGATGCTCTGCCCCCAAGAGTTGGCCCTTTGGCTGAAAGAAGCTTGATTCCCCATCAGCCTTTGCCGCCACATGAATGTGTGGCATCCCAGCCAATCCCTGAGCAGGGCTGGGTCTTCACAGATGGCCCAGCTGAAGGCTCAGAGGTGGACCAAGGAGGTCCATTCCAAAATCCCACCATCATGTAGCACTCAGTAAAGCTGATTGGCTCCCACGGTATGTCCAGGCTGTGAATTGTGGGCAGCATATTACAGCAGATTAGATATCTGTAACTCTGCTTTTGATTTACGGAGGCCCATCTGGCTCTGTGATTTGATTAAATCACCCTCCACAACAGCAGAATTTCACCTGTGCTGATGTTCTTTATCTTTTACATTCCTGAAGTCCATCTGTCTCCAACAGGGTGTCCTGTTCAGTGAGATATTTGGTTTTCCAGCAGATCTCCAAAATGAGCCAACAGTCCTATTGCATCTGATTTTTTCTTCTTTTGGAGAGAAAAATGCTTTTAGATATTGAATTCTGTTTGAGCCAGAAATATTTTTGTTTGGCTTCTTTAAAGATGTAGGTGTCAAAGAACATCAAACATTGGCTTGGAACCTATTAAAGGCAGCCAAAGTATTCATGGATTTTTAAAAAACACAACCCCACAGAAAACTACAAGATGATGGAGGGCTGCAGGGGAAAATGATGCAGAAGGGAGAATGCAACAGGTGCACAGAATAATTTATTTCTGATATAACTTATTGCCAAGTTCATTTCCCACATGAACCAAACATGCACTTGAAACAGCACAAATGTTTTCCTATTTGCCATATTATTTGACAAGTCTATTTACCTTGATATAATATTTGGAAAAGGTGAAATCAGTGAGAAGATTATATCTATACCTGCAGTTCTGGTGCATACAAGAGTTGGCATTCTTGAAACAGGCTGGTTCCAGAACTGCACCTCTTGGTTTTTGTAGCAAAGAACAAAACTGAGCCATGGTGCAGCTGAAGCATTTTAGATCCTGGTCTTATGAGAAGTCCTTTTAGACAGCTACATATATTACTTTACTTATGAAGTGTTAAAACACTTTTCTTTTCTTCACCTATCTCACAGCTGCTTCTATATGTTAGAACAAGAGCAGCACAACTGATATGTTAGAACAAGAGCAAAACAACTGTTTGCCAATCTTGACTGAAAGGCTAAGCGGAACTCTGAATGTGTGTGGTTTTTCACTATGACCTTAAGTCGCTGCACCCTCATGTATAAAATAGAGCTTGCTTCTGACTCCCTGCTGCTCTGGGGAGTGGCGGGGGGGGGGTCATCCATGCATTCCCATGGACTTGGGGTCAAGGAAAGTCCAGCGGACTGCTCCATGGAGGCATCGGATGCCTCGCATGGGCATTTGACGGGCAGGCAATATCTGAGCTTGGTCTAGGCGAAAGGATTTTGCTGCTGGACATGCTCTTGCTCGGGACATGGCTTGGGAGAGGAACTCAGTGCTGGGAGACCAGGGTGTGCATGTGGGTTGAGGACAGGGAAGGAAGTCACTTGGCCAGCAGGCTGGCTGGGGAATGCTTGGAAGAGCAGGGCTTTCTTTCTCTGCATATGGATAGGATGGTGCCTTTAATCCCTGGTGCAAGGGGCAATTTGCAAGGGGGCAGCTGTGGAGGGAAGATTAGTCCTCACGTACTGGAAACTCTTCTGCCCTCCAGCCTGACATGACATGAAGCTTAGCATGAACATCCATTGGTAATGGGAGATTTTCTTCTGTGCCAAACTGCATGCAGTGAGGAGATTATTTTTTCCCCAGGAGGGAGTGAGAGAGAGAGAGAGAGAGAAAGGAAGAGAGAAGTGGGGCAAGGAGACACAGAGTTTCATGGTAAAGGATGAAAGACTGCTGGTCTGGGGTGATCTGGGGCTGGAGGTGCAAGTCAATTGAAGAATTTGTTTTCTTCAAGACTTTGGATGAGAAGTTAGCTGGCATCATCTCTGAGAAATGTAAATAAGGCCTAGACATCATTTCTGATGTGCACACGTGACTGCACATTAGCCCGTTCAGAATGTATGCAGATTTGTGTCCTGTGGGCCAAGTCTTCTGAATGCCTAGTGAAGGCATTCTGAAGGAGCCTCTCCTTCCATATATACCTGCCTGCCCCCTAAGATCTGGGTCAGAGGCCCTTTTCGAGAGCCCTCAGGACAGTGACTACCCAGAAAAGGGCCTTCTCTGTGGTGGCACCCGAGCTCTGCAACATGCAGTCCAGTTGGCTGCGCCTGGAGCCAACGCTTATTCATTTGGGTGCCAGACAAACCCCTTTTTAATTTCCCAATGTTTTAAGATTTGAAGTTGTTTTAAAATGGGGTTTGATTTATTTAGTTATTTATTTTATTTGATGTTATTTGATGTTGATGCCATGCCTTATTATTGTATCACTGACCTGAGAATTTGGTGAAGGATGGGATAGAAAAACTTTTAATAAATAATAAACTACTACTGAGACTGCAGAGCTGTTCCAGTAAGGGAGGCACCTGGGCACGGCTGCAGAGGACGGTCCGAACATGCAGCCACCCTCCTTTTGTGCTGCATCCGCTAGAAGTCCCTCTCCCATGGCATGTTCCCGGAACTCCCTCCCTCCTGATTCATTACCAATCCCATAATTAAAGATGCATTTCGGGATTAAATGAATAGCGTGCAAGCCAGAGCTAAACCCCTCATAATCTGAATTCTCTCTCTAAGTGTACACACACATGGTTTCAAAATCTCTACCCACCAAAGCACAGACATGTGCAGAGCAGAAATCGGCTTCAAAGCTCTTCCCAACCAGGCAACCCTGGTGATGTAACTCATCCAGAAGAGACAGCTGAAATATGCACCACTTTGAATTGTTTTAATATCATGCACAAGGGATTGGGGGAGAGAGTTAAATGCCTTATGCTGCCGCTGTCTAAGTATCAAATGGATCATCATAAAACCGAAAATGCAGAAATCATTTAAAACTCTTTTAGGACCATATGCTCAACTTTGTTGATGATCATCAGCTATAATGCTCCGCACTGCACAGCTCAAGGATGGGGAGATTATCGGCACTCATGATAAAGATAGCAATATAATCTAACCACACCAAAGTCTTTATTCCACCATTTATGGCATGCCTTTGTACCCGTGTGTACAAACATTCCTACACACGGCCATTATGCACAACCAATATGGATTTGATCCAAGCACCCCTAATCTTTCAGAGTGACAGAATGATCAGGAGGGAAACTTGTTCAGATTTCAGCAAGTGTACGAATGGGGGTGTGGCAAAGGTAGACTGAAGGTGAGGGAAACAAGATTTTGGGTGTTGTTTACACTTGCCTGTATCCAGATTAAATAGCACAAAAGCAGTGTACTATAAGAGCATGCAGGCAGCAGTGTGTGAAACAGCAAAACACGAGATCCTTGAAGTTATCTGAGTTCCATCTTGAAGCTCATACCAACTGGAATCCTTCTTAGGTTGTATATCTGTTAGGCAAAATGTGTATATTCATGCACATATTGTGAGCCTCACAGAGAGCCCAGATAGGGACCATTGTGGCAGCATACAAATCCCTTACGTAAATAAGTAAATTAGTTGAAAAATGTGCACAAAATATGTAAAGGATTGTCCAAGCTCAGGAGGAATCCAAGTAACTATGAGGCAAAATTGGAGAGAAGATGAACTTAAGATTGGTAAAATTAGTAATAACAGACATGTGGTGAACATATTTCCTCAGGTGGTCACAATCTCAAACAGGTAAGCTCAGACAAGAGCTTGCATGTAACTCATTCAATAAACATGAACGTAGCATGCAACTCCTTACAATAAACTTATTCTGTGCAGCTTTTGTGCATGCTCCAAAAGTGCATGCATCAGAGTGCTTCCTGGGAGCTGTGGTTTGGAAATGCACCACTTGTCCTGCACCACCATGCGCTGTACCCTTTCCCGATCTGTTACTTTTGGGTGCAAGCCAGCCCGAGCGGCCCCTCACCTGTGGCAGTAGCAAAAGTATACCTTTACTTATGTAGCAAAAGAAAATGAAGTATGCATGAAGCCTGACAGTCAACATCTGCTCCAGTGAGAGAAAGAGAGAAATGTGACATGATCACAGTTTACTGTAAGCAAGAAAAGGTTTAATCTCATCAATTTAGGATGTGCTTAGAAATTACGTTGTTTAGAAGCTCAGAAACTCAGGATCAATGCCAAATTTAATAGTCAATGTACGCAGTGCTGGTCCAGACTTGTTTAACATGAGTGTTATGAATCAGTGAAGCTGAACCAGTGATCCAACTAATTATGGAATCAAGGAAATGAGAAACTGAGAGCTGCAAAACTCTCCATTCATATTCCCAGCATGTGTGGATAGTGCCATGACACAGATCAGTCCCAAGGTGGCAGTGGAGCTGGATGAAGATCTCTTTCTGCTCTGAGATAGCAGCATTCTGGTTTGGCTCCCTGATGGCAGCATCCTTGAAGCCTCCCAAGATGGCCAAAGCACCACTTAGGCTGGGACAAGCCTCAGACAACGAAGCTGTCAACTGAATTTCTAGAAGCGCCAACAGCCCAGCTGCTGATCCACCTGGCTCTGCAGATCAAGCTTTTGAAGAAGACACCCTTTCATTTTGGCAGCTTAATTCCAACCTCTAGAGTCAGCCAAAACCCACTGACAGAAACCCTCCTGGTTTGCATATGTGACGATCTATCCTTTAACCCACTTTGCCAATTAACTACCATGCATGTTAATATTTCCACCATGTTCTAAAAACAAGGCTAAGAGGATGCGAACAGACCGACCATGGAAATGAAATAAGCCGCCATGCATGAATTGATTTTTTTAAAGGCAAATGTAATGAGTTTGGAACCATCCCCTGCAGAAGATTGAATGTCCCTAGATGAAATGTAGAAAATAAATAAAGAAATCACTGAATTTTCAAGTGTGCAATTCCAATTTCGCTTGGTGCACATATGAGAGAACGATTAATTCATGTGCTGAATGGAAAAAGGCAACCGAAACAGGTGGTCTATTACCAGTTCCATTAAACAAGAAATTTATGCGTTACATATCCATCTTGAGGCAATTAGGCCCATCTCCCTCCCCTTCGCTATTTTTATGGCTTCATTGAAAACTTCTGGCAATAAAGCAATTAAAAAGTAACTATCCAAGCATTTATCTAGGATATCAAAGACAACCAGCTCTGCCTTTGATTCAGAACCAAGCTGCTTCATTCTCCACCATGGAGGAAGAAATATCCTGACAACTGATAAAGCCACTTTCTCAGCTGTCACGGGAAAATAATGCAACTCTTGTCCAAGGGCTGTCTGCTAAAAATCACACAGCGTGGAATTGCTAACTCATTGTCTGCTTAGCTGTTGTAAGGAAAAAGCACTTTCTTTTAAGGTTAAGTCTCTTCTCTGAAAGGTCTTCAGATTCTGAATCAATAGTGAGAAGGAAATGCCACGCGCTCCATTTGTACCCATGTGCTCAGGACAGCCCAAATTTTCTCTGCTGGGAATGCTTTGTTAACCTTCCATTGGTATGACTTGCCAGAGTTGTCCTTTCTCTGAGTTTTGCTCCCTCCTTGGGGTTGATGGAAATTCAGCCTCCGAGGTGCGAGAATGGACTTTGTCTGTAGTGCCCATGCAGGTAAATTCTTACTCAGGAACAAAAGCAATCCGTACGCACAGACCTCGCCATTGTGTACCCTGGTACTGCTGGACGCATTGAAGTGAGGCACAATCAGAACACTTTCTTTTCCTAAGTGTAGAAGTCTGAATCAGGAAAATATTTGTCAGAGTCATAGAGGAAGGGGCTTCATAACCCCTTGCCATGTGCTGCAACCCAGATTCAAGATTCCTGTAGATGCCATTGCTTTTACTTTTTTTTTTTAGAAAGACTCATATGATGCTGCAGGTGTCATATTTAAAGCTTAGTTGTGTCTTAAGTCTGAATTAGAAGCCACAGATGTTCTGGAGGCTGCAGGACCTTCCTAAAACTGCAGAGTAAAATCCAGAGTGGACACACAGCCTGACCTGAACCACCAGTTTCCACTGCCTTTACTGTCTTAGGAGATGTAGAAGTGGGAAGCTCTGTTAGTTCAAGCCCCAATCGACCTTGACAAGAGTGGCTGCTACGCAGTCAGTGCTGCAGAGAAATATTTTACTGCAGGGGCAGAAGACCCATGACGGAGAGCGTGTGCCATGCGCACCCAGAGATTCTAAGGTGATTAGGGAATTCTCCCCCACAAAATTCCAAAGGCAATTCTGGGCAATCACTTCTGCAGGGAGGGCAAATGGAATGAACACTATATCTTGTGACAGAAATTAATATAACATCTCCTCAGTTCCTATAGCAAAACAGAACATTCTGTTTTTTGTTTTCTCTCATAGGCAGCTATGAATCTTTCAGGAAGCTTTTCTCGGAGACCTGCAGAGTGTCTGGCACAAACAATTTGGGGAAATGGCTGGGCCGTAGTCCCAAGAGATGTGAGCAAAAGCCCGATCTGGTTCTTGTCATCCTTTCATTCAGTGAGAATGAGAGGAGAGGGAAGGGGCGCGCCTTCCTGTCTGTGGGTGCTGCGAGGTGATTTCAGGCTCTAGACTGAAAGTCTTGAATGTCTACATGGACCCGGAGTTTAGAGGGCCGTGTGTGTTGCTCAGGGTTGTGACATTTCACTTTGTAAACCCACCAAAGTCATAGCAGCATCATGACCGAATGGAATTTACTTCAGCTGCCTCAGTGTCAGACACTTTTATTGAGAACAAGCATCATTTTGTTGTAGAAAAGGGGATACACACACACACACACACACACGACTTATAATATGCTTAGAAGATTAAGGTTAAAAAGGAGGCCTCTAGCCCATGGTAGAGCATCTCCAGGTAGGGAGGGGAAAGAATTGTGCCTGAAACCCTGGACAGTGACTGCCAGTCAGGGTCGGCAACACTGGGCTCCATCAACCAATGGTCTGGCCCAGTATTGGGCAACCTCCAGGGTTGCTCCATTGCAACCAGCAGCACCAGGCCCCAGATGCCTGCCTGTGCCAGCCTGGGCCGATGTCAGGCCGGTTGGTCCCTGGGTTTGCATGTGGGCCCCCTCCCTGGCTTTGTACCCCTGGAGTTTGGTGCTGAGTTCCAGCCCTAGCTACACCACACTCTGAGTGCATGGGGGTGGGGGGAGAGAGAGAGAGAGAGACTTTTTTCCAGAAAAAAAATCTGCTTCATTGCTAGGAAGTTTCATTCCCCAAAAAAGTGTTCATACTTATGTAATCCAGACCCGAGGCCTGTGCTGAACCCGGCTGATAATGATTCATATGGGTTTTAGGATTTGCTATGCTTCCTAAAGGTTTGCCTTCCTTAACTTTTGCAGAGGAAGAACCACTGCAGTCAGGTGAGATACTGAGGCTCTGTGTGTTCTGCCAGGATAAGCGATTCTCCACTGCCTGGACCACACGGGAAGTGAGGCCGGGCTCTCCCGCGTCAGGGCATGTCTTGCAGAGTTGGCCACTAAATGCTCATGTGGTGGAAAGGACCTGGAGATATTCACTACTATCATTATTTAACTTGACGCCACCCAGATGTTTTAGGATACACATCCCATCAGCCCCATAAAGTATGGCCAATGGTCAGGAGTTCATGGGCACTTGCTGAAATCAAGGTATGGTGGGCGCCCAATGATTTCTTTTACATCTGTTTGCCCTGGATTAACTGGCTTTTGACCTACATGTGCATCACCTCCCATTGCCCCCCCCCCCCATAAACAAATTCCCCCAGTGCATTTCCACCTGTACATCACTTTGTCACAAAGGGGGGGGTGTCCTTGGGCAACAAGAGGCTTTAAAGAAACTCACACAGAGTGTCTTCAGAACACATTTAATTAGTGTGAATGAGTTTGTGCATCCTGTTTTGGTCATGTGGGCAGAGCCCAGATCATTTTGGTACCTGGTATCATCCCCGTGGCCATGTATGTTAGCTACAGATCACCTTGCAGAAAGCAGGGGATGATGTCCTGCATCAAAAAGATCTTTTCCATCACCCCAGATGTGTGGATGCATTTGGCTTCTGCTGCCTATAAAGGAATTCCATTTGCATCACAGAACCTCTGGCATTTCAGAGAAGAAAACAGAAGTGGTACTTGTGTACTTTCTGATTTTGCAAGCGGGGTATAATGTCATTATTTATTAATTTCTAAGATATACTAGTTGTTCTATAACTGATAGTTTCTCTCTGCCCCGCTTACACTTTGCTAAAGCCTCTGGCTCCACTAGGGAGACTGGACAGTTTGGTTCATGTTGAAAGTGATCCAACCCCATTCATACTTTTCAGACTAATGAATATCTTTTGCAAATACTAATGCAGGTGTCCTTTGGACTGTACACTTCTGTGAATTTTTCAGTGTAGTTCTTGGCACAGAAGCACACATGTACACAAAGATATGTAGGGGTAAATGCATGCAAAAATGCATATGTTCCGGGAGATGCATGCAAATGTATCTTTTAAGGAAAATGAATACAGGAGGCCTCAGAGCTGGGACAGGCTGAGCCTGTGCCCCACCTCCCCAACAGCCAGGATGCATGCCACCGCTGCATTTGGAAGCTTCTGTGCTTTGAGGCTGCGAGGCACAGGGATGCCCCTCAATGTCCTCGGAGACTTTGCATCCACGCTGGTCCAAAACAGCAAGAAGCTCCAAGCTGGAGAGGCCTACGTTAGTGAAACATTTTCCTGCAATTTATGCTTCCATTGTGTGCATTTTAAAATCTCTGCTTCTCTGGACTAAGGGCACCGGAGTGCACTTTTCACATTTGCAGATTGCTGATACCGAATTTGGTGCTCAAGGTGAAGGAGGTTTTATGTTCTCACACCTAGAAACCTTGGAGGTTGCCTGATTGTTGGGCCATCAAGCCCAGGATGACTGGCAGCCCTCGTCCCAGCTCTTAATCCAAGGACTTTCTCCTCGGTTGGCCCTTTACCTGGAAAGGCCAAGCTTGGAAACGGCCCCCTTCTGCAGCCCAAGGCACACGCAGCACCACGGAGCGAGGCGGCTGGCAGAGCCTGGCCTCTCACGTTGCTTTACAGCACTCCATGTGCACAGCTCCTTTGGCAGAGAAGGGAAGGATTCTGCCCTCTGCTTCTTGGCAAAGAGAATCAAACTCCTTGCACCCTCGGGGCCAAATTCAATTTCTCTTGTGGGCTGCATTACACTAGTGATTGGGGCTGAAGACAAAAGGATTAATGGCCAAATACTAAAAATGCCCCCCCTCCTACCCATTTTGGCTCAAAGCTCTTCCCACCAGTAAAACAAAATGACCCAGTGAAACAAACAAGCAAAGCAAACAGCTGCAGGAGAGCCATTAGAATGGAGAAAAATTGCACAAAGCCTGGGAAGCCACTGGCAAATGTGATTAGGGGTGAGGCCAGAGGGAGGTGGCCATGACCTTTTGGGACACCCCAGAGGGCTTGGCTGGAACCCCGCGCTGGCCAGAGCTGCCCCGGGAGCTGAGGTTCTGCACCGCTCTCCTAAGTGGAAGAGTCTGCACTCCTCAGAGTGCGTCAGGGGGTCATAGATCCAGCCGCTGAATCCAGTGCAAAGGGTGATGGGGAGGCCCCTGGAGATCCATGGCCAGCTGGGGTAGGTGGTCCTGGGAGAGGTGGGCATCTGTTTTACGTTCGTGGCACTGCCCGTCCATGAGTGTGCAGCCTGTGAGGATCACGGCTTTCAAGTATGGAATAAGCGCCATTCAGAAATGCCCCATACTACCTACCCCCATCACTAAGTGCTTTACAAGTGTCTTCATAAAAGGCTACGGTTGGAACCGGCAGCGCGGAAAAAGGATGCCGTTTACTCCAGAAGGAGGGGAGGGAGACATTGCCTGGGCTCAAGACATGCTATTCCTTCTTCAGCACATATCAGTCCTGCTAACAATTGTGCCTCCATGCCAGTTTGTATCCTGCAGCACCGACGTGGTGTGATAAGAGGGTGCGTGCTAGTGATGCCTTGGCCTCCTTCCATCCCATCGTTTCCTAGGCAAGATGAGTTTAAGTGACTTTTGGAAACACTGCAGTGAGCTGTGAATGATGGATGAAATGAAAAAATCCTTGCTCGGTGCGCACAGAGCAGAGATGACGCTTGCCAGATCCCTCCTGCGCCGTGTCACTTATTATCCAGACACTTGATATGTGTCTCGGTGCGAGACGGAGCCTGAAAAAACCCCGCAAAATAAAAACGGAACATTTCAAGGTTTCTTCTTCTCTCTGATACTTTGGCATTGTATATTAATGCACTTCCCCCTCTATTCTCTGCCTGGGTTCATGGCCTTACTTGCGGTCAATGCATTATGAACACCATGCGGAGGCTCAGAAGAGTGTGCTCAGAAAAAAAAAGAGCAACAAAAGCAACAACAACGGCATCAAGGAAGCATATCTAGGTTCTCATACCATTCTATATACACTGGATCAGCAAGCAGGAACACCTTTTTTAAATGAAGGCAATCCAAAATTAATAACAGGTCTAGGAATATGGGAAAAAGGCCCTTGATTTGTTGGCCTAACGTATTGTAAATGTCTTAGATACCTATCTGGAATGTCTTGGAGAACACTGCATTTAGTGCTACAAACTGGATATGTAACTCAAGATTCATGCTGCCCATTGCCTTTAATGGGATCTGCAGTCAGGTGCACTTTCAAATGCAAATATTGTCCATTGCTTTCAGGGAGATGCCCATTTGGCTCCCAGCATGCACAAGCTTTTGCCCTTCCATATCAGTCACCTTCATCACCACTATGGAATGATTCCTTAGACTGAACTGGACAGAAAATGGGTTCAGGGGAGTCATCCAAAATGTTGGAACTACAATGTCCAATTTCAGGACTCGAACCTTCCGGATCATCCTTAACCGGGGGGATGGCCCAAGCTCATAGAATCCTAAAGAAGCCATCACAGCTCCACCTCCAAGGACACGTCTGCTATAGCAAGTGAAGTCAAACACAATGCAGCTCAGCAAAGCAAGCCCATTCACGTGCTCCCACATCCTTGAAAGTGGAATGAATAAATCAAGTCATGGAAAAGCACATATGAATCCGCTTTCACGTGCTATAGGAGAGAAAGAAACATAACACGGGAAGGACGTGTTGTCGGACACACCATGCTAGAAGGATGAGGGGCATGTCAAATGTTCTTCTATATACTCATACGCGGGAAACCATTCTAAAATTCAGACAATTTGTATGTCTGCACTAAAGATGGCAGACTCATCATACCCACTTAGAGAATCCTTTGGACTAATTAATGCAGAATGTAAGTGGAATAAATAAATAAAATAAATACATTTCTGGCTCCAGGAACATAGCTTTCTGCTGAGATGTTTGAGTTACTGAGACATCCATTTCCAGTCACCTCTGCATCTCACTCTGATTTCAGTCTGGATCTAAATTGGGTTCCACACAATCAGCATCAGTGTTAAAAACTAGTGATTTCAATCAAGGCTGTAGTGGAAAGGCAGAAATGACAGACCTCGCCAGCTGTTCTGTGTCTCCATCTTTAATCTCATCAGTGTCCATTATTGTCTCCCAAAAAGTCAGATGCCTTTGATTTCTATTCCGCACTCCCCTCCCATTACATTCCTAGATGATGGGGCAAAGGTCATCTAGGATTTCCAAAAGACTGGAGCAAGTCAATGCAGTTAAGGAGGCCATGTAATGATAAGACACTTGCTAAATGAACATTTCAGAAAAAGAGGTGCCGTTGCATTTTCTTGACTGAAAAGAGCTGGAGAGCTCAGAAATTCACGCATTCCCTATTAAGTTACAGTGTTCCAGCAAGGCATGTTGGCCTGGAAATAAAAAGTATATTAGCAGCAGTAGCATTGCTGGTGGTGCTGGGAGGCCATCAGGTGAAGAGCTTTCAAAGGGGCTTAGACTAATTGATGGAACCTGACACTTTCTGTATGCAAAGTATGTGCTTTGCATTGCAGCCCCTACCCAATTATTTTCCGTCCTCTTCCTCTTATTGTATTGATTGATGAAGGGTCTAAAATTGCTAGGTGGGGGAGGAAAAGAAGAGGGAGGAGGAGGAGGTCATTTCAGCAGACTAATAATCTAAAGGTATTTGGAACCGTAAGAGTGAATCCCTACAGTTTTCTTGAAATATTCTTGGAATAATCATTTGAAAACTTGAATGTGAACAGCTGCTATTATAACCTAAGAAATGATCAATGATCACAGATCATTTCCTTTTATGTCAGGCAATTACCCAACAACAATAGTCAAGCTGGGTGGGGATGATAAACCATGTATTGACTATCACTTATCTAGTGTCAGCTTTCCCCTTTTTGTGAAACAGGTCAGCTATCATATAAATTGTGTGTGTGGATTGTTCCGTCTAGGATACAAATCAACCTATCTTCCTTTGCACATGTTGTCATCTCCTGAAAAACAGCGTGCCTGGAGAGGATTGCTGTTGTCAGTCTCAGTATTGTCTAGTGCCAGTCAAGGCCAGTTGCTCATGAGAATCCCAGTTCCACAAAGGATGATAAGGCTGCAGTCCTATGCATGTTTAAATAAACAAAGTATTCTATAACTTCCAGAATTCTGGTTCTGGGAGTTGGATTACTATCTGTCTCCCATCTAAGAACTAATCAGGCCTGGCCCTCCTTAGCTTCCAAGATCAGACAAGATCGGGTGTGTTCAGGGTGGTATGGCCACAGGCAATCTATTTCTGTCTCAACTTTCTTATGATTACCCTAGAAAAGCCTTAAAGATTCAGAGCAGCAAAAAAGAAGCAAAAACATTTCTATGCTGGCAGGTCAGGCATCTGAAGGCAATTTCTGAACTGAGAATATGCTCGGTGCCTCCATTGTGTACCTTAATTAGAGCAGAATCGCATGTTGATGAGGAATTTGATCTTCGTGAATTTTGCTGCAAACTTACCCAACCCGTGCCTCCCAGATGAATGTGTGGCTCAGAAAATAGCTATACTTTTGGGTTTTAAACTATTCCAAGCTTTGCAAAATCATTCTTGGCTCAAAAAGCATACAGAAACAGACACTCTTTTGATGCTCTGTTTGAACTTTAATAAGACTCTAATAGTTGTGTATCTTAAGTAAAACTGCTACTGAATTCTGACTGAAACAGAAGAATGTCTGACATTCATTGTGGAATGGGGGTATGTATACCTTCTTGCAGTTTTTAGGACTTTCACCGTATTAATATATCCCTCACCTCCACCTATGTGCCCTGGTACATTGTTTTATCTTGGTGTTATTATTATTAGCCTGAGTGCATTAAGATTCCTTTTGTGTGGTTTTGCTGATATGTGTATATGCATCATTGCTATTTATTTATTTATTTATTAATTATATACCACCCCAATAGCCCAGAGGGCTCTCTGGGTGGTTTACGCACATTAAAACCCACCAATCCTAAACAAATAAATAAATTGGCTATACCACAACAGTATAAAATAACATAGTTAAAATGAATTAAATAAATATACCATTAAAATTAATTAACTTTAAAATATTGGTCAAATAAAAAGGTCTTGACCTGGCACTGAAAAGCATATAATGACGGCGCCAGGCGGACCTCTCTAGGGAGCGCATTCCATAGTCAGGGCGCCACCACAGAGAAGGCCCTCCTGACCTCTTTCAAAGAGGGTTCCCGGAGGAGGGCCTCTGCTGCTGATCTTAGCGGGTGGGAGGGCATGTAGGGAAAAAGGCCTTCTTTTAGGTATCCTGGTCCCAAGCAGTGCAAAAGAATCATAAGTGCATGTGCAAGCACATCAAGTTTGGTGTGTGTGTGTCAATGACAGGAACAACTTTTTTATAGGGCATTGTGAGGAAAAGTGTCAGGAGCCCCAAAAACAGTTGTGCAGTCCCTCTGTGTGGGGAACCGAAATGGTTTGCACCTGGATAGCCCGATAAGGAACAGGGTGGCTGAGAAAACAGGGCTGGTGATGTGGTGGATGTTTGTCTTAAGCTGCTCTGAAGAAGCAGGAATGTAGTTTTTCATAGAAGCAAAGTGTGTCAGGAGGGGTCTCCCGGGCCATCGAGACTGACCCCTGGAGCCACTCACGTAATCCCCAACATGTGGTTATGCAATCTTTCCTTGAACATCCTCCCCGATAGGGCCACAACCACCTCCCTTGGAAGCCCATTCCATATGCTAGGAGTCCTAACTGTCAGGAAGTACTGTATTTTTTGCTCTATAAGATGCACCTGACCATAAGATGCACCTAGTTTTTAGAGGAAGAAAACAAGAAAAAAAAAATATTCTGAATCAAATGGTTTACTAAACTATTTAATAAACTATAACAGAAGACAGTAATACCGTATTTCAACCTTGTAAAGTGAACAGCAGTCAACAGTGGCATTAAGAACCATCTTCACTGTCATTAACAAAAGAGAGACTTTAAAGTTTGAGTACTCTTCTAGTTTTCGTTGAACCCATAGAACTCATCATCACTAGAGTCAGAATTTATGAAGCTCTGTTGCTCACAATCACTGACATCACTTTCTTAGTCAGTAGTGGAATTATTGAAGGAATCCACAATCTACACCAGTTATACAAGAGCTGCTGCAGACAATTCAATAACAAATCTAAAAAAGCCAGTAATGTCCACGCTGCCCTACTAGTAAATAATAGAAAAATACTTCTGACAAAAAATGAGATATTGTACAGTAAATCAAACACACAACAGACTAAGTAGCCTTAGCCTTAGTTTGAAAACACACACCAACCTGTGATTAACAGCTCTCACCTGCACCGGAGGAGGGGGGCGGAGCAGGGCGCGCTGAGCGCGTGCCAGCCAGGTGTGGTGCAGCCGGGCTGGCAGCGTGCCGGCAGTGGTCTTCCCAGGCGGTGGGGGTGAGCAGTCCGTCTCTCCGTGCGGCCGGCAGGTTAAAGCCCGCGGCTCCTCCTCCTCCACACGCCTCCCCCTGAGTGGCACAGCTCTCACCTGCACCGGGGGGGGGGGCGGAGCAGGGCGTGCCGAGCGCGTGCCGGCCAGGTGGTGCCACGTGGTGCAGGCAGCCGGCGGCGTCCCGGGCGTCGGGCACACGCACATTCGCTCTATAAGACGCACAGACATTTCCCCTTACTTTTGAGGGGGGAAAAGTGCGTCTTATAGAGCGAAAAATACGGCACTTCCTGACATCCAACCTGTCCTTTTCCTATATCCTACTATAGTTGTAGTAGCTGCTTATAAGCTACAATAACTTTGTTACTAGTAGACAGTTCCTTGGCTTTGCTGGATCCTCCTTCCTATGTACATATTCTCTGAATGAACCCTTCTTCCTTTTCCCCCTTAAGCTTTCTCCCGATTCTGCATCCCTCGATCATCCCCTTCAGCCCTGGTTCCTCTTGAGACTTCTTGTTCCCTGATCCTGGACATTTTAGGCTGGAAGCTGTTGCTCTGTCAGATTCCAAGGCTACAGAACTTTCTTGAGGAGTGCCATGGCGCCAGTGCTGCAGGGGCTAAAGGCTCAGAACTGGGCATTGCTTCTCAGAGGACAACTCCTCAGGGTGGATGGGGCCACCTATAAGACCAGGCGACTCACCCTTTTGAAGGCCTTAGAAGGGTTCTGCATCTTCTTGAGGCAACAGCTTGCCTTTGTGTGGATAACAGTGCTTCAGCCAAGGTACTGAAAGATCTACCTCGCTTGGAAGTGACCTGGGCAGCAAGCGCTTTTGCTGCCGTCAGTTTCCCAAGGGAGGCTGATGCTCAGATGGGGCCCTGTCCACCTTGCTTGGCCACTGATTCTCCTAGAGGGGATGGATTAGAGTGCTTCCTGCTCCGGCTGAGCCCTGCTGGACTTGGATCTGCCTTTCTCCTGACTTCTGATGTACTCTCAGGTTGTTATCTGTTTCTGACCTGTACTTCATTCCAAACTGCTTGCTGGCCTCTGGCTCACTCACAGCTGCTGCCCCTGCTCTGGCTGTGACAATTGCCAAGATACTGTGAAGTTCTTTAAGGCACTGAGGAAGAGTTCTTTCCAAAGGACTGGGAACACTGTCATATTGATGGATGCTGAGATGCAGTGATAGGCTGTCCCTGAAAGGGAGGTGGGAAGCCCACATCTGAGTATTTGCTGAGTCTAAGGCTGAATCACAAAGTCGTTAAAACATGTCGTTTAAAACATACATCTTGCTTTTGAAAAAGGAGCTTACACACACTGATAATGAAAGACAAGCAGATGTTGCAATAAGGCCAAAAGTCCCAATTAAAAACAAGACATTTCTGGATTATATTTAATGAATACTTTCAAGGAATTGCCAAAGGGGAAAGCTGAGTAGGCAAAGGGTTATTTACAAAAAGAATTTGAATGCATCAGATGAAATCCCAGTCTGTCTGCACATGTCCACATTGCAAACAGAGGAGGGAGGCTGGAATTCACTGAATAAATTACCTGTTGTTAATTAATTATTCACCCAGCTCTAGTCATTGTCTCTGGATCAGTGAACTATAATTTGTAGCTTAATCATGGATGGCTGTAATATATGTAAATTCTGTACCCATAAACTATTCAGCTTGGGCAGTGAAGGATGGAAAATGCTTTGACTTAGCAGAGAATCGGAGGGAGCCTGGGCAGTAAAGCACGGAGCACCATTTGTGCGCGACATAATTGGAGTCTCTCGCACTAAACTATTAGGCTGCAGCTCTTCTCACGTTAAACTGAAAGCATTTTCATGCTACTCCAATGCCTGTCATTACATCAGGAAGGGGGAGGAAACGTGAGAGGCGTCGTTTGCAGGGGTCCCCGACTGCTCTAATGCATCGCCGGGTACCAGAGCGGTCACTTCTGCATTAGCCAAAAGAGACATGGGTGGACAGATGAGGGAGGGAAATGTCTGCATCCAAACTGAAATGTGCAAATATATCTGCTTGCATCTAATCATCTATCTATCTTAGGCTCCAAGCCAGCGATAATCCACACTGTTGTATTCCTGGTCACTATATATGGGTGCAGAAGCTGGACAGTGAAAAAAGCAGACAGGGAGAAATGGATGCATTTGAGACGCGGTGCTGGAGGAGAGCTTTGTGAATATCCTGGACCAACAGAAGGACAAACAAGTGGGTCCTAGACCAAATCGAGCCAGAGCTTTCCCTGGAAGCAAAACCAACCAGACTGAGGTCATTGTACTTTGGGGCACATCATGAGAAGGCAAGGCTCTCTGGGGAAGACCATCGTTAGGAAAAGGGAAAGGATGAAGAATGGGAGGAAAAGCAAACCAGAGATTGATGGATTTCATGAAGGAAGCCGCCAGGTTGAACTTGGAAGAGCTGAGCAGGGCTGTCCTGCATAGGTCATTTTGGAGGTCTTTCAGTCAAAGGGTCACCATAACTTGATGGCCCATAAGAACAACAGCATCTGCCAAGTCTAAATCCAGTTTAAAGATAAAGAACCATACAATGCCGGAGCCCAGTGCTCTTGACAGCACACAGACCAGTCCACAGATGAGTCTTCCCTGCTATGGAAAGCTGCATTGAATTTCTATTAGGAGTTGTTGTCCAACACATTTAACAAGTGCCAGGCTGTGGAATGCCAGGAGCTGTAGATCAACACTTTTAGAGATCACCAGGTCAGGAAAAGCTGGTCTACTTTCACATTTAAAAAGAATTGCTCACGTGTTAATAGAAATCCAGTCCATTTACGAAACTATGCACATGCCAGTAACTCTGCAGCAACCTTGAGCTCTACAACAATGAGTCATTTTACTCCTTCTCTGGTGAAAGATGCAATGTGTCGGAGCATGCATGGGGGGAGGGTGCTAAAAATAATGTGGCAGATGCGGACCTCTCTCTAGCCTATGCACATTGAATACATTTATTTATTTGGGATATTTCTAACCCATCCAATCACTATACATCCATGGATGGCTTACAAACAGAGATGTTTGTATACTGCACATACAAACCCTCCACATGGATGAAGTGGAGAGTTTATCCATATGTTTGGAAACCCCACTTTTACACGGTTCCTTATTCCATGGGCAAGAGATCTCCCTGCACAAAAGCAAAATAAAACAAAGGAAACCAACAAATGTTTAACACGTGTTTGACCACTCCATCTTGGCTGTCTGAAAAAGCTTGAGGAGAATATTGAAAACATCATCAAATTGGATTAACTTTTAGAAATCAACAAATGGCACAACTCCAAATCAGAAGGAAGGGAGGGAGGGAGGGAGGAAGGAGCCATATAAAGAATTTTTGACCTTGTACAAAGTCAATAAATCTAGATTGGGTAGCTTTATGGCACATTAATTCTACAGTAATTCTTTAGCAGTGGCTTTACACTCACAGAAAGTGATCCTGCCCGCACAAGGCGGCCCATCCTATTTTCACTAGATATAGTGTTCCTCTGGGGACATTTGCTGCTGTCCACCACAAGATACCTCCACGACGAGGTCCCACACATATAAGAGCCTCTCCTACCCACAAAGACAAACAAATCCGTACAAAATCTGAGTCAGCCCAAGCTGAGCCTCCCACTGTCCAGAGCTAAGGAGTCCACGAAGTGCCCCTTTCAGGCTGTTGAGTAGATAGCCCGTCTACCAGCAACTCCTACATCATATCTCCAAATGGTCTGGAGGGTTGCCCAACATTCCTGAGGAACTTTTCAGGAATTGTGGCAGGTTGCCATAGGTGGGAAGGATTGGTAAAAGCTGGATCCCCGGCCTTGTGCCAGTGGAAGTGGTTTCTACTGGAGCAAAGGCACCACTGGATGTGACACCTTGGTGGCTGGTACTCCAACTAAGCTAGCACAGCTGCCATTTTGGAAGCTGGCCTAGGGCAAAAAGAGTTCATATACAGAACTCTAGCTATAGCAGCTATAGGAGGTATGTTACTATCCCACTAAGGACAAGCCCGTATTCTAGTCCCGGATTGTGCTGGGTGTGTGCCAGATCATCACCTAGCAAGATGATACAGTTGACCAGGCATCTCTAAGGCGAGAGCTTTGTTAAGGCCAAAACAGTCAGGACTTTAAATCCATATCTCAGCCTTGCAGCTTTGGGTTTCTTCCCTCCCTCCTGTTGTGCTGCTTCTTTTGCTCTACAGCAGGCTCCAGGACTCCAATCGATTCTAGGAGACCATCCTCCCCATCTCCATGCTTGGAACTAGATTGATCTCTTGTACTGGTTCTAGAGCCAATAGATGCTGGATAGGGATTTAAAATCATATTTGCTTTGGTCCTCAGATCAGCTAAACGGTTTCAACATATCAACAAGATTTAAGTCCAAAGTGAATCAGCCAAACCTGAGGCAACTGAAGCCCCCATTTTGAAACTTGTTCTAAGTCTATATCGGATCATGACCCTTATTCATGAAAATCTATGCAGATTTTCCCGCATCGTCTTCAAAATGTATATAAAATTTACACAAGTTTGAAATGAACACATCTTTTCCCCTTGGTTAAAGTAGATCTGTGCACAAAGGGATGCATTTAGAAAAGCATGGAATTCAACTACGAATTGTGTCTGAATCCATGGTTGGTCTGAAAGGTCTAAAAATTCACTGAAATGAATTTCGTGGACACCTAGACCAAAAAGATGTTACTTTAAATCTGTATTTAGGTATGCTCTCTCCCCTGCCCACAGACACATTTTTACTCTGCATTAGGCACAGAGACCCTGATACAGCTCTTAAAATCTTCCCCTCTTCATCCTGATTGGACCTCTGCACCTATTGTAGAGTAAACATGGAGCTAGAGCTAGTGATGAAGATAAATTAATGTCAATTCTGGACCTCATTCAGAATGGATGGAGACTTGGTCTTCCTAAGGTAGCCAGGATCCTATCATGAGATTTCTGGTGAGATTTTAATTAGCACTTATCCATTATTAATGCTGTCTTGTTGCCCCATCGAAGGCAATGAAGAAATCCCATATTTTTCTTCTCTCTCGTTAAAAAGCACAGGCTATTATACTAATCTAGATACCCTAATCCCAGCCAACTGAGACAAATAGCACAAGGCATAATCTTGACCTTTACCAATAGTCTATATTTTGATACGCTGCCCATCTTGCCACTTCTTGCCCATTTAGCAAGACTGTAAACAAGGCGGAAACTGAATGGCACAGCCCAGCAAATTGCAGAATGCTGAAAAGGTCAAAATAGCACAGCACAAAGTTACTATCCTGTAATTTACCGAGTATATGAGCCATTCACATTCTAATAACTCATTCTCATGACAAGCCTTGTGAAAAGAACATAAAAGTCACAGTGTGAATCCGTTTCTAAAGCTGGCTGTTGGGTTTTTTTAATACAGATGAGAAAGGATTGCAGCTGTAGCCCACTTTTAATTTTGATCCCTCCCCAGCACATAAATGCAGAGCTGTCCCCCCTGCCCCCAGCCACGCATCACGTGTAGCTCATCGAAATGCCAAACTGGCAAGTTCTCAAAACCTAACCAAGAGCAAGAAAGGCTTTTCATCCAATGTTGTTTCCTATTTGTTGTTTAGCAGAAATTGGTCTAAACTGCAAAACATTCAAGTGCATCCATTAATGGAAAATGGAAAGTCTCTTGCACTGTTAAAGGTGGTGGGGGGTGTTTTCCCTTCATCACTTCTCTCTCACTGCCCCCCCCCCCCAACATTCAGGTCAGTCTATCAGTGCTTTCTGGTTCTTTCCAGAGGCTCAGGCTTGATGTCTTTAAATTAATGTGTGTGTGTGTGTGTGCTTGTGCTTGTGCTTGTGCTTGTGCTTGGGTGGGGCGTGGAACTGCATTATCCATCGTAGATGTCACAAGCACTATCCAATAGAAGTTTTTTTTCTGTTTCTAATCTCCTCCTCTCTTTCTCCGCCCTCTTTCTTCCTTCCAGTCAGCTGCAAGAAGGACAAGATGGCCTTCCAGAGAAGAGGAAGATTAGCGAAAGACAAGGATTGAGTAGCAATTCCCTTTCATTCTTATAGCATCAGTGCAAGAAAGAGTACTAGATACAGCACATGCTGTTATTTCCATGTGGAAATAAGAAGTTTAAAAGCAACTTATGTCTAGTATCCAGGGAGAAAACAATACCATGGATGGAGGAGGGTGCAGAAGGAGGATCTGAGCTTAAATCAGAGCTAGGTTGGTTTACACAGCAACAGGAGTTGATGTGGTGCTTTGGGGAAAGCAATTGAGTGATCATCCTACGCAGTGGCCATGGAGGAAAGTCCATGACAAATGGACTTGCAGCTGCATAAGACAAAAATAAGAACGGATGAAAAAGACGGATACAGCGTTTGGGAGGCTGGGCTTCCATGTGAAGTTGCATGGCCCGGCTGAAGCATGAGGGACTAGGAAGGACCCCAGGGCTTGGGCAGCATCAGCCAGGGACCATGCAGGGCAGCTGGGCCCCTGGCAACTGCCAGCAACAGCCCCCTGTTGCTGCCCGGCCTGTCTGGTGACGCTCATCAGATCATCACATCCACTCAGGCCACGATGCAGGCTGGCCTGAATGCAGGTGGGGTATTCAGTCTGGGTTGAGCTCGGGACTTCAGAAGAGCTAGCCTTAGCACCTTAAAAGTTCAGGCTACAGCTTGGAGTGGATCCTCACAGATCCTGGAGCTGCAGGACTCCGGAACCCGGCTGTCAACACTTCTGCAAATGTTCTTCCACATCTCTGGCCAGATCACATGAACTGACAACAGCTTGTCTATTACCAAAGGGCTACATGATCCCCCTAAAACAAATTCAGCAGGTCAAAATTTAGGAACTGACGGGCCGAGAGTTGTCTTCACGGCCTGAAGGTAGGAGATGAATATTATTTGAAGACTCAGCTTCTACTTTAGTACTACTCTAAGTTAGGAAGGTGACAGGCATTCCGACTGGATTGTCCTCTGTTCTACCTGCATCACCTCCAATGGCAGCGTGTTCCATCGTTCAACTATTTGCTGAATGAATGAACCGTTCTTTTTCTTTTCTTGTCCTGAATCCCCTACTAAATGTACCTACATTTCTGAATCATTGTGAGCTACCCAGAAAAATTTGGCTATTGGGTGGTAAAACATTACAATTATTAATAATGATAATACTTGCACTGAATGACCCAGTTTAGTATTTTAAGAGAGGGAGGGAAGCTTCTCTCTCCCTGCTTTCTCGTCCCCATGCCCATTTCTTTATATCCTCCTCTCACTGCCATCAATAATATTAAGGGTGCACTTAGAACCTTTTACCAACATCGCTGCTTCAAACACAATGAAAATTGGCATCCGCCCCTCCACCTATTAGCTCCTACAGTGAACCACAGCACTTAAGCTGAACAGCCAGTGAAAATCCATTCCTTGAGGGCTGCACACTTAGAAATCCTTTCCTAAACAGGTGCAGCATTGCATTCCACCAGTGGGCACCAGAAAGCAGAACATTGATTTGCATGCTGTAATGATGACCATAAAGTGGTTTTGCATCATTCAGTCTGTAATTCCCAGAAAGCAACTTACCCAGCTGGACGTGTAGAATGCTCGTCTGGTTCTCCATGGGGTACAAAGGCTGGGGAGGCCTCTTAGTGACTAAAGCTGAAAAAAGAAAAAGGAGGGGGCAATGAGGCAAAAGAGAAATGGGAGGAATTGAGACAAACTGCACAATTAGCATAATGCCGCAAGTGGCTGACTTGATAATGCACTAACATTGCTTGTAACAATGGTAATAGTTTCCTGGTGGGTTTTGCCCTTTAGATGGGCCATTGACAAAGCAAAGAATAGAGCAATTGTCCACAGAGCGATTTTCTAGTGAGGACGGGGGGCCATGCATCTCCGTGGACAAGCAGCTGCCCCTCCTCATGCCACACACTGATGTGTCTGGTGTCTATTCAAAGGGAGTGCGAGTTCAAATAGAACTGTAAACCTGACATGTCTCTCTATGTTGCTGTTGCTCAGCATAAATGAGAATCCAGGTATGGTAAAGAACTTAGAAGGGAAAGGAAGAAATGGTAAGCGACAGACTAGATGGCCCAGGAGGCCCCTTCTGACTCACTCGGTTTCTATGTTTCCATGTCTTAGACTGAAACACCCAGTTGGGCCACCCAAGACCTGTGTTATCTTTCTCTAAAGACAAACCAGTCTATTTGTCAGGGTCTTCAGTGATGAAATTCTGAAGCTGTTATGGATTTATTCTTTGCTGCTGGATTTATCTTGGTTTTCGGCACAATTCGTTTGTCATTTTAATGTTTGCACCTTGTTTTAATACATATAATGTATTATGCTCCACCCAGTAATCTTTGGTTATTGTGTAGTTTGAAAGTACAGCAAATGCATTCATTCATTATTTTGGACCAATTTCTGCTTCAGAATAAGATTTTTTTTAAATGCAAAAATGCACATTTATTTTTGAATGCTACTTTCCCTAACACATACCTTTTGTATGCAATTTTCTTCCTATACATCTTTTTGTAAGCAATATTTCCTCATGTGTGTGGTTTTGAGCCCAGAAGTGCACCACACATTCAAAAACATATGCAATATTCCCTTTTACTCCAAGTCAAAGAAAAAACCTTTAAAATAATATTCTTATCAGTACACTAGTTAAAATTGGCCTTTTAGACTAGCAGTCATGGCCAGTTTGAGATCTGAATGATAGACATCCCAAACAAAAGCAGCAGCCTGAAGGGATCTCTTAAGAGTTGTGTTGCCCACATGTACAACTTTATTTGAGCTAATTTGGTAAAAATGTGGCAGCTCAAAACACCTTATTCCAAACTCAAAAGCAACATGTGATGCCAAGAAGGAATCAGCAACAGAATTAGATGACTTTTGGATTATCCTAAGAGTAAAAAGTGGATGGCAGGAGAAACATTTATCATCAGTTTCCTTTGCTTATGCTCATAGCACCTCTGCATCCTGTTAGAAGGAGAGCTGTCAGTGGCACATACTCATTGTCTTCTTTCTACCAAGACTTTTCAAATGCAGCGGATGGGTCAATGCACTGTTCTCAGTCTGCGGGCACTGACAGAGACCATTCGCTAAGGTCTACTCCATGGCATTTGAGACTGAGAATGAGCTCAGTTAGTTTAGCAAATGGACACATGGAAAAGGTGTCGTCTCCTTTTGTGGAGATCAGCATTTCAGACCATGGGGAGAGGTCAGAACCCCACTCCACCCAGACCCAAGGGGGCCTCCTCAGAAGCAGAGCCAAGAAATACAGTGCGACCGCCAAGGAGCTGCATGCAAGAGCGGAGGTGGCACCGGAGGGCTCTTTGTGGGGCTTTGTATGGGCCCTTCTCTCCCTGAGGCCACCTTCTTGCTGCCCTAGTCAGTGGACAGAGTACGAGGTTGACAAATGATTCACCCAGTGGACAGGTAGTAGCATCCCACTGATGGAACTCTCTTCCATCAGGTATCCAGCTGGCACCATCTCTTTATTCTTTTAGGCACCAATGAACAGCATTCAGTTTTCACCATCAGTTTGGTGGCTGAGCCTCTGGTTTATGGTGTTAATGGTTCTATGCTGCTAATTGCTGCTGCCTGCACCAGATTTTACCTGTGGTACTTTATTTAAGTTTTTTTACATTCACTGTATTAATTAAGATTATTTTAAATAGTTTAATTTATTCACTATTTAATTTTATGCCTATTTTTATTATTGTTTTTATTTTTACTGTCTGTTTTTATATTATTTACTGTTTTAAAATGTATTATGCATTCTATTGCTTTAACTGTTGCAGAAATGTGAACTGTCTGGGGAGCCTTATGGCTAATGGGGCGGCATACAACTCTGATGAATGAATGAATGAATGAATGAGGAACAATTTTTCTGTCAGCTAGCGATGTTGGAGGAATTTGCAACAAGATCAGATGGTTTTGAATTTTGAAGACTGGCTTTTCCCAAGTCACATGAATTCTGAGGACTTATGAACTGGGTATTTTTAATGAAATTTAAATAAAATTTAAATAAAAATTTAAAAAGGGTTAATGAAAGCAAATGAATATAATGAAATTTGGGAAGGTTTTGTAAAAGCAGTATTGATACAAGGCAAAGTCTATAAATCTAATCAAGATTATAGGAATTTCTGGAGGGGATATGGATATAATTGAAGTATATTATATATTAATAATTGTTATAATATGTGAATTAAGTGGTGGCTCTATTGGTCTCTGGGGTGGTGGAGGCATTTTATCATTTACTTTTTAATTATTGTGTTTTTGCTATGTTATATTATCATTGCTGTGATGTGTTGTGTTTATGGGGTTTTTTCTGTTTCAAAAAAATAAAAAGGGGGAAAAACTGGGTATTTTTTGGTCCTTTTTCATAATGTAATGCCAGTTTACTTGTAGAAAAATACAAAAAAGAAAAGTCCCATAGGCTAAAGTTTGGAATTAGGCATTTTCAGGGATCTATATATGTTGGAGGGACATGCAAAATTTTGGGAATTTGTGTAAGAACGGATCTATGCAAAATCTGATGCCATCAGTGGGCAAGGGATGAGGAGAAGCTGTCTGATAATTTGTGAAACATGGATGGTATAGGTATTACAGTGTCGGGATACTCCTGCACCAGAAGAAGGGTATTGGATAGGGCTCTTCACTACATGGACCTGCCCAGCAGGGGGCTCTAGAGAGAGATGCAACCAGCCTGGTACGATTCTAGATACTCAAGTGACATTTGCCAAAGACTCTACACTAAATTGATCTGTACATATTTTTTTAAACTGTAGATGTTGAGGCAATAAGAACAAGAGCAGGTCACTAGGGGTGACAGACACAAGGGCATTCATTGATCATATATATTTTCCAATCTACATTTGTTCAAATTCCACTTTCCCCCAACTCTCTCATCGCTCCTCATGAAAACTTGGTCAATAAATAATAAGGCAGGGGAAAGAAAGCCAGGAACCACTGAACCAGAAGTACACAGAATGATATATAACCTAATATCAATCATTTTATTTAAAGCGATCTCTTTAGAGAAATCATTTGCTGTTTGGTCTTGGCTGACTGTAAAGACCAGGGAAAATAAAGCTTATGTTCCTTCACCTAACACTTACAACCAGAGAATCTTATCACAAGACCCAATGCTTGATAAGATTGTGGCTTTCCCCCTCTGGAAAGTCTCCACCCTGTAGGAACTCTTCCAGAAGGTGCAATCTGGGAAGGGGCAGAAGGACACCGTTGTTAACGGAAATTGGAAAACGTGACAGGTCATCGAGATTATTTATTTATATTGCGATTTATATCCTGCCTTTTTCCTACAAAGGGCTCAAGGCAGCTTATATCATTTCTCCTCCTCCATCTTATCCCCAAAACAACAACCCTGTGAGATAGGTTGGGCTGAGAGTCTGTGACTGGCCCAAAGCCACCCAGTTGGCTCCATGGCCGAGCGGGGACTAGAACCCAGATCGCCTGAGTCCCAGTCCCATGCTCTTAACCACTACGCCACACTGGCTCTGGTTATGGGTTGTATAACACCACCATTGAGGAAAATGTTGTTCACAGCAGTTCTGCAATGCACAAGTGGGCTGGAATGAACAGGCTGGTTATCCCTCTTTTAATACCAAGGTTCCAATCCATCTTGGAAAGCCTCAGATCCTGGGATGTTGCCCAATGAGGACAAAGAGCTCCATTAAGAAGCCGAACTTGTATGTAGGCAAGTTTCAAAGCCTTCGCGTGTATGCATGAGTGAACCAAGCACTAGATGGGGTACCTTCACAGCTCTTGGAGGACAGGTCAACCAAAAGGTTCTAGAAGGGTACGTGACCCTTATGCAATATTTTCCTGTCCTCCACGGCCTAGAACTGAGTATTTGAGACATGCATATCTTAGGGATTGCCTTCCCCAGTAAATCCCCACCCCACCCCAGGTATGCTTCTGTCAACATCCAAGGCATTATTCCAGGTTTCTAGCCAAGTGAATCTCCCTTGGGTATCCATAGCACAGGAGTGTGGGAACGGTGGCCCTCTAGAAGCTGTTGGACTCCAAAGGCCAGAGGCCCACTTAGCATGGCCACAGGAGATGGGAGTGCGCTCCAGAAGGCAGCCCTCTATTTTGAGCGGCCTTCTGTCTGCAGGTGGCTTCTATCTGACGGGTTGTCCAGTCCTGGGGCCACAAGGAGGTGCACACTAACACTTAGCACTGGACGCTGAACCAAGCATGCAGCCATGCAAGTCGCCGGAGCAATCTTCTCCACTATGGCAAGTTATGTTATTTCGCTTGTTTTATTTCTATTTTGCCCAATTGCCAAGGCATTTGGAGTGATTTAAAACAAGTCATAATATCTAATAAATGACTGTATAAAATACAAATCCAATAAAAACACCATAAGAATTCACAGCAGAGATTTTAAAACTGAAATCAGACAATTTCAGTGACCAAAGGAAGTGAAAACAACGAGCCCACTTAGAAAGAGTTGATATAAGCCTTCCTCCTCACATGCCATCTAGTCCAACCCTGAGATCCCTTAAGCCGTCTCCTCTTTTGTTTCAACACACAGCCCCAGGGGACACTGTGAAGGCACATCCTATCCCTCTCAGCCCTCATGGCCAGCCGAAGAAAACAATTCTACAATGTACTATGCCATAGCCTGAAGTGTTGGATCTTGCCTAGTCTTAGAAACTAAGCAGGGTCAGGCCTGGTTAGAATCTGGATGGGTGACTTGAGTGTATGATTCTATAGTTATTTTTGTAAATTGCCCAGAGAGCTTTGGCTACAGGCAGTATAGACTATACTACTACTACTACTAATAATGCTTCTCTATTTAAATTACTGTTATTGTGTACTAACCAACATTAACTTGATGGACAATAAACCCATTTCCATTATTTATGTCGGACTAACACTGGGGGCTACCCTTTCTTTCTAAAGTTGCAGCTACAGGACAGTAACATTTATCTTTCTCCTCAGGGCTTATGCCAACAAGCACACACAGCATTTTCATTTCTCTCCGCTTGATTGGCATCTGAATGTGTGAAGGGATTCCAGTAAAACTGAGTGCACAGGAAGAGAGGTAAGAAGGTAAATTTGTGGCTCTCCTTGCATACACAGAAGGCAACCCTTTTTGTTGCAGGTGTCAAACGTTGGACAGGTTGCTTTGAACCTGCCCTCAAGAGTGGCAAGAGTGCAGAAAACTTTAAAAAATATTAAAACATGTGCCAGCTGTGTGGATAGCACACACATTTAGTTTGGTCACTAGGTGGCAACGGCCTTACATCTGAGTGGAAACCATCGTTTCCTGTAGTAGTTGACATGGCTTCCCCAAACCCTCCCATGGCATTATTTCAACAGCATTGGCACTGGACTATTTTCTGCACAGGACGACATCCCTCCCTCAGTCCCACAATAGAGAAGCAACATCTCTGCAAATAGCTCACTATGGATCATCGATCACATTTGTCTTCCAAAACTTTCTGTATTAATCTCCAGTTTTTAAAATTTACAGTCTCAAGGAAAGTGGTTGGCACCATTTATCTAGCAGCAAAATTCAAAGATGGCTATTGAGACACCCAACTGTATTCTGGGCTCTAGGGATGAATTAGTGGTGGATGTTTGCCAAAAGCATGTCAAGCTTTCTCAGCTGGTCAGATACTGATATGATTGAGCCAGAAAGGTACATATACATTTTAGGCAGAGAGGAAAGACACTCCTGCGAGTACATAAGCATGGGGCTCAGGGAAGCTCTTTGCTAAGCACAGCATTCATGGCACTCTCTTACAACACTTTAAGTAATAACTTTCAAGAACAGTGGGAAACGCTTCTGGGGAGCAAATGGTAGCTGACCCACACAGATAAGCAACATAAGCAGCCCAAGGCTGAATGAGCACATGGACCCCTGAAAGACAATTTGCTCGCATCACAAAATGCACTGCCTGGGGAGTCTTGAGCATCCCTTATGGTGTACACTTTGGGGAGTATCCAACAGGGCTGTGGCATTCCCTCCTTCTCTGTTGTGCAGCTGAAATTACCTCTTCATTAGCACTTCATGAAACAAGACCCAGAAGACGGGATCAGGGCAACCCAGGATGACTCTGTGAGGCAGCCTGTGCTGATCTGCCCCCAGTTCAGAAACGGGCATTTCCAGTCCTACTGGAAGGATGAAATTTTCTTTACACAAGCAGTGGGCCCTGCTGGTGTTTGTGCAGGACTGGATGCCGCCCTCTCACTTCATATAAAGGGGAAGGAGTGAGGCCAAAGAGACATGGCAAACTTCTGTCTGCACTGACGCATACCTTGTGGGAGTGACAGCCAGTCAAAGGACAGATACCTCTTTGCATGCAGAACTAAGGCTGCACCTGAAACCTGGTGGAGATGGTTGCCAAGTGGACTAGAGAATACCGATAGACGAATGGGGTTGATTTGACACAAGGCAGCTTCTTATACTTGGACGTAGCCCTCCCCAGCCGGGTGTTCCACTCCAGCACAGTCAGTATTCAGAAATGCTGACAATTATAGTGCAAAACATCTGGAAGGCACCAGCTGGGGAAATCCTTTCTGAAATCCTTTACTAGTTCTAGGACTTCCACGGTGAATAGAAGACGCTTCATCCGGAAGACTTTAAACTGAGTTGTGGGGGGGGGGGGTTTCAGGCCCCCCAGTAACGTGTCTCCACTGGACAAAAGTGCGGGGAGGATCAGGGCTCTGGGAGCAGGGTTTTAGAGATACTGCAGGAACTGACAGGACTCCTACCGAGAGGGGCCAGGTATCAGGGAGGATGGGAGGAAGGAGGAGGCTGGGAACTCCAAGGAAAGGAAGCGGTGGGAAGGAGTTGAGGTGCATGTACACCAATGCTAGGAGCATGGGTTATAAGCAGGAAGAGCTTGAAGCTCTCCTGGGAATAGGAGGGTATGATCTGGTGGGAATCACAGAAACTTGGTGGGATGAAAGGCAAGTCTGGAATGTGAACATAGAAGGGTATCACCTTTTTAGAAAGGACAGGAAGGGAAAGAGAGGTGGGGGCGTGGCTTTATACGTCAGGGAAGGGATGGGATGCAGTGAGATAGAATGCAACACAGATGGGGATTCGGTAGAGGCAGTCTGGGTGAAACTTAGGGGTTTTGACAGGGAAAGAGACCTGACAGTGGGGGTATGCTATCGCCCTCCAGGTCAACTTGAGACCCTGGATGATGTCCTGACAGGCCAGATTCTAAGGATATCTCGGCGGAGAGACACAGTAATTATGGGAGATTTCAATCTCCCAGATATTAGTTGGGAGACTCACTCTGCGGTGACAGCCAGGTCACATCGCTTCCTAGAAGCTATTGAGGGAGCGTTTTTCACACAGAGGGTCTGAGAGGCGACGAGGGGGGGAAACATCCTTGACTTGGTCTTGACCAATAGGGAGGAGCTGATAGATGATGTACAGATTAGGGGAGCTCTGGATAGGAGTGATCACTCCATCCTTTGCTTTGAGATCAGGGGACTGGGGACGTGCAGCAGGTTGAGCACTAGAAGCTGGGACTTTAAGAGGGCCAACTTTGGCCAACTGAAGACCAGACTGGGGAAAGTCTCCTGGGATAGGTTATTGGAAGGTAAGCGAGTTGAGGAGGGGTGGATAGCACTCAAAAGGGAGGTTTTGGAGGCGGAAGCCTTGACGATACCTCTAGTCAGTAAGGTGGGGAGGCAGAGGAGAGTGCCGCCATGGATGCAAAAGGAGGTGGTTAAAGGGATTAGACGAAAGAGGAACCTCCGTAGGAAATGGGTAATGGGGGAAATAGACAAAAGGGTATACCGGGGGGAGGAGGCTCGTTGCAGAAGGATTCTTTGCAAGGCTAAGGCTGATTATGAGCTGAGACTTGCCAAGAATATCAAGAGCAACAAAAAGGGCTTCTTTCAGCATGTAAATAGGAAGAGGAAGGGGAGACAAGTGGTGGGACCACTAAATAAGGAGGAAGGAGATCCAGTCACTGATATGAGGGAACAGGCACAGAGGCTAAATGACTATTTTGCCTCTGTGTTCTCTCCAAAGCAGGATGGGGGATATCCGCATGGGAGATTAGATGAGGTGGGGACTTAGGGGCACAGATTAGAGTCACCCCCCTTGAAGTCGAGGGGCTCCTCAGGGCATTGGACATTACAAAGGCACCAGGCCCTGATGGGTTACACCCGAGAGTACTTAGAGAGTTGGCAGGGGTTCTCTCATGCCCGCTGGCCTCCATTTTTGACGCCTCGTGGAGAATGGGTGAAGTTCCAGAGGACTGGAGGGTGGCATCGGTAGTCCCAATTCTCAAAAAGGGTAGTAGAAGGGACACGGGGAATTATAGACCAGTTAGCCTTACGTCCATTGTAGGAAAAACAATGGAAAGGCTCATAATAGAGAGAGATCGAGTGATGCTAGATAGGGAAGGGAGGCTGACAGCCACACAACATGGCTTCCATAAAAACAGGTCCTGCCAGACAAACTTGTGGAATTCTATGACATGGTTTCGTGATGGCTAGATGGAGGGGATGCAGTGGATGTGGTATACCTGGATTTCAGCAAGGCCTTTGACAAAGTGCCCCATGATATCCTGGTGGAGAAACTGAGCAGTTTTGGGATACACCTAGTCCAGTGGATTAGGGCATGGCTGACTGACCAAAAGCAGAAGGTAACCATTAGCGGGGAATCATCGGGATGGTGGCCAGAGACAAGCGGGGTCCCCCAGGGCTCTGTCCTGGGCCGATCCTGTTTAATCTTTTCATTAAGGACATGGAAGAAGGGGCGAACAGTCTGCTGATCATATTCGCAGCAGTTTTAGACGACACTAAAACTGGAGCAGTGGCCACCACTGAGGAGCAGGTACTCCAGATCCAAAAGGATCTGGACAGACTATGGAAGTGGGCAGGAGACAACAGGATGGCGTTCAATGTGGATAAGTGCAAGGTCTTGCACTTGGGGCATAGGAATAGCTGTCATAAGTACAGGTTAGGTGACAAGTGGCTGGAGAGCAGCACTTGTGAAAGGGACCTCGGGGTACTGGTTGACTGCAGGCTAAACATGAGCCAGCAGTGTGATGCGGTGGTCAAGAGGGCAAACGCCACCCTCGGTTGCATAGCCAGAAGTGTGGCTTCCAGATCAAGAGAGGTATTACTACCACTCTACACGACTCTGGTGCGCCCACAATTGGAGTATTGTGTTCAGTTTTGGGCCCCTCATTACAGAAAGGATATAGCCAGGTTGGAGTCAGTGCAGTGTAGGGCCACAAGGTTGGTGGCCGGTTTGCAGTGGATGCCATATGAGACGATACTGAGGGAACTGGGTGTCTTCAGCCTGGAGAAGAGGAGACTCAGAGGGGATATGTTGGCAACAAACAGGTATGTGAAGGGATGTCACATGGAGATGGGTAGAGACCTGTTCTCCCCTGCAGAGGAAGGCAGGATGCGCTCCAACAATGATGTGAGCCGCCCCGAGGCTTCGGCGAATGGGGCGGCATAAAAATGTTTTAATAAATAAATAAAATAAAAAATCTCAGGGAGTCAAGGTTCCGTTTGGATGCCAGGAAGCACTTCCTGACAGTCAGGACCCCGAGGGTGTGGAATGGGCTTCCACGGGAGGTCGTTGAGGCCCCATCGGTGTGGGTGTTCAAGGATAGGCTGGACGTCCACATGGTGGGCATGTAGTGAGCAGAGCCGGCTGGTGCCGGAGGTCAGACTGGATGGCCCGGGAGACCTCTTCTGACTCGCTCTGTTTCTATGTTTCTAAGAAGCAGCCCATCTGGTTGGTTCCATAAAATGCACAGCTGTAAAGAGGAGGGGGATTATATGTTCTCTGCAGCACACCATATGTGCGGGCAGAACAACCTTTGGCACTCCCTAGATATCTTGGACCTCAACTCCCTGCAGCGCCACGCAACATAGCCATTAATTAGAAACATTGAAGCTGAAATTCAAAACACCAGGAGACACCAAGTTTGAGGCGGCTGAGGCAGGCAGGCAGGAGTGGCAAACCAGGCCAGCCACATGTGGGAATTCAGTGTCTGTCCTGGGACATTAACACAGAGATGCAAAATAGAGGGAAGTGCAGGGAAAGTGCAGAAAGCCAGACAGAATGTGTACATGTTCCTAATTCTCTTTAGAAACAGACCCCTACTTCTCTGTATTTGGACTTAATGTGTGTAGGAATGTATGAGAAGGTCATTTCAGTTTGTGAACTACTTGCAAATGCCTTCTTGGCAATCTTAAGTGCAAAGAGGAGGCAGATGGATTTCACAAAGGAAGCCACAGCCTCAAGTTTGCAGGAGCTGAGCAGGACCGCCAAGGTCAGGACATTCTGGAAGACGTCCATTCACGGGGTCTCCATAAGTCAGAGATGAGTTGACAGTATGTAACACCAACAATCCTAGATGCAACGGTGAGCCAGAACACATTTTCCTTGAAAAAGTTTGCAAATCCAGAACTTGAGTTTACACTCACAAAATGTGTGCTTGGAGAATGCACAGTTTTCTCAAACTGCACCCATTTTGAAAACTGCCCAGCTTCTTCATTTGCTTGTGCTAAATCGGTGGATTTTTTGGTGCAACTTTCCCATTTGATAGCTGTTCACTTTGTGCAATTTCTCTTTTTTTGGCAAAACAACTGGCAGGGGCAAAAACAAGCAGTGAGCTGACATTCAAAGCATCTTGGCAAGTTCAAACACCATTTATTTGCCCATCCCTACACACACACACACACACAGAGAGAGAGAGAGAGAGAGAGAGAGAGAGAGAGAGAGAGCAGAATCAGGAACAAGCTAATTGGATGCTTAAGGCCCAGGTACTCCTGCCCAGATACTAAATATATATGTGCAGGGCTGTTGTTTCTGATCAGGGAGCATGGGAATTACTATTCCCTATGCTTCCCAGCTGGGTTCATTGAACTGGGAGGAACTGGCACATTCCATGCACCCCAGCACAAAAGGGAACTCCTGAGCAAGTTGAGGGGTATCTCATTTCTAAGGCTAAGGTCACTTATATGTTGTCTTCTTTTACCAGCAAATTCACTCACTGAGGATTTTATTTATTTATTTATTTATTTAAAAATTTCTATGCCGCCCCATTCGCCGAAGCCTCGGGGCGGCTTACAAAACATCAGTTAAAATATAAAACACTAAAAATATAAAACACATTAACATTATAAAATAAGTCGCCCTGGCCAGAATCCCCCATTTTGACAATGATAAAGGGGGCTGCTTTCCCCCCTTAAAATGTATCTCTATATTGGGGAAACCAAGAACAACTTAACCTCTTCCTGTTAATTATTTGAACTAGCTCAGGAGAACACTATTTGTTACAATGCGGAACAGAGATGTTCCCCTAACTTTAGTCTATGCATTGCAACAAAGGGATAAAGGGGGTGTGGGAAAACATCGAGGAATCGCTGCATGTTCACCAGAGCTTGTGGGCTCACGTGTTCAGAATGCTTTTCTTTTTAGCAAGCCTGGAATGGTATGCTATCGTCTTGGTATTCCATTTGGAATGGATCATGACTTTCTGTACATGCGCTAAGCTGGTGAGTATAACCCTTGAATGCACTCTTTTGTCCATTACTGCTTCCCTTGTTGTTGCAGCTCAGCATCTGGAAGAACTGACAACTCCAACAAAGGAGGACTTTTTGGTCCCTTTTCATCACTCTTCTGTTTCCCTTTGATCAGTCATGCCGAGCAAACGTTGCATCACATGCGCAAGATGGGTGAAAATCAGGAAGGGACGCCCTGACATGGCGACGCATGACATTCCGACACACCACACGTTTCCAAACAACACCTTGATATTCCAGTTTCTGTAGGGATCTGTGACTGAGCAGTATCCAAGATTCCTGGGATACTCTGAATGTCGTGTCACTGCTGGGCTCGCTAGCTTGTTCTGTGAGAATGTGCAAATTGAGCAGCAAGTGAATGTGGAAATTCTGCAAATTTCCTTGCATATGTACACATTTCGCAACTGATGAAACTTTCCTTGAGAGACCAAAGTGGGGCTTGTTCAGTCTATAGGGAAATTTCAGCAAACCTAGAATCTTGGAGGCCAAATTAAACCTCTGGCAAAAGAGTGCAGGGAGGGGAGAATGCGGAATAATCATTTCCTTGAGGTGAAGTACAGATTTCTGTTTACCTTGTAAGTGTAAGAGGTAGCTGAGGGGCATCTTTGTCCTTCTATTTTTCTTCAGTTCCCAAGTGTGAAGCTTGCTGTTGCAGAGCTGTGGAACTCTTTATGGATTGGCTTCCTGCGGCTTTCTCTAAATGCCCAGGAGAGCACACAGTACTCTCTTGGAAACTTAGGTGGAGCTGCTGGGCTGAAAGACCTTGTTCAAAGGGCCCTAAAATGCAGCAGAACCACTTGGGGGTTTAAAATAATTTTAAAAATAGAGAGAAGATTTCTTCGCTCATTCTGCAATTTTAGGAGGTAAATGGAATCCCTTCCCCATGAAAAGAGCATTTGATAATTATCCCCTGGTTTGCAAAAGAGGCAGAAAGCCACAATGGCTATGTAGCAGCAACAGAAAAATATCAGGAAAATAAGGTTCAGTACAGCTCTTTGGTGGAATAATTACTGACAGCACAAAGTGGAATGAATAATAATATCTGTAGGTACTGCTGGTTGATCATTATTTTGCTATTGAAGATCAAGCTGGGTCTTCCAGGGAGGATCCAAAATGAAGGATGGATAAATTAAGAGGATAGACATCAGGGTACAGGGTGGGAGTGGAGAAGCAGGCGAAAATCTTTCATTTCCTTCCATGTTCTGAAGAAATGCCAACTTCCTCGCTTTAACCAAAAGTTTTGGCAGCCTCTTCCCATTAATCAACAGACAGCATCTCCTATCAGTTATTCAACAGCCTGGCATAAGTTTTGACAGCAGATCTTGTATTTTTGAATAGCATCCACTGGGACAGAATCATGGCATGCCAAGACCTTTTGTTGAAATTAGTGCATCTTTGAAGCCCAATTCTATGTTCATATACAGGTCAAAAATAGACTCTCTCAGAAAAGTTCGTGGCACCTGCATCAAGCATTTTACATCCTGATGGAACTGTGGGCACATTTGTGTCTGGCATGGAAATTAATCCAATGGAACAGAGAAGAAGAAAGTCTTTTTAAAGTTCACATGTGTTACTGAAAAAGAAGGCAACTTGGGCTTTGATAAGGCAATTTAAAACATCTATAACAAAATGTTTCTCACTATCTTTGCCCATTAACAAGAAAGTTCCTGTTTCTGGCTCCAGTCTGTAGGGCTGTGAAAAGTTTAAACAGCCCAACTCATATCCAAGTAGAAACAGAGAAACGGAGTGAGTCAGAAGGGGTCTCCTGGGCCATCTAGCCTGACCCCGAGCTCCAGCCGGCTCCAATTAGGACATGCCTACCCTGTACACATCCAGCCTATCCTTGAACACCAGTGGAGTATCAAGCACCCTCCCTGCAGAAGCCCATTCCACACCCTCGGGGTCCTGACTGTCAGGAAGTGCTTCCTGGCATCCAAACTGAACCTTGGTTCCCTGAGCTTTGCTCCATTGGAACACATCCTGCCCTCCACTGCAGGGGAGAACAGGTCTCTCCCCACCTCCGTATGGCACCTCCTCATATACCTAGGCGGGAAAGATGATGCAGTAGGCCTGTTTTATAATTGATAAACAAGAAGTCATAAGACAGGCTGACCTGCCTTGCAGGAGTATTGAAAGTAGCACTGAACTGACCGACATAGTTCTTGGAATGTTCAAGCAATATAAAATACTCTGCATCCCGTGCTGACTTATCAAATCCTGGAGAACATTACAGTCTCTTGGGTTTCATCCCATGCCCAATCAAAACGGCGGCATCTGAGTTCTTCCTAGCCCTCAGTTCTTCCTAGCTTCCTAGTAAAGACCCCTCCCTTTCCTAAGGGAAATTAGGAATAAATGTTAGCCTTTCTTTCAACTGCTCAAGGGAAGATAGATTAATTAATCAATTACATTTTTGATCTCCCTAATATCCAATGTTCTATAAAACTGACCTAAGATACAATATGTGGATATGGACACTTTTTTCCTCCACAGGCATAAAATAAGCTTGCAAAAATTGACATGGGTGAGTGCAATGCTTGGAGCATTAAAACATTATGACCACCTACACAGCTTTAAGCCTTAGGAAGAATCTGCCTTAGGGACTCCCACCAGTCCAGTGTGGCAAGAAGGCGACTTGTGGCATGGCTGGGGTGGCTCGGGCAGTTACAGTACTGCGATTCCTGGATGTTGCATCCTCTCCATTGTGCACCAGACTGAAGTATGATCTGCTTTGAGACTGGGGAACAAGTTCCTAAAAGGGCTGGGAAACATTGCCTCTGGGACATTTTATATAAAGTAAATTCCTAGGAAGTAAGAAGAAATTTGTACGGTACATTTTAATTCCCCCTTTAAATAAACAAAAATACAAACAATCAAGACACTTTAACAAGAGAAGGAGGACAGAATAGATGAGCCAACGAAGCAAGTCACCCTCCTCCTATGTATGTACACACATATGATCCTAATGCCTCCTAAATGGGTTCCATTTTAAGAAAAGTTCTTTAGAAATATTGGCTCATTTCTTTTCTGGCCCAGCTTTGTCAATTCGTTCAAAGTGAGTTCTTCAAACCAAAATTCTCCAGTACTTGGAATGGTTGCTGGCTTCCTATGTCTTGCCAACACAATTTTTGTAGCTGGCAAAAGGTTAGCAATTAGCTACATTACTGATTCACATCTGGACAATCAGTTATATTTTCCACCAAAATCAACAAAACATTAACAATTAAATTAAACCCATTGTTTTATCTCAGGTCAATTTAAGTATTGGTCATGGAGATGAAGGTGGGATGACTTTGATATAAATGATGTGTGTATGCATATTTGTATTGTATAAAATGCAAAGAGACCCTATTAAATGTTATTTTGGGCCGATGCATGTTTTCAGATAGATTGAAGAGAATATAATGTGCCAATCTATTCAGTTGGAAATACAGAGAACTGTAGGTTTGGGGGAATGGTCCTAGAGTCAAATTATGCTGATGTACTGTATATGAATGTACCCAATTCACACTTCCTGAACAAATATGTATTTGAACAACAAATATGTACTTTTCAGAATGTTACGATGCTATTCTCAGCTAAAGAAATGTGCAAAAATGCATATGTCAAGGAAAGTGGATACAAAATGCACATTAGGAGAAATTATACCCAACTGCATTATATCTGGGGATGTGCGAATAAGCAAAATCAAGTTTGCAGAAGTTCTCCTAATTCTGTCTCAAAGCTTGCTTTGTTTTGAGTTTGTATCAGCTTGAAAGCTGTTCTGTTTCAGTTTCTGTTTCTGTTTTTGCATTCACTTTTCAAAACATACAAATCAATTCTGTTCATCTTTGCATTTTTCCAAGTACAGATTTTTAAAGTGCGTTTTTCAATTGTCTCCCTTGAACACAATTTTTGGGTCTGTGAAACACTTGGAATCATACAGATTTGCTCTGCAGATGGAGTATGAGTCCACATTCAATGCAGAAGACGTCGGCTGAGAAAATCCTGAGAAAAAAGTACCAAAGTAAATTCTGCATACCTCCCTAATTTACTGCCAGCAACAATTGTGCACATTTGCATGCAAAATGCACAAAAAGATGTGTTCACATTGTTGACTTTTCCTCTGATAAGTTTGCCACCTGATATGGAAACTGGATGAAATGGATTTACGATCAGGAAATGAGGAATTTAATGAAACCAAAACTGATCGGTTTACAGGATCAATTGTCAGGATTAGATTCTGTAAAATCTAATCCATTAGATTTATGGATTAGATTCAAATATATGGCCACTAGCAATGTAAAGTCTTTGTTCAGTCTGTGTTTTGTGGTTTTCCAGCAGCTTTTCTTTCGTTATCCACTCTTTGACAGAAATGTATTTACACAAATATGGCATACACAACCACTTTAGGGACACACTGCAAAGGCATCATATCCCAGTGTGCATTTCATGTGAAACCAATCTGCAGACACTCACTACTTTTATCTGAACTTTGATGGATGCTCTCCAGTTTCCAAGTGCTTCCTGCTCACACTGCCTGAACAGCTTTTGGGCTGGGGATGGAAGCTGGCATAGTTCATGCAGTGTAGTTTATTTTCACATTGTATAGGGTGGGCTTGTATTGTTTCCTGCCCTGATGGAATGGGTGGCAGAGGAATAAGAGGCACGATACAGAAGAGATCTCAGCCCACACAGTATGGTGCAGCGTTTCTCTAACCCCTTTTGAACAGATCACTTGAAATCATGTTGGATCACTTTGCAAACTTTTGCTGCTCTGCAAATCAATGTATAGATATAACTCATGTTTTCATCACAGTATTTCATCACATTGCAGTATTAAACACACATACTCTGGGTCAGCTGTCTGGTGTGGTTCCTTTAACTGGGAACTGTTTAGGGAACAATGCTTAGAAGCACCAATAGCAGATTATGAAAATCTCTGCCTAGGAATTTGTTAGCCTTTCTGCTCATACAGCCCTGGTCAAATTCAGTCATCTGAAAAAATAACCCAAAAGTCGTTTCATGGACAGATATTAATTAACTCTTTTGCAATATGGACCACCATTTAGAATATCTGGTATAGTGATGCAAAGCAGGGGTGGGAAACTTCGTAGGATGCAGAGGGATTTTTGCCCCATGGGGTGCCTTTCATGGGGGCAAACTGATAGTTTAACACCAACATTCACATAAAGGATCGATTTTAGCTTCAAAACCAGCTAAAACTGGCTGTGTTGGTACTCTGTAGGGAGAACGGCATCACATACTTTTGTACAGTCACTGCCGCCAAATGGCTGAGGTGGGTGTAGGGGGCAAAATGGAGGGTGAGTGAGCCCAGAGCCACATTCCCCCCACACACACACACACAGCTGAAGGGCTGAACAAGACTTGACGGAGCTGCAGGTAAGCCCCACTCCTGCGCCAGCCCAGAACAAGGAAGCCCTGAACCAGTGGCCCTCTTGCATCTAACCCACCTCGCAGCATCGCTGTGAAGACAGAAGAGTGGGAGGAAGGAAACTGTTTCCCAGTCAGGAGAGCCTGTTAAAAACAACTGCAATCCACCAGACTCAGGCACGACAATTATTAATATGGAAAAAACGGAGCGTCAGCCTAAGCAGTGCATTCAGGAAAGAAAGCTGGGGCAGGGGGTGGGGGTGGAGGAGAAGCATTGTTGGCTATTTTGAGTGATTTGGTTGCAATTTGACATTCAGGAGATTGAGTTGCCTTTCCTTTACTAACACAGCAATATCAACCTGACAAAATGATTACGCCTGCATCCGTCATTTGATATAGCAGAAATAAAGTCACTGTAACACCGTGCTGTCAGAGGATAAATGTCTCCGGCTTTGAAAATAAACATCTCACACTTATTTTCCATAAAATGTCTCAGCATTCAGCTGGGAGCAAGGGAGACATCATTATCCCATGACAAAGTTCTGTTCTATTTGAAATTATTTATTCAAGTAGGAAATCCATCACTTGTCTGCGGCAGCTAGAGAGCGTAATGACTCTCAACATTAGATTCCCTGTTCTGGTGCATCTTGCTAACTTTGCATTAAACTTTTGGTCTCTTCTCCGTGTCCGGGGAGGCAGCTGGCTGAAGCCACCCTTCTAAGGAGCAAATAAGTAAATGATACTGCGATGGAGCCTCTAGATTCGCAGTGGTGTGCTCTTGCTTATCGGAAATAAGACAGGCATGCTCTTGCCCTGTGTAGAAGCATATATATGCAATACTATCAGCTACAGATCATAGCTGATATTTCCTGCTTTGCTGTGGGACTGGAAAGTAGAAGGGAAGCAAACTCTGGCATCTGTCACTAGCTGGAAGAAGGCCCTCTGCCTGCCACAGCACAGCCTCCCAAGAAGAACAGGAGGGTCAGCAGGAAACCAGCTTTCATAGAATCAGTAGAATAGTAGAGTTGGAAGAGGCCATGATGGCCATCAAGTCCAATCCCCTGCTGGTGCAGGACACCAGGTTACACCATCCCACCCAGATGGCTGTCCAAGTTTCCTCTAGAATGTCTAGAGTGAGAGAGCCCTCCGCCTCTCCAGGCAGCTGGTTCCACTGCCATATTGCTCTGACAGTGAGGAAACTTTTCCTGATGTTCAGCCTGCATCTGCATTGTCGCAACTTGCATTGATTATTCTGTGTCCAACACTCTGGCATCAGTAAGAAGAGATCTTGACCTTCCCCTTTGTGCCAGCCTTTGAGGTACTTATAGAGGAATATCATGTCCCCTCTCAGTCTTCTCTTCTCAAGGCTGAACATCCCCAGTTCTCTCAGTCTCTTTTCACAGGGCAGTGTTTCCAAACCCTGGACCATTTTTGTGGCCCTCCTCCGGATCCTTTCTAGTTTTTCTCCATCTTTCTCGGTGCCCAACACTGGGCGCAGTATAACAGTGTTCTTGTGTGTTGTGTTCCTGTACCTCGTCTGGCTGCCCAGTCTGTCCTGAAGATCTTCCAGAGGTGTTTTCCATGTCTCACAGCACAGGGTGCTTCCACAGGAAGACTGGGTACTATGTGAACCAGGGACTTAGCCGGTACAAGTTGGTTTGTGTGGCACCCCTACAGGGATCCATGTTTAGCCTTTTTCCATGCTGGGAGGGACGTGGTGCTGTCTACCTCTTCTAACAAGGAGAAGGGCAAAAATGGGCAGAGAGCGGGTTGCTGACACCAAGGGCTATGGCCACACCCTCTGAGATCATCTGGCCTGTGGAAGGTCTGGCTAGGGACAATCCATCCCTCCACTGCAATACTGGCCTGCAGTCCTGACCTGCTTGCATGAAGGCCTCACTGCGTCACATGCACGAGCCATGCCCTTAGACCAAGTGCGACCAGCCCAGAGTGGCAGCTGCATAACTGGCTCTTGACCATGAGATGGAAAACTGTGGCACGGTAGCTGGAGTGTCAGACTGAAACTCGGGGGATCCAGGTTCTAGTCCCCCGTGGGTGACTTTGTCAGTCACCAGCTCCCACTTCACTTACCTCACAGGGCCATCGTTGCAAGGCTAAAATGGAGAGCAGGAGGACTGGGTTTCTCACAAAAAGAATGCAGGTGAGATATAAATATAATAGACAAATATGCATGTCACATGGTTCTGTTCCGATTCCCTGACAAGTCAGCCTCATTATGCTCCATGGGGTTATTCCCCCTTTGGTGTGTTAAGGATCACAGCCTCTTTGGTAGGGCAGGCAGAAGCTCCCACGGGGAGCTTAAACTTGCGCTAGATTTCACTAGTTAGCATCAATGTTGATTTCATCCCACAGAGAAAAATCCCACTGTACAGAAACAGTTGACTTTGCATGGGGCTAACTTCACATATACCCTTGTATCCAATTTTCCTTGATTTTGTTAAAAAAGACAAGTGCAGAATGCATTCACTTTTTCACCACAAAAATGGTTCATTAATGTCAGAATCAAAATTTCACTCTAGTTAGTGAACTAAAAAGATGTTTTACACAGTAGACACAGCATTTCATCTAGGCTCTAAATACTTCCCTTTGAGCTTTGAGCTGAACAAAGAGTTTTGAAGTTACCCTTCATTTCAAGGAGATCTGCAGAGTGCATTTTAGGACCTTTTAAAAAATCTTTCAGTCTTCTTAATTCCCTCCCACTCACCCCAAGCCCCACCATCCTTTTCATCTTATAAAAAAGTAACAAAGTGAAGACGGATGAAGCAGGGGCCAATCATCCATCCTGAAGGGACAGCCAGAACTTTTGTATGCAAATGAAACCTATCACTCTTGCCAACCTGACAGCCTGCACACCAAAAAGCTGCAGCCTGAACTTAATTAATATTCCATGACCAATAAGACCACTCATGGACAGACATTTCTTGTAGTGATCAAAAATATACATAGTTTTAGTTCCAAGCAAGTGAGAGGAATTCAGTGTTCCTTCATTCGAAAACTTTTATATCACTGATCATACAGAATGTCGAGTGAAAAGAAGGCATTAGCATCTACAACAACCATGAAGAACGTAAACAAACAACCTATAAAAATACACAGAGAAAAGGCACTTAAAGATGGCAACCACAACAATGAGCGCAGTATGTAAGGTGCAACAGGTCCTTCATGTCTTTCTGCGAAAACAGTTATTTTACCCATCTCCAAAGGATGGACGAACCTTCCCTGGAATCTTTCTTTCTTTCTCTGTGGAAAAAGCCATTCTCCTTGTGGTGGCAGTTACAGCTTTGGCAAAGGACCGCAAGGGTGGGGGCCAGCCTCACCTAAGTGCTCTGAATTAACGATCCATTATTTCCCATAAAAGCATCACCAAACCTCACAGCAAAATGACGTGTGATTGATTTATGAATAACACAAGCAGTACTGGAAAGGAAGTCCCAGAATGGTGGGTGGGAATGATCAGCCATATGTAGGAATATTTCATCACATTGGTTTCAGATACAGGAAGTTGCCTTATGCTGGATCAGACCCAAAGCCATTTGGCCCCATTAGGGAAATGTGAATCAGAAAAACTCGAGGTCCCCCAAGATCTCTGAATTCTACCTACCTACAGCTTTTTCCAGGCTGAGTCTACATCCCATTGTGAGCAGTCTTTTTATTAAGGGCATAAAAATCTTTACAGACCTTCCTGCACAAACACACGCATCAATTGTATGCACCTCTGAGATGTGTGCATTCTCCTCTCCTGGATGAAGGCATATTGGCATGCCTTTTTTCAAAAGTACACGTTTTTCCATGTGTGTTTTTCAAATATATGCAGGACACGTCTGGACTTGTGTTCTAAAAAGTGCCTTTTCCACCTAGATAGGACAAGATGGACAGAAATCACTGCTCTTTCTCTTGGCTTCTGTCCTGCCTGGCTCACAGAAGGCAGGCAAAGAAGCATCAAAGGGGCAGATGAGGAGCAGCAGTGCAGGGAAATAATGGGCATTGCCGGGGCCTGGTCTTACCCACTCCCAATGTCAACAGAAGCCGCAACTGCTCCTGTTTCCAATGACCCCAAATTCCTGGATTCCCTAGAAGCACATTTAGATAACAACATTTAGATAACAGCAACCGACTTATCTTATCAGCTGCGGCTGGTGTTACTCCTCCACAGGTGCATATTGCAGGAGCAGAAAAAACAAGGTGAGTCTTGGGTGCCTGATAAGCTCCTTGGTGCATTTGGATGAGCTCTGCTCAGCTCAGCCAACACAGTGGGAAGCCACTCTCCAAATTCCAAACAAAGTCAGATTAAACACTCCCACAGGCGCTGTAACAGACTTTTTATCAGAGCTTAAGTCTTCAGAAGAATGCTTTGCATCCATCAAACCAGATGAAGTACTTTTGGAAGAAGAAGAAAACCTCCAGCAAAGCAAGAAAATCCTTCCCTTTTCTTCGGAATGGTTTCTAAATAAACAAACACACCACACTTCTGTTGGCACACACATTAACCCTCTGTGTATATGGACTGCAGCACAGGAACAAGAATGGAATTGAACTTCCCTCTCCATATCAAACATGCATTTTGCAAAATATTGCAATTGCAGAATTGGCCCAGCTGATGAATACCCTTCTTGGGAGAGTTATTTAGTGGCTACAAATGAGTGACCACGCCAGTCTGCACATTGCAGTGATGGAAAGCCATGGCACCCAGAAGGGGAAGGGGAAGGGGAAGGGGAAGGGGAAGGGGAAGGGGAAGGGGAAAGGAAGCACCGTGTATGAGAAACAGAAGATCCTTCTTTCCAAGCTACTTTAACCATCCCTAACAAGGCCTGCCGTTTTCTGACAGTGCTTCCAGAGACCTCAGTGGAGAGCAGTGTGAAAGCCAACTGATGGCTGCATGGGAGGATCTGTAGCTCCCCCCACTCCCCCTGCGATCAGTCTGTGAGCTCTTTTCATCCAGGGGGCCCTACCTGGTTGACCTTGGGGCCACGTACCCTTTAAGGGGTGCAAATGAGAGGGATTTTATAGTAGACTTCCAGCATGGTGGGAATTTGAGCATGTGAGAAACAATGCTTCCTTTTCAGCACTTCTCTGTAGAGTTTTCACACCTCATTAGCAAGTCCCATAAAGGGAACTGAACTAACACACCACAAGCACTTTTCTCTTTGATGGGACTGTCAGGTTGTTTAAATGCTTGAGCTGCCTTGTTGTGCAGGCTCTAATTGGAATCGCCCCTGTCATGGGCAACTGACATCCTGAGTAGTTTTGACTGCCCAAATATGGCAGGGCTGCTTTTGGATGAGAGCTGAGGTGCTTTTGCCTCAGAAGCAGATGCTGAGTTGCCACTGACAAGGGCTGGAGCCCCAGCTCTTTCTTTAGGATCCCTGAATCCCTGGAAGGCCATCTGCCCCACCCTCCACTGTCCACCAGCATTTGCAGAAATAAAGGGACGAGGATCCCAATTTTATTACTGGTCACTGTTTCATCTCATCCCCTGGATATGCTGGTTTTTTTACTTACACGTCCTTCATATCCTATTGCCCATCCCCAGAATCTTTCTGCTTGAGCTTAATAAATAAATAAAATAAAATAAAATTATTTTATTGACAGAGAGCCATAGGAGTTAAGTGCAGAGAGAGAGAGAGGGAGAGGGAGAGGGAGAGTTTGGAGCATATATAAATTAAAATATGCAAATTTGCACTTGCTTTCCTTTTCCTTTTTAATTTTTGTCCTGTTGGCCTGAGCCCCAGGTCTGTTCAGTTCCTAGTACAGCCCTTTTCAAAAGACAACTACACGGTTATTAGTCACAATGGATGATGATATTATTATTGCTAATTTTTGGTAGGAGTTGCATTTTTTAAACCCTCCAAAGCCATTCTGTATCAAAGCACTGTAGCCTCCAGCTCTTGTATCTTATGAATGATGAGGAACATTACTTGCAGTGACACCTCTTTGTCAGACTTGCTTGGGCTAAAGATAGACAGAATCCATTTGTATAAATTGCAGCTTTTGCTCCTGAAGGATTACAAAAATATATCGTGGTAGGTTTAAGTCTCAAAGCATTAATATAGTTAAAATATGCCATCTTTTGCCTCTCTCTTGGTGAGTGCCACCAAAGCTGATTCACTAAGTACACTACTGAAACAGCAATGGGAAGGGAGACATGGCACCCTCCACCATTGGTTTCCAAGGCCCTGCTGAAGACCCGCTGCACAAAGGCTCTTCCTCTCTCCGCTGTCCCCCCACCAGGCATTCTGGCAAGTTGCACAGGGGGAGATGGGCGGGGGAGCCATGGCCCCCCACTGCAGAAAGCCTGACTGCTCTCCTCCTCTTCCCCTTGCACACCCCACTTTCCTCGGGCACCGTGCCTTTTCAGAGCATATGCCTGTGGGCAGGGGCTGCCTTGTTTTGCTGACTGCATGTGAGCTGCTGAGGAACCTTTGCTGTTGAGAATCAGGATGAAAATGCAACCAGTGGATGTACAGGTTTCCAGTGGAGGAGCACTGAAACCAGCTCATTGAGGACTGGGCATGTTCAGTGATCAGGAAATGGAGGGGGAGGGGGGAAGAAGAGGGGGCTGCGGTCGAGTATGCAGACAGAGTGCCCGACACCTGGCTCCCTGAGGAGCAGCAATCCTCAGCTGGTGCTACTGGATGGCGCTTCAGCCAAGCCTCAGACCTCCCTGCATCATAGGCCATCCTTCTTCTGCAATAACCATTTTGTCCCATCATGACATGAGACCTTTAAAACATGCTTGACCAAACCCTTTTGTTTCTCTACAGGAATCTTCTGTAGTTAAAGAAATCCAAAAAGAAATCACATCCTTTCCTTTTCACTGGCTGCTTGGAGTTTGCAAGTGGAGGAGTAACCCGGAATGCAGAACACGGCCCCCAGTGACACAGCGCCAGAAGTGCCAGGATAAATAACTTGGCAAGGGGATTTCTGTTTACTTCGACTTCAAATGAAGGACGAAGGATTATTTTTCTCCCAGTGGTTCAATTGAAAGAGCTTCATTTAGCAAAGTCGTGGATGAGGCAGAAAAGCTACGAGTTGGCTAAGTCTTGCCAGGTTTGCCAGTGCAGGTCCAGTGATCCATGGAAGCAGAGCAAGAGCAGGCCGCTCCCCAAACTGCATGGGATAGCAAAGCTGAGTTCAGCACAACATTTTGTACCTGGCTCAGCAAGGAGGGATGGGATGGGGAAGATGTTTCCACCACCATCCTTCTTGGATGTCTCACAGGCAACCAGCTTGGATTTTGAAGCATGAAATGCAATTGTCAGTGCTTGGATAGGCATTGAAGCCATTAATTATAACCCAGCTTGCAATCTCTGCCTGTACAACATGCCGTGCATTTTTTAAGATGTTGTTCATCTCCCAGTGTACCACTCCTTCCTACTGTGCAAGACCTGGTCTTCTCACAATGGGAATTGCAGCGCTAGCAACACTTGCACCTTTCAGAGTACACTCGGGGTCACAAGCTGCTCCCTCCCTCCCTCCCTCTCTCTCTCTCTCTAATCTGACCAGCAGATTGGCCACAAGTCTGTGCAAGGGAAGAAGGACTGGATGAGGAGAGGGAGAGACAGCAAGAGAGAGAGAGAGAGAGAGAGAGAGAGAGAGAGAGAGAGAGAGAGAGCGAGAGAGCACAACTGAGGGGAAAGACTGTTGTCATCTCCTTTCTAGCTTATTTATAGAGTACCTAAGATCACTAGGCACTATAGAATAAATTAAAAAAAATACCTTTCCCAGCCAGTAAACTCACAATCTAAATTTGACTGAAAGGATAAGAGCAGGAGGAGAATGAGCTGGGAAATGGGAGGGAAGAGAAGAAGAATTCTGGCATGGAATTGTAGTGGTTAATCCAAAGCAGTCCTTGCACAGAAGGTAGTATTGTGTTCTTTCTAAGCTTTTTAGAATGTTGCGCATATGAAGGTGATAATACATCCTATGCTCCAAATAGGCACAGAAATGGTGGTGATTTCAGCTGCCACCATGTCTTGCACCTTGATTTTTATATAGATGCTCATTATTGGCCATCTAGATAAAGCACCAGGGAGAAGGGAAGAAAGAGGTTGGGAAGCTGATGAGAACTGGCAAAAGTCCTTGGCCCCAGTCTTCTCCCGTCCATGTCTCCTTTTTTTTCTCTCCTGCGAGATATATTTACAACTTCAGAAAAGGCAGCCAGCACAGTTCTTTCTGCTCCATGGGAGAATCTTGGGAGCTGGAACTCAGAATAATTCCACCTCACCCCCAGGCAATGCCAGCACAAGGCCAGGAGATTGTGCCTTTGTTGTGTTTTGAATGGTTGTACACTACCTTGAAGGGTTTTTAGCAGGTAAGGTAGCACATCCATTTAAATGAATATCTAAGGGCAAAAGAGAAAAACTAGAAATGTTAGGGGGAAATACCCTTTCTATAGATGGCAGACAACAAGGAAATCAACATTTTCAAGACCATGCCCATTGTACTTGGGACACTGAGATGTGTAGTGGAGAATGAATCTACTACACCGGTGGCTACAGTATGAGCATGAAATACTTAGGGACCAGGTTGATGTGAGACATGCAATGCATCTTTGCACCTAATGTGCAGCTATTTTTAAAAATTCAAATAGCATCAGCTGTGGGGAGGGATGACAGTGAGCAGGACTGCACAGGTACTGGGGGTGGGGAAATCCACCAGCAGCATCAGTGGAGGATTCCCCTGAACAGAAACGTCAGGAATGTTTCTGATTCACATAGAGCAGCCCCAGCTGAAACTCACAGGGTTGTGCAGTTTCTAGTTTTATTATAGGTGGGGATCAGTGGGCAGGAATGAAACGTGAGTTCCTTTGACTGGCTGACAGGTTTGCACACTTGTGACGTGTGTGCGTCCATTGCAAAGTCACTGGGTCCGACTTCAAGGCATGACTTGGTGGCCTTCTAGGCCCCTTACAACCCTAGGATTCAATTATTCACGTGTTCTATGCTAAGTCAGACACGAAACAAGATCCAAGTGTGCAGCGAACATGCGACAGTGTGGAAGGAAAGAGGAGAATAAAATCCATTGGGAAATTTGGAGAGGTCGCAGAAGAAGCAAGTAGGCCACCGTGCTGACCGGAGCTCTTTCCTTCCCTTTTACATCGGAGCACAGCCCACTTCCATCACGCAGGACGTGTAATCCCATCTTTGATATCCCCTACTTTGGGTGGCATGGCTGCCTTCAGCTAGGAAAACACAATTTTAAAATGCTTTTTCTGCTTGTTTTTTGTTTTTCATCCCGGAGTTCCCTCGAGGACTTTCTTTTTAAATGGATAATGAGAAGCACAGATCTGGAAAGCTTCCCAGAATGTACATCTGCCCTTTTAATGCAGTGAATGAATTTATTCATACTTGTTCACCTCTGGAATATTTGAAGGTGGGTCACCTGAGAAATTAGACTGATGGCTTGCTGGCTAGCATGTGCCGCCTGAGCTTCTTCGCTTCCTAATACACTTTCGCATGCCTTTTATGCCTGCCTTCCTTCCTCTTTTCTGCCATTAATGGGCAAAAACAATGTCTGCATGTGGACTAGGGAAACCGTCAGTTTCAGCTATTCTCCTTTTTCTAGTCTTACTGTCTATTTATGCATCAGTGCTATGATTTTTTCAAGAATGTCTATAAGACGTTTCCTAAGCTATTTTGAGCATAATTCTTAAAATAACTGCATTTTGTGTACAATGTTGCCTAATGCACATATTTTGGAAGTGATATTCCACTCTATATACATCTTTGTATGTAGTTTTCTAAAATTTATGCATTTTTTACTAGTGATGGGGAAATGACCAGTGTCTGAGATCTTTAGGATTCTTTGTGCATGTCCTACCACTTGTTTCATGTTCAATTCACATCCGTCTTTGTGATGTGCTGTTTGCTCTACCAAACTGAAGAAACACAGAAACAAAGCGAGTCAGAAGGGGTCTCCTGGGCCATCTAGTCTGACCCTCGGCTCCAGCCGGCTCTGCTCACGACATGCCCACCATGTGCATGTCCAGCCTATCCTTGAACATCCGCACCGATGGGGCCTCAACCACCTCCCTTGGTGGGTCCTAACCATCAGGGAGTATTTCCTGACATCCAACCTGCAGCCTTCCCCCATGACATCCAACCTTGAGCTTTGCCCCACTGAAACGCATCCTGCCCTCCACTGAAGGGAAGAACAGGTCATGGCCATCCATAAGTCACATACGCATAAATCACTAAAAGATTCCCTTGGGGTCTTCTCTTCTCCAGGCTGAAAAGACCCACTTCCTTCCATCTCTCCTCTTATGTCATCCCTCCCAACCCAGCTACCATTCTTCTTATCCTGTGTTGAACTGATTGTACGTCTCACCCATAATGTGGAGCCCAGAACTGGATGCAGTACTCCAGTTATGGGTGCACCAGAGTTGTGTAGAGTGGTATCAGTACCTCCCTAGATGTGGAAGCCACGCTTCTGGGTATATATCCAAGGGTGGCATTTGCCTTCTTAGCCACCATGTCACACTGCTGGCTCATGATCATTCTGCTGTCAACAAGCACTCACCCCAAGATCCTTTTCACGAGTGCTGCTCTCCAACCACTTGTCCCCCATCCTGTATCTGTGACACCTATTCCTGTGTCCCAAGTGCAAGACCCTGCTGTTATCCACATTGAATGCCATCCTGTTGCCCTCCACCCACTTCTACAGCCTGTCCAGGTCCTTGTGGATCTGGATCACCTGCTCCTCCGTTGTGCCTACTATCCCCACTTTGGTATTGTCCGCAAATTTAGTCAGCAGACTGGTTATTCCTTCCTGCAGGTCACTGATAAAAAGTTTGAACAGAACTGGTCCCGGAACTAAGCCATGGGGCCCTTGTCATTGGCTGCCACCCTGATGATTCCCCATTGATGGTCACCCTTTGCTTGTGGTCCATCAATCATGCCCTAATCCATCAGACAGTGCATTGATCTATCCCAAAGCTCAACAATTTCTCAACCAGGATATCATGTGGCACTTTGCCAAAGGCCCTGCTGAAATCCAGGTAGACCACATCCATGGTGTCCCTTCCATCTAGCCACCTTGAAACCTTATCATAGAGTTCCACAAGGTTTGTTTGGCAGGATCTGTTTTTATGGAATCTGTGCTGTGTGGCTGCCTACCTCCCATCCCTATCTAGGGTTTCTAGAGCTTTCCCTGTTATGAGCCTTTCCATCATCTTTTCCAGAATGGATGTAAGGCTAACTGGCCTGTAATTACCCATAACCCCTCTGCTACCCTTTTTGAAGATTGGAACTGCTGATGCCACCCTCCAGTCCTCTGGAACCTCTTCCACAAGGCCTCAAAAATGAAGGCCGACAGATACAAGAGTACCTCTGCCAATTACTGAAGTACCCTTGGGTATAGCCCATCAGGGCCTGATGTCTTTGTAACATCTGGAGTCCTGAGGAGCTTCTCAACTTCTAAGGAGGTGACTCCAATCTGTGCCCCCATAACCCCAGCTTCAACTAGCCCACAAGTAGATCTCCCCCAGCCTGCTCTGGGGAGAGCACAGAAGCAAAATAACCCTTTAAAATCTGTGCCTGTTCCCTTACATCAGTTACCAGATTCCCTCCCTCCCCTTTTAAGTGGCCCCACCACCTGCATCTCCTTCTTCTTACTATTTACATAAGAATAGAAGCCCCTTTTGTTGCCCTTGACATGCTTCTTTTCAAAATTGGCTTGGGAAGGATCCTTTTGCATTGAGTTGCCTCTTCCTGGTATATTCTTTTGTCCACTTGCCCAGTGCCCATTTCCTGTGGAGGTGCCTCTTCCTCCTAATCCCTCTTACTACCTCTCTTTGCACCCATGGTGGTGCCCTCCCATGCCTTCACACTTCGCTAATCAGGCCATTGGCTAATCATTGCACAAATATGTGCAGACTGAGAAGTGATGGAATGGGAGATTTGCCCAACTGTCCCAAATCTGTGCAAATTCCCTCCATAGGCTAAAGTGAGGCTGAATCCTGAGGAACTCTGCAAATTACACCTGGGAGCAGGGCTGAGCCAAATGCAAACATGTATGGGCAATTTGCAAAGGTGTTTGATGGACTCACACCCACACTGAGAGCTTCAGCTGGAGCATGTTTTCATGTTTTGTAAGCAAAAGGAAAATTCTCCTTTCGTACACGTTTCCTGTCTATGTGTGCGGTTCTCTGGGCATTTTTTAAATGAAGAACCACTTTAAGGGGAAGGATTATAGCAAAATGGCAACACACTGACTTGGCATATGGAAGGTCCCAAGTTCAAATCCTGGCATCTCCTGGAAGAGCTGGAAAAAACTCTGAAACCCTGGAGATTTTTACGTCAGGTAATAATTGGCTAGATAGACCAAAGGGCTGGCTCCATAGAAAGTAGCTTTCAGAGTTTCTATCATAAATTCTGGGCATTTCAGCTACTGTACTAGTTCAAGAAGAGGGAATTAAATAGATTCACATTAGAATGCAAAGTGATTAAATTTCTCCCTCATCCCTACTATATATCAGTGCATGTGTGTGCACGCATGCACGCACACACACACACACACACACACACACACACACGGAGGGAGGGAGGGAGGGAGGGAGAGAATGAAGTTCATTCCATAATCGGAGGAGGATGGATGAACTGGAAGTCAAAATTTATCAAGCTTTGAAAGTCAATATGCAGGAAGTTCAAGCTAAAAGAATCTGACCTCTCTTTAATTAACCATGTAAATGTAAAATATGAAAGTACTGTCCAATGTTAAAATACCTCATCCACCAAGCAGCCATGTGTCAACCCTCAGAGTCTTGCTTTATAAAATTCAAACCCCCAATTCCAAGCTGGAAGCCAATGCTGTGCACTGGCTTCAGAGCATAATGAGGAAACAAAGAGAGAAAACCATGGATTGTTGTTAACCTGCCTGGAAGATATACGACTGTATTTGTTATATCCCAATGACCCATAAGATAGGCAATTGCTATTTGATGCTGCTGCAAGCTTATTTCAATTCAGAACTGTTCATGGGTCTGAATATTCTCACTAGTGGAGAGCTGGGGCTGTATTTGGCAGTTCCTGGGTGATTATTAAATTCTTCTGTCCTTAGGACCAGCAAATTTTAGGTTGGAAGACAGACAGGACTTAGCTTTAGTGAAAAATGTTGATTTTTTGACATATTTGAAGCTATGGTTTCACTTTGCTATTTTACGTGGCAGCAACTCACTGCCCCTCCCCATAGCTGCATTTTCTTTTCTTTCCCGGAACCAGTCACTTGCTTGGTCAACCCAATCAGGGATCCCATGTGACTGGGATGATGTCATGATGATGCCATATCACATGGCTAGCCAATCAGATTTGGCCATGTGATGACTCTCTGAAGGCTACTATTTTGGATGAGGGAATTTTCTCAGAATACTCTGCACGCTGCCTGGAGCTCATTAGAGGACACATAGTGACAATATAATTAATTAACCAACAGTGGCCTGATGAATTTGTCTTAAAAGTTCAGGCACAGTTCACAGTATAAAGGGGAAAGGAAAAATCTGCACATTCAGGGTAGTTTTCTGTGTTAGTTCCATCCATCAAAACGAACAGGTCTTAAGTTAGCTATGGATCATTTAATGGGTGGGACATTGGATGCTACTCTCATTCAACAAAGGATCCTATCATTCCTTATCCTTACTTGTGTTCCTTAAATCCAGACCAGTGTCGGGTCAGTTAGTTCTGAGCTGAAACTTCTCAAAGACGTGTGAACATTGATCACAGTGCAAAAAGTACAGCCAGGGAAACAGACAGACAGACACCTCCTTTCGATGATGTTTCAATACTTGTTGAGAAATGACTTACTCTTCATTCCCATTGCTCAGACTTGCACCCGGTCTCAGTCAACTTTCACCTGTCCTCAGTAATGCCACCCTCCAGGCAAGCCTGATTGGCTAGATACCATCATGCCATTCACATGTGATCCCTGATTAAGTGGGCGATCCATGCAATTGATACAGAAAAGAAGAATCTGACGTGTCCATAGGGAAAAAATAGATGCCTGCCCCTCAAAAAACATCGGGGAAAACCTTGGCTCCACCCATCATGATGATGGTGATGAAGGTAATTTTTAAGATGAGTCAGGGTGCTTTGCAGAAAATATATAGAAACTTCAAAAATGGCTTTTTACCACAAAATCGAAACTGAGTTGACAAAACTTTTGCCTTAATCTGAGCATTTTTGCAGATGCAGATCTGTAGAGAATCAGACAGATCTAAATGACATAATTTCATTAAACAGATGCAGAAATGGGTTATATTCAAACAGACTCTGGAGCAACATGGTGGAAGTAGAGCAAAACAGCACCTCTCTGTTGCCGTCATTAATTTAAATCCCTCCTGAGAGATAACAAAAAGCACATTGCCCGTTCTTGTGAACTATCAAGGCCTATTATTTAGAATGGAAACTTGTGCCAAGTGCATGCAGCAACAATCCATCATCAGATCTGGGAACAGAAAGGAAATTAACCTTTTTGGCCACCATTGTAAATCTACAGAAGAAGAAAAAACAAAGGAAAGGAAAGGAAAGGAAAAGCCTAAAATGAAGACAGCTGGAAATGTCTGGCTGGTTTTCTTCGTTCATCTTACTATTTGTCGGATAAGAAACAAAACAATTGAAATATGACCTTTTTTGCTCAAGGACCCCAAATGTTTTGAAACACATGTGCACATACACACGCATGCATGCACACACACACACGGGACCAGATGTTCTTTATCTACGCCATGACGCTTCTCATGCCTGCTACGCAAGGATGCATGCTGACGGGCGTGGAGCCTTCCAGGCCAAACTCCACAGAAGAGAGGTCTCTGCTGTGGAACTTGATGCCAGTTAGGGGAATCCTGAGATGTCAGCTCATTCTTTGATTCAGAAGCAAACACCATGTGGCCACCTAGCCCAAGGAAACACAGGCACCTCAAGGTGTAGACTCATCAGAAAGGCACACCTGAAAACTTACATTCTTTCAACACTCTTTGAGTATTGACTTTAACCAACCTTATAATGCTACATCTCGGGCAGGGAGAAATCTAAGGAGCAACTATAAAAGAAACCGTTCTGAAAATGCAAACATTTTTTTCCAAAGAGGATAACATCTTTTGCTTTTGTCAGACATGAAAGAAAGTCTATCTGGAGGATCTGATCAATCTTAAACCAAATGATTTGTCAGAATTAAACATCTACTTGTGAGTATTCCCTCCTTGGGCAAATCCTCTTGGACAGCCATTGAGCATAAAAAGAGATTTTAATCTTGATGCAAAGACAAACTAGTTATAAACAAGCAGAAGGAAGAAAGTCCAATCTCATAGAAAAACGTATCTTTCTGTTCTTTTAAGATTTGATTTACTGATCCAACATTTCTCCTTCAGCTGGAGATGTTACTGCTTTAGAGCTGCTGATTCTGCAGTAACATCCACTTTGTAAAGTTGTTATCCAATAAGGGATTATATAATCTTTGGCACATTTTGTCTGCCTCCATCAGTTCACACACCATTCTCCTGAAACTGCTTTTGGCAGAAGCAAATGGAATCTTTGCTTTTTAAAATACTCTGCATTGTACAGTGTATGAATAAGGAAGCCAGACAAATTTGCAGTGGATTCAAATGACTTCAGATTACTATGCATCCAAACATTCAATTTTTAGTGGATAGGTATTTCCTGAGTTGCAGATTCTGCAAAAGGATTCCGGGGCTTTTTCCTCCTTCACAAAATTTTCAGGAAATTTAGTTATAGAATGACAGCAGCAGCAGCAACACACTGCCTGAAATTCTCCCCTCAGTCACTGAATTGTGACAATGTACCTAGGAGACTTTTCAAATTTTGGGTGGTGCAGTTTTCAAAACCACACAACAAATGTGTACAAATACATTTGTGCAAAATGTGATTCCATCATTGATCAGATAGAGGAATGAAAGGTGCTCGAAAATTTCCAGACACCAAAGGGGCAGATTTAATCAAGTCCATATATCCCTATGTTTCATTGCAATGTTTGAAAAACGGGGCTGGGGAAGGGGGTTGTTGGCCATGATTGACAAATACCCTCTATTTTAAAGGTTGCCCCATGGCCTGGAATACTGAAGCCTCACAGATGAGCCTAAACCTTCCAGCTTAAAAGTCTACTAATAAGTCCATGGAAATCGATTTGGTTTGCATCTGTATGTTGATCATTCATGGACTGTTTCCTGTGGAGGCTGGAGAGCACAGGAAGTGGAGAGAAGGAATAGAGGACACCGGCTGTCTTATTTTAAGGCGAGCTTACCTATTTCCATGCTTTCAAACCGATATCTGAACTGAAATCTGGCTACCCTGTGAAATGGGCTCTTTGGGAGTATGCTTCAGTACTATGGACAGCTCATTAAAATCCAGACTGCTATTAGAATGACCAGCCTCCATGGAGCCATAGGACATTCATGCCATTTCTTGCTGTGGTTACTAGAGCAATGCAGGCAAAATAATATTTAATTTCAGCCCATAGAAATCAAATGTGAATTAAAAAACAAAATCAAAGCCTCCTTTATTTTGAGGGATGATGGACCATGAATAGGAAGACCTGGCCTTGAAACAGCCCATCAGCAGTGCCGGGGCCTGGGAGGGGAGAGACCCGACCAGACACGCAGTTCACCTGGTCAGAGGGTTTCTGTGGTGGAGTACATCTACATTCGTACATCGATGGTGGGATGTAGTGCATTTTTATTAAAATTATAATAATGATTTTCAAATTTGCACCAATACTTATCAATTGGTGCATGCAATGTTGTGCATCTCGGTGTCCCCTGTTGTCCTCTTCTGTGGTCTCCCAAGAGCAACTACATCAAAACAATGCAGAAAGGAGCCCTGTGCAGCTTCCAGCGCTTTGCTCTAGGCAGCTCAGCCAGCGTGTGTGAGCCTGACTAGAAGCCAGAGCTCTTCCCCATCCCCGGAACATGGGCATCATCCGCATGCAAGGCATGCGCTCCATCTACTGAGCTAATGCAGCTCTCTTGCCATGCTAGCTCTTGCCTCTTTCAAGCTAATGAACATAACATTTTCATTTTCATTAATTGGCATAAGCAATATATGCTTTGCAAATCTATTAGAATTCGACAGAACAAAAGGAGCTCACATTAACCTACTTTTTGACTAAAACAGTAAGAATTTCATATATTACATTTCCTTATCCCTGTCATCATTGTATCACATTTTCATTGTGCATCTCTTTATAGCTGATGTTAGAAACATAGGGTGCTTTTCTGATATATCAAACAATATAGACAGTGGCCATCTGGAAAAGGTTAACCAATGAACAGGTTTATGTAGAGTCACAGAACAAATCCAAAGCTTTAGATGCATTTCCAGACTAGCGAAATACCAAGGTCTACTAATTCTGGCCAGGAGATCCTGTTATTTTATCCCTATTAAGCATTACGTAACTTTTCAGCTCAACTCAGAAAACTGTTAAAAGCCCAGGCAACTGAGGGCTTTGTAAGTCAAGGGCTTGCCATGAGAGCATACGGGATAACCAAAGAAGCACCAAAACCTCAACAAACAATTAAATGAACCGTGTGCTGAACAAACAGTGTATGTACCACACTGAGTGTCCTTGTAAGAATGCAATTCTCTAGCCAAGTTCCCTGTTCCAAGTTCCCCGTGTGCACAGGAAAAAGAACTGCAGACCAGCAGGAGAATGAAAAGAATGAAAAGTTAAGCTAGTGTGGAAAGAGAGCTGGGTCAGAAGGCAGTCCTGGCAGACTTGAAAATGAGCTGTTTTCTCAGGAATTACCTCTGGATGGAAGCTAGACATTGCTCTCCCCTCTATGCAAACAAAGAGGCTGAGTATAGTATACAGGAAATGGGCTCATCATTTCAGGAGTGCAGCAGGAAGCTGCCAGTGTGAACCACCATCCATTAAACACTCTGGACTGGGCTTTCTGGGAAACGCAGACAAAATGCTCTCAGTAGGGTTCATTCCCCCTATTCAGCCACAGGTAGGCTTGGGGGAAAATTGTGCTTTGCTTTGATTTTCGTAGGAGCATAACAAAATCCATACATTTCTCCCTATTCAGGAGATAAACAACTTGAGATTAAATTGGTCCAGATGTTGGAGAAACTGAAATGGGCCCAATGTAACTGGGATACTGTATCCTCTCTGGGTTCTACCCTTGACATCAAAGGCACTTGACTAGGTTCAGCAGCATGAACAGCCCATTTAAACTTTGGACTGACTTCTGGAGTAGATACACCACCCCATCCCAATGGGAGTCAGCAGCTGCTGCTATGGGGCTCTTTAAAACTGGGCATTGAACCCCTACCTATGCAGTGATCATAGTGCTGAGTTAGGGCCGCCTGTCAGAAAAAGGAGGTGCTACATCTATCTCAGCAGCACAAAGGGCCCAGATAGCTGTTAGCTTACCTGTGTTATGAGAAGCTACTTTTTCCCATTACTCTAGAGTAAATGCAGGGCCCCTAATCTAGACTCCAAGGATGATATGGAGGCTTTCAACATCTGGATCAGTAGTCTTGCCCCTACTTTAATGTAAATATGAAAAAAAGATATCACAGCTAGAATGACATGTGAACTAATGTCCATTTGGCACGAATTTAGTTGCATTCACAGAAACTTGAAATCATGCTTTTTTAGGGCAAATTACTTAAAGCCCTGGGACAGCTTGGACAAATCTGTCAAGTTTGGCTCCTCTATATTTGGACTTCTGCAATCTCAAGTTCTAATCATCACAAAGATAAAGACAGGAGTTGAACTGAAATGCTTGCCCATTTCTCTTCAGGGGCTTCATCTTCCAAACCAGGAGACAAGATATAATCCACTGCAGGGATGGCTTATGGGCCAACTGGGGCTCTCCAGATGTCCATGCCTCATTTTCCTGGCTTAAACCCTTTCCCCCCAGTCATTTGGTTATCTACCACATGTTGTCCATTTCTTTTCTCCACCTCTAAAAGTGCTTGCTACGACTTACCTAGTCGCAGTAGAAGTTTTAAGCTACAGTACATTGATACTTTGGGCTCAGTCACTTCTCTCTGGCCCCAGTTAGCCTCCCCAAACTTCTCTGCAGTGGAACGTGACCTCCAAGTTCTCTATACAATCATCACGCCTTCTAGCCATTGGAGCCTTGCCTTCCATGAGACTTCAGTGGCTAGGAGTCCCATCTCGTCCCCTCTTGTCTCATCCGCCTTTGAAGCCATCATCATTGGTGCCATTGCCACAATTTGTGGTACCACGTGCCCTACCTCTAAGCATGGGCCGAGTGGAGCCAGCGCCGTTCAGCAAGTGCCTGAGACCACTTTTCCATGCAGAGCAAGCAAGCACATAAATACATAAGGACTCTTTTTAAAAATGCTCTCGGAGATTGCCCCAAGCATACCAATGAACAATAAAAACAGGGTGGGGGGAAGATGACTAATGAATCAGTCATCTGTGGAGGGGCACACAGGCTTTTCATACTGATTCCAGATCTTTGCATAAACACTGTCTGATTCCATGAGCTTTTCTATAAATCAGCCGCGTCTGAAAGAGTTGTGTATCATCACCAAGCTCATAAAACAAGTTTCACAGAATCTGGAATCAAGGCGTTATTAACATTAATATATGTTATTGATTTTAATAGAATTGTGGCAGTGGGGGGGGTGGCTAGACAGCTTTCAAAGTCCAATATTGCAAAATGTCATTTGCTTGCTTGAGAAAAGCAGGAAAAATAATAACGTTGAATCTCTTTAATAAACTGAGCACAGAGGGGTTTTTTTTAAAAAACAAACAAACAAACAGGAAAACTTCAGAGTAAATTCTTACCATTTTAAAATAATTTGCTTGTAAATGTTATTAGGTGAAGTGGAGCAGTTCAACCTGAGTTAACACTTTGGATTCCCATGGATTTCGGTAAAGAGAGTTAACCCATGCCTCTCCTTACATTGTTGGAGTCCAGTGAGGGATTTCAGAGAAATCCACAATGGATTTAGAGGACTTTGGAGCTCTATGAATCTGACACATGGATTCTGCAACATATTGGCTTTTCCTGAGTTGCTCAGATTTTGATGACTTTGGGGAGTACATTCTGCAATTTTCTTGAACATTTAGTTATACATAAAACTGAAAAGACACTAATAAATTTTGCATTTCCTCCCATACAGACAGCACATTAAAATATGCATGGGGTGCATATTTTGGGAAGTTTTATGTATTTTCAGAAGTCAGATTTGTGCAAGTCCACGTAAATGCATCTGCACAAAATTCAGTTCCGTCAGTGAGAGGATGGAGAAACAAAAGGTGTCTGAAAGTCTGTGAAAGGCAGACAGAAGAGATTTCGCCAACTCCCTAATTCCATCTCCCGCCAGCATGGCCTGTGAGAAGACTCGGTGCTTTCTCTCCTAGGACTTCATTACTTCTGGAAGTGTTCATTCCCTACGGGACATAGGTCAAAAAAGCTCCTCCATTCTGGTTACCTGCTTCTCTTGTTAACAAGGCACAGGCTTGAGGGTAGGTATATGCAGAAGCACCCTGTCCTTGCCAGGCACCCCAAAAGGGGTGTCCGAAGCCCATGCTGAGAGATGAGTGTGTCGTCTTCTCTCCAAAGGTCACTCTGAAGCAGAAGACAACCCTATGAAGGAGTTCAAGGGTCCCTTCCTGTGAGTTTCCGCTTGTAGGTGAATGACAGAAGCACAGGCTAAGTAAAGTGGACGGCTTACAGGTTTTAGTTCGTCTGTTTTAGTGTGCCATCTGTTTGCTCCCTTACCCCTTTTCTCTTGTTAATCTCTGAACAGAGTAATTTAGGCCTGAGCCCTAACCATTGATTGATTTCATTCTGATACTGCCTGTTATCCTGAAAAATATGCCATGGAATATAAAGTATACAGACTTTTAAAAAAGCTTTAAAAAGCATTAAAATTAATGAGATAAAACAGGAAGAACCAAGTGGTAATAAAATACTGAGACCTGATAAAACACAAACATTAAGGTGGAGGACAGGAAGGCCTGGAGGAATGTTGCCCATGGGTTTGCGATGGGTCAGACATGACTTCGCAACTAACAACAACAACAACAACAAATGACATCAAATGCCTTGGTGTACAGGTCTTAACCTGGTGCCCAAAAGATGACAATGTTGACACCAGGTGGATTTTGCTCCATGGATTATTCCACAGTCTGAAAAGGCCTTCTCCCTCTACGAACTTCTTTTGTTGTGTTCAGGCATGTTCATATTGGGAGGGGCACTCCATCATGTCCCAAGCTTTGTAAGGCTTTATAGGTTAAAATCCACACCTTGTATTTGGCTTGGAAGCATGCAGGCACCCAGTGCATGTGATCCAGGATCACTGTTAGATGTTCAGATCTTCTGGGCCCTACAGACCTACAGAAACCCTCTAACTGGGTGACTCATCTCTCCTGATGCCTCATCACAGAGCCAAGGACAGGGTCAAGCAGCTGCACTCCCTCCTTTCCTGCAACCCTGCCCATCTCTTCCAAAGCAGGCCTGCTCTCATGATTGGCCTGGGAAATGGCAGGAAGCGACCTTGATGGAACACCAAAGGCTTCTGCCCCCCATCACTGATGATGTATGGCCCTAGGGTCATAGTCAGCAAGGGGTGAGTGCCTGGCCCACTCACCACCGGCTCCTTCATCCTACCCTAAGCCCTGCCTGAGCACTAGGATTGCTCTGCCCAGTGGAAGGTGTCATCTAAGTGCACACTGACCATACTTTTGATTTATATGCAGCAGGGGAGACATCCTGTGTTTTCATCCATGATGTTCCACTGAGAGCTCGAGGAAGCCCACATGTTTTGAAACACATTCCCAAGTTCAGAGGAAAAATGCAGCAAGGAAAGAAATGCATCTCAGCGAGAAATATCATCCCACAATGTTTACCTTAAACAGCAACAGATTCAAGACAGACGTCACAGATGTTGAATCCACTTATTTTCATGAGAGCAGTAAACACCCCATACTTTGCATTATATTCCTTTTAAGCACATCCAGATTTGAAATAATCTTTGAGCACAAAGTACTCAAAATACATTGATGGGGACACTGTGTAACACACACAAATTCCGTGTGGGCTAATATTAGGATCATCATATATCCTCTGGTAAGATTATATTATGTATTTTTTAATATTATGCTTAAACTCTGGCTGTTAGGATGGGCATGCTAAAAATGTCAATAAATACACTTGCACAACATATTTGCTTTAGAGAACAGCTTGGAAATCTCTGCACAATGTTTAGAAATTCCTTCAGAGCTAGAAGGAGAAAAGAAATTATGCCCTTCCTCTGGTGAATATCATGGATTGTTTTCTTACTGTGATGGTGATGTCACCAGGCCACCATATCTGAGTGGCGTCATCAAAGTATCTCAAATTAGCTGGGAGGGGCATGACTTTCCATGCAGAAGGTCCCTTGTTAAATTTTCGGCTTCTCCAGCAGAACAGGAGAAACTCCTGAACCATCAATGTAGGACACCTTCCTAAGTTTCTATGGAATGACTTTTGGAACTAATTTATACCTACTTATTATAGATTCATAGAATAGTAGAGTTGGAAGGGGCCATGAAGGCCATCAGGTCCAACCCCCTGCTGGTGCAGGACACCAGGTTACACCATCCCACTCAGATGGCTGTCCAGCTGTCTTCAGTGTGGGAGAGCCCACCACCTCTCTAGGCAGCTGGTTCCAGAGCAGTGTCCACTTGCTCTGACACTGAGGAAGCTTTTCCTGATGTCCAGCCTGAATCTGGGTTGTTGCAACTTAAGCTGATTATTCCGTGTCCTACACTCTTGGCATTAGCAAGAAGAGATCTTGACTTTCCTCTTTGTGACAACATTTGAGGTACTTAAAGAGGGATATCATGTCCCCCCCACCCCCCAGTCTTCTCTTCTCAAGGCTGAACATGCCTTGTCTCTCTTCACAGCACAGGGTTTCCAAACCCTGGATCATTTTTGTTGCCCTCCTCTGGACTCTTTCTAATTTTTCTGCATCTTTCTTAAATCTTAGTGCCCAGAACTGGACACAATATTCCAAATGGGGACTGACTAGTGGGGAGTATAGCGGAACTACTACTTCGCATGATTTGGAAGCAATACTTCTCTTAATGTATCCCAAAATATCATTTGCTTTTGGTGACTGCATCACATTGTTGGCTCTTATTTAGCCTGTTATCCACAATTACTCCAAGATCTTTTTCATTTTCAGTTCTGTTGGGTCATGTATTCTCATCTTGTATTGATGCATTTGGTTTCTTTTACCTAGGTGGAGGACTTGGCACTTGTTCTTACCAAATCTCATCTGTTGTTTTCAACCCATTTTATCAGTTTATCAAGATCACAGAAACATAGAAACAGAGCCTGCCAAAGAACCAAAAGATCCTATTTGGTCCTAGGGATGTGTGAGGAATCCATCTGGGGTGGGAATCCATCAGATTTCCCTGGGGCCAGCTTCCCAGACGCCAGTCTGCCCAGAGTCCAAACTCCTGGAGAGAACTTCCAGAATTTGTGGGACACTCACCAGGAAACATAGAAACATAGAAACAGAGTGAGTCAGAAGGGATCTCCCGGGCCATCTAGTCTGATCTCCGGCACCAGCCGGCTCCGCTCACGACATGCCCACCATGTGGACGTCCAGCCTATCCTTGAACACCCTCACCAATGGGGCCTCAACCACCTCCCATGGAAGCCCATTCCACACCCTCGGGGTCCTGACTGTCAGGAAGTGCTTCCTGGCATCCAAATGGAACCTTGGCTCCCTGAGCTTGGCTCTGTTGCAGCGTGTCCTGTCTTCCTCTGCAGGGGAGAACAGGTCTCTACCCATCTCCATGTGACATCCCAGACACCCAGTTCCCTCAGTCTCGCCTCATACGGCATCCCCTGCAAACCGGCCACCAACCTTGTGGCCCTACGCTGCACTGACTCCAACCTGGCTATATCCTTTCTGTAACGAGGGGCCCAAACTGAACACAATACTCCAGTTGCGGGCGCACCAGAGTCGTGTAGAGTGGTAGTAATACCTCTCTTGATCTAGGAGCCACACTTCTGGCTATGCAACCAAGGGTGGCGTTCGCCCTCTTGACCACCGTATCACACTGCTGACCCAGGTTTAGCCTGCAGTCAACCAGTACCCCGAGGTTCCTTTCACAAGTGCTGCTCTCCAGCCACTTGTCTCCTAACCTGTACTTATGACAGCTATTCCTATGCCCCAAGTGCAAGACCTTGCACTTATCCACATTGAATGTCATCCTGTTGTCTCCTGCCCACTTCCATAGTCTGTCCAGATCCTTTTGGATCTGGAGTACCTGCTCCTCAGTGGTGGCCACTGCTCCAGTTTTAGTGTCGTCTGTGAATTTGATCAGCAGACTGTTCACCCCTTCTTCCATGTCCTTAATGAAAAGATTAAAGAGGATCGGCCCCAGGACAGAGCCCTGGGGGACCCCGCTTGTCACTGGCCGCCATCCCGATGATTCCCCACTAATGGTTACCTTCTGCTTTCGGACAGTCAACCATGCCCTAATCCACCGGACAGTGCTTTGGTGTATCCCAAAACTCCTCAGTTTCTCCACCAGGATATCATGGGGCACTTTGTCAAAGGCCTTGCTGAAATCCAGGTATACCACATGCACTGCATCCCCTCCATCTAGCCATCTCAAAAACTTGTCATAGAATTCCACATGGTTTGTCTGGCAGGACCTGTTTTTGCGGAAGCCGTGTTGTGTGGCTGTCAGCCTCCCTTCCCTATCTAGCATCACTAGATCTCTCGCTATTATGAGCCTTTCCATTGTTTTTCCTACAATGGACGTATTTCCCTCATATCAGTCACTGGATCTCCTTCCTCCTTATTTAGTGGTCTCACCACTTGTCTCCCCTTCCTCTTCTTATTTACATGCTGAAAGAAGCCCTTTTTGTTGCTCTTGATATTCTTGGCAAGTCTCAGCTCGTAATCAGCCTTAGCCTTGTGAAGAATCCTTCTGCAACGAGCCTCCTTCTCCCGGTATACCCTTTTGTCTATTTGCCCCAGTACCCATTTCCTACGGAGGTTCTTCTTTCGTCTAATCCCTCTAACCACCTCCTTTCGCATCCGTGGTGGCACTCTCCTCCGCCTCCCCACCTTACTGACTAGAGGTATCATCAAGGCTTGTGCCTCCAAAACCTTCCTTTTGAGTGCCATCCACCCCTCCTCAACTCGCTTACCTTCCAGTAACCTATCCCAGGAGACTTTCCCCAGTCTGGCCTTCAGTTGGCCAAAGTTGGCCCTCTTGAAGTCCCAGCTTCTAGTGCTCGACCTGCTGCACGTCCCCAGTCCCCTGATCATAAAACAAAGGATGGAGTGATCACTCGCATCCAGAGCTTCCCTAATCTGTACATCATCTATCAGCTCCTCCCTATTGGTCAAGACCAAGTCAAGGATGTCTCCCCTCCTTGTCGCCTCTCAGACCCTCTGTGTGAAAAACCCTCCCTCTATAGCTTCTAGGAAGCGACGTGACCTGCCTGTCACCGCAGAGTGAGTCTCCCAAGTAATATCCGGGAGATTGAAATCTCCCATAATTACTGTGTCTCTCCCCCGAGATATCCTTAGAATCTGACCTGTCAGGACATCATCCAGGGTCTCAAGTTGACCTGGAGGGTGATAACATACCCCCACTGTCAGGTCTCTTTCCCTGTCAAAACCCCTAAGTTTCACCCAGACTGCTTCTACTGAATCCCCATCTGTGCTGCATTCTGTCTCACTGCATCCTATACCTTCCCTGATGTATAAAGCCACGCCCCCACCTCTCTTTCCCTTCCTGTCCTTTCTAAAAAAGTGATACCCTTCTATGTTCACATTCCAGACTTGCCTTTCATCCCACCAAGTTTCTGTGATTCCCACCAGATCATACCCTCCTCTTCCCAGGAGAGCTTCAAGCTCTTCCTGCTTATCACCCTGGACCTTCATTCTGTCTTCTGGGATGTTTGCTATTCTGCCCAGTTTTGTATCATCTGCAAATCTGATTATCTTTCCTTGTACTTCCTCACCTAAATCATTAATAAAGATTCTGAATAGCACTGGGCCCAGGACTGAACCCTGTGGCACCCCGCTAGTTACCTCCCTCCAGGTGCCACTGATGAGCACTCTTTGTGTCCGATTTAGCAGCCAATTTTGGATCCACCTAACAGTTTTCCCATCTAGTCCAAAAGCAGCACTTGGAGGTACAAATGGTGGAAAGAAACAGCTTGTGCAGCAGCAAACTTCCTAACTATCTGCTTTGAATAACAGTTTGAAAAGATAAACAAGCAAACTGTGTTAAATGCTCCCCTCCCACTTTGGTGGGTGAAAGTTTGGTGAATCTTTAACATTTTCCCTTCATTTCTGATTTTCCCCCCTCTGTGATCCACCTGAAGCACCACACTGTGTGCAAACCAGTTTCTTAGGCTTCAAAGTGCCCCAAGCTATGCTTGCTGCAAAAGACTAATGTGGCAACTCCTCTAGAATTTATAATCATAATAATTATTATTAAATTACATTTCTATATAGCTCATACCCAAAGCCCCCTGGGCCATTCACCACATTTAAGTCACCCATCCAGATTTCAACCAGGCCTGACCCTGCTTAGCTTCCAAGATTAGGCAGGATCCAACATTTCAGGCTATACAGCAGTTATATATAATGATAGCTATAGTATATATAGATAGAAATATAATTTGTGAGTGTACCCAAATAGCTCCTCAAACTCCACTGCTAAATTTTGCTATTCCCTTTGCAGTTAAGATCTGAACTGCCAGAGCTTAGTTTTTGTCACTATCTTGAACAAGCAACAAGAGGTTCAAGGCTGGGGGAACTCTGGGATGCAGACAAAGTATTTATCGTAGTTTTGAAGAACGTTCCAGAGTTCTAACAGTCACATTCCAGATTTATTTGTAAATTCCCAAACTCCATGGTATTAAAAATGTACATGACCAGCAAATCTGCACTGGGAGACAGAAAAACCACAGGTATGAAATGTCAGCGTTGGAGAATACCATGGTTTGCCATCATTGATTTATGAATACCCCTTTGCTAATGGGAATAAAGGTATTATCTCGGCGATGGAGGATAAGGCTCATAACTCACTAACATGTAATTTATGCCTTTTAAATATTTCACTGTCAAGCTATCTCTTGGGCTCTTTAAATACAAATTGCATATTCTTCTGAGCTACCCTGGAAAAAATAAAAGTGTGGGTAAGTATGATCTTCCAGTGGTGCAGACAGAGAAGTTCCTTGGTCATGCAAGTCCTGAAACATTTTTGGGCTTCCTGCTTTGTCAAGTGAACAAAAAATGCTCAAAACCAAATGGGCAGAAATGGGACCATTCTGGAGCTTTTCAACAGTTTACCAGCTGCTGGGCAAGTTACAGCATTGATAAGAAATGGTTAATGCTCACAACAAGCTTGATTTAAAAGCAGAATGAGTGCGCCACAGTTCCAGTCCATTAGATTCTACAGTACAATGTGCAGATTAAAAAGATGGATGGATAGATAACTAGATAAAGTGGGATGTAATGCTATATATTTTACCCCATGAAGCCTTTGAGAGCATAATTTGATCTCCATGATTAAAGCTGAAAGTTTCTCTCTACAAATGCCCATTGCCAACACATACATGCCTAAATTGATGGGCATAATTTTTCTAGATTGCTCAGATGGTTTGCCATTCAAACCCAGTATGTTCTTACTGTAATAACAGTAATGTCATAGCTCTCATAAGTATAGTTCCTACACTACAGCTATTGTGGATTGGCAAAATTGCTAAATCATGCTTGAAGAATTTGATTGCATTCTCAAAGACTGTGCATATAGGCATTGCTCTGAGTAAATACAAATGGCTATTTAAAAATGGATAACTTTACTCTGGCGTGGAAGAAAATACAAATATAAGAATAATCATTGGTCCAGCTAACTCAGTATTGTCTACTGAGCTAGAGAAATCAGACTCTTTCCTGCTGGGCTTAACATTCCTGCTGTTCCCACCAGAAAAAGCACCCCAGTACATACATGAATTTAATTCCTGCTTGCAAATCATGGAAACGTGCCCCGTTTGCAACTCCAAATGCAAATGTGCACAAGTGCGCCATTATCAGGAAACAAGAATTGCAGGTTGCTGTTTCTCAAGCTTGCCTTCACACGTGGGGGCAAGCCCTTGCCAATTTGCACACTTCTGAAAATGCCAGGCTCTGAAAGTGTGTGCACATGTGCCAAGGAACATTTCCTTCCACATTTTCAGTCATTGGCCTATGGAATAAAATGTGTGTGTGATCATGGGGGGAGCACGATTTTTTTTCTTATTTTCTGCAGTTAAAATTGCACATTTCCCCCACACCCCCAGAAAGAAAAGAAAAAAGAAACTGAAATAGTTTTCAGGAATCTTTGGAGAACATCAGTGAGCTGAGACATTACACATTTGCCCATCCCAAGGCAGGAATCCCAAGGCAGGAATCAGGAGGCTTCCTAGCTAATTGATCCTTGCCATGGAAATTTAAATATTTTCATATTTGCATTAAAATTCACATATGCATGTTAGTGCCTTTCTTTTAATCCATGAATTTTTGGATATAATTTTGCAGAAGGCAGACTTTTGCAAGCCTTTCTTTGTAATGCATTTTTAATTTCATATCCCCTATCATAATAGACATTTCTGCACACATCTTTCACTTGGAAAACTATGTTGCAAAATCTAAGTTTTGCAGTAGGTGAGAGAAGTCTTTCAGCTCAAGGGTCATATTAAATATCAGTTCCCAAGAGCTTCTCCAAAGTTGAATTAGGGCCTTGGACTTTAAGGAGGGCCAATATTCATGAATTAAGACGTAATTCAGGCACCATCATTGTCCATGTTGAGCATGTTCCGAAAATGTAGGCTCAGTCCTGCTTCCCGCATCCACGCAGTCCTGTGCATGGGATCAGTCTGTCTGTCTGCCATGTGAGCTATAGAGATCGGCTTCCCTAAGAACGGAAGAGCCAGCGACTGAGACAAGCACACTGGGGAGTGTGTATAGCACATAGCCCACAAAATGTTAAAATATCATCCTGTATCTTGCACGGACACATGCCTCTCCTCCCCCTTCTTCTTCCTTGGCTGTTCTGCAGCCACTGATCCTTAATCACAAACAGAAGTTCCCTTTCCTTGGTAGAAATTTCAATTGACGTTAATAAGAAACTAATTGCTGAAAGATTAGGGCCTGTTTTATGTAACAAGCTACAAAGCAAATCAGGACACGATGATAACAAGATGCAATCAAGAGGTATTAAAGACAACAAAATAGCAATGAAGGGCTGGAAGAGAGAGCTGCTGTAAGCAAAATTCAGAAAATACCCCCACCCTGCCACACATGCATCACATCGCTATAAGGGAACGGAACATTCCCCCTAATTAAGGAGCTGCTTCACATTCCAAAGCATCTTTCAGATCCGGTATGGCAAGATTAAAAATGTCAAAGATTTGCTGTAGCTACTGAAATGCATATTAAACAAGCAGCATGAATAGAATGTAGGGAATGCATCCCTTGACCCAAAGTATCTTTTGTACATCTGGGAGGGTAGCCTGCTTTACATAGCACCGTCCTCTTTTTGAAGGCTTTCGGGGACAGTCCTCTGCTTCAGGGATGAGGAACCATCTGTCCGGGGGGAGGCACTTTTGATAGGGGCCACAGAACTGCAAAGGGGGTGAGAGAGGAAGGAGGCCTCTACAAAAGCTACAAAATATATCTGCATATTGTGGTTTAAATCTAATAATTAATAGATTGTTATTAAATCTATTACATCTAATGAGGGATGTTTCCAAAATCCTCAATGGATTCCAGTAAGTTCAGATTCCTAGGACCCAAACTGTGGATTCTGCACTAGACCAGCTTTTCCCAAGTCACAGAGACTTCCTGCCCTGGTGGACATTTTAAAAAAATATTATTACCTTCAAATAAAATCTGAAGACATTGGAGCAAGTTTAATTTGCGTATGTGTTAACACAAATTTATTCCTATACTACAACAAATTTAAATACATTTTAAAATTTTAATGCAAGGCATATTTCCCCCTCTAAAGCACAGAAATGTGCATTTTGGTGGAATTTGCACATGGAGGATTTGTATATTTTCAGGAATATGAATTTGTACACAACAGTAACCCTAGCAGGTGACTTAGGCAGTGAGTGAAGGATTGGCCCAAAGTCACCCAGTGAGTTCCATGGCTGAGTGGGGACTAGAACTCAGATCCCGCCGGTCCCCAGCCAAGTGCTCCCACCACTGCCCAATGCTGGCTCTTAGAATCCCAGCTGCTGGATCTGCAGCAGGTTTTCTGCATTGGCAGGGAGATGGCATAGATTACCTTCAAATTCCCTCCCTATTGTTTGGGACAACAAGCCACTTCAGCTCCCTCCTGCAGGCACAAGGACTGTGGCCACCATGCAGCCCCTGGGCTAGGAATTGGCCTCTCCTATTCTTTCCGTGCAGGCCTGACCACCTAGAGCTACCCCCAAAACTGTAAAAGGAAGCAAAACAAAACAAGCAGCATCTGGAGTAGCCATTCTGCAGTCCTTTTGACTTTTTAAGCTCTGCATGACTAGCACAGAGCAGCCAAAGCATCAACACCCATATGTAAGGAAGATTTCTTGATCGATCTGGCTGGCATCTGGTAACTCTTAGCAATGACATTTTCCTCTTTTGCTTTGTTTCTTTTTTTCTGATGGAAGTGGGGGTGGCTGAAAGAGCAGCGCTTGTGGCTCAGGAGAAGGATTTGGGGGTGAAAATGGACCCCAGACCTCCCGGGGTTTTCTATCACTGATTTATTATATAGAAGAATAGATAGGAAGAGGAGGAGGAAGATGCAAACAAGATGCAAACAAGCTACTATGCAGCCAGTAAAACCAAACATTGCCTTCTCGTAGGCTTACCATTTTAAAATTCATGTCACAAAACGAAAAAGGAAGGGAAGGGATAAGGAAATATAAGCAGTCTTTTGGCAGGACTGGGGGGTTGGCCAGACTTTCCCCTTCATCCTGTGCTCATCTCCCTCTGTGCAGGCTGCTGAAATGGCTGATGGGGATGAGAATGATCCTTAATCATGATGGCATTCAAAATTTGCCTGCAGCTACCCTGATAAATCGGGCTGCAACCTTTAATCAGTTAGTCTTTTAAAATAACCTTTTCAATCAACCCAAAGCATCCTGATTAATAGGGCAACATGTTTTTTAAAGAAATAATTATAAGAGCTTATAAAATCTGCCAATGGCAGGCACCAGTGTGAAAAAGGAATTCCCTCTTCACTTTTCTATGGGAATGAATGTCTCTTCCCCATCCGTACACATGGCTAGGCATGTGTGTGAATTTCATTTGTTCTTGCAAAGCAGGTGAGTGCACTGCAGATTTCACATAAACAAGGGAACCTGTTTCCTCAAGGTGTTTGCAAATTCTCAGACATGTGGTCACCTTAAAAAATTGCCTAGATTGTAGGAAAAATGCACTCAGAAATAGCAATGTGATTCTGTTGTTGATGGGGGAAAGAAGTGGAATGTTGAAACCTAATAATCAGATCCAGACAGGGACCTGGTAGTATGATAGCCTTAGTACATATGTTCAGACAGAAAAAAAGCCAGCAACTATCAGTATGAGAATTTTGCTTGAGTGTGTAAATCACCCTTAAATGTCTCATTCATAAATCCCAATACAAACATGAGGGTGTTCCCATCATATTCTCAAAATGTGAGGCTGAGACATGCACAAGCTGGAATTGTGCACGGCTTTTCCAAAATGTGCACAATTCCAGTCACCCATGGGAGAAATTTCACAGGAGAAATTGGTGCAAGGTTAAAAATATATGTGCAGTTGGGAATTGGACATTGTTTGCACACCTTTCATGTTCGACAGCAGCTCATCTTGTGCAATTTTCCTCTTCATGCAAACTGAGCAGAGATTGCAAAGGCAAGTGGAATTCAAGGGGAGATGCTCAGTGAACTGATGTTTGGAGAATCTTAACCAGCTCGAGCAATGCTCATTCACCCATCTCTGTCTGTGCACATCATCCATTTGCCCCAGTGCGTGGCTGACGCCCTTCCCCCGCCACACGCACAAGGTCTCTCTGCTGCTCCCATACAGACATTTTCCAAGCTGCAGTCAGAGGCAACATGTTCAAATGTGACATTTTCTCAGCCTCAGAGGATCAAGCCTACCAGCTCTATCACGCCGACCTCTTTCCCAAGGCCAGGTCTCTGTTCCAGCCTCCCATGGAAGCATCTGTTTTTTCCTGCCACAGTCAAGGCAGAAGCACCAGGGTGGCTATAAATCAGAAGAAAGAAGAGTCTCCCCAACCATTTGCCCATATTGATCGCCTGTTTGCGATGCTTTGCTAGTCTGTTCTGGGAGCACATTTACCTCCCCAGCCTGTCAGAGATATGAAATCTGCCTCTGGTACTGTAGATGCTATTTTAGATCAGTGGCAATGAGCATTTTGTTTTTCTCCTACTGTTTTCTTGGTGCTAAAGTATGAAATCACAGCGACCCTGTAAGATCTACTGTGATGGCCGAGAGCAGAAGCACTGCACAGACTGAATACCAGATGCTGGGAAGCCAGGGAAGGCCAGCACCTTGATGTCCTGCTTGTAGGGCTCCAGGAACCATGGCTGATTGGGTAAAACCCTGCTTGACAGGCAGAAGCTCCCCCGTTCAGTCCCCAGCATCTCCAGGGATGGGAGATGTCTCCCGTGGTTTATCCAAAACCCTTGAGATCTATCTCCAGTGAATGTAGGCAACACTGAGCTAGAGATCCTTAGTGGGTGATTGTGGTCTGCGGGGAGCTGATGGTTGCAACTGCCATCAGCCTCAGCTAGAAGAATATCCAGTGGTGAGGGAGCTGCAGTGCAACAACATCTGGGGACCACAAATTGCCTGCCCCTGAGAAAAGTGGGCCAGTGATCCAATGTGGTACATGGAAGAGCTTCCTTTGTTCTCCACTTTCATGAAAGATAGAAAGCTGCTTTAGAGTCCAAAACAGTATCGTGAGGCACAAGCCTTCTCCTGAGTAAACACTCTGTTCCAGAGTTCCTTTCCACAATGCTTTATTCTTACACATCCTTTTTGTCAAACACCTGAGTTCACCCAACGTTCAACCCTCTCTGGTCCTCCCCTTAATCTTCGTCCTGCTTAAGAGGCTTTCTCCATCACTGGTTCAGAGGGGTCTCTGGCATTCCTCGCCTGCCTCCGCCTCTCCCACAGTTCTGACAACTGAATCTCCTGCCTGTGTTGCCTCTACATCAGACATGCACCTCCTGGTGCTTGGCCTGGGCAGACCCTGATCCTGCCTCCCATTCTCTCATGGGCAGATTGGTGCTCTCGCCATCTCCCGTCCCCAGCTCTGCTTCTTGCTGGGCTATCTCTGCAGTCCCACAGGATGGGTGGTCCCCATCCCCACCCAGCTGGGGCAACAGTGCTTGAACTGCAGAAATCCCCTGGCCTTGATCTGATACTGTCATTTGCTGGCAACCAAAACCACTTCATCGTCACCAACTGAACTCGGATTCCCATCAACTCTATCCAGCAGACCATGGCCCTTCTGGCTGCTTTTCTCTGCATGTACACAACACTTCCAGAACCACTGATCTGCCTAGCTCAGAACTGTCTACTTCGACAGGCAGCAGTAGAGATATGTTGACATTGGAAACTCCAAGTTTTTTGAGGTCAATGGACTTCCTGTCCACTTTCAATGGGATGATGGGAGATAAGCCTCCTAAAGGGGGTGGAGGGGGAGTTCCATGGTCTTCCATTGCTAAGACAGGCCACAGTTTGCTTAGGTTTAAAAAGAAAGAAAATTTGCGCAAATGGTGCTTAGAATTGCATATTTTACTTCCTATTTGCACAAATAACTTGATTTGCAAACATTCCTAACTATATAGATGTACAGATATTGAAGATGGACATGCTGTAGCCTATCTTAGAGAGAGAAGCCCACAAGCTGACTCAGCTTACACTGAGCAAGTTAGTACCTTCATGGGGCCAAATTGTGAAAATTCATCAGATTTCCACTTCTATCCTATTCCATACACATCCCTAGACTGAAGTTAGATAGGTTTTCAGACATGGCTCTGTACCAGTCCTCCTTAGATCTGGCAGGGAATAAAGTGGGGGCATTATACGGACAGAGCAGGTGCTCAGCTGCTGAGCTATGGACATTCCCCATACATGGTACAACATGGTAAAACATGGACATTCCCCATACATGGTACAACATGGACATTCCCCATACATGGTAAAACATGGTAAAACATGGACATTGCCCATACATGGTAAAACATGGACATTGCCCATACATGGTAAAACATGGTAAAACATGGCATAAGAATAATCTTCATGGTTTACTTATTTATTCTGGGATGTTTTATCAACATGCATATTTTAATATCATGGTTGCAGGGAGAGTCTATAGCACATAAAATAACAGCAAAGTCCACACTCTCCTTTTGTGGAATTCATTTCCCTCCACATGCTACTCTCCCGGTTTGTGGAATTAATACCCCTAGGTATGTTGAAATTCAAGATTTGAATATGTGACAGAAGAAACTCATGGAACAGCAAAGAAACAGAATCTGTGAAATGTGATAATCCCTACTACAGAACAAAGCTTTTCTTTTCTTAGCAAGAAGTTCTGGCTTTTATTCACTACAGTTCTTGGATTCTTCTTCCTCCCCCATTGTCAAATGTATTTTTGCTTCTTTTGAAATCTGGCAAAGTTTTAAAAAATGCCCTGGGGAATTCACCCTTCCAAAAACACCCTGGTAAACCTAGAAGACACTTCACTGACAATATACCTGGACAGTTTTAAATTTCATTTACTATATGGATTTCTACAAAAGCAGCAGCCTGGTATGGTTTTCTGACAACTTATGCATTAGGGAGCATAAGAAAGGGAGGCTAACATTGCAAAAGTATTGCTGCACCCAGAGGGGGATGAAGACAGAGAGAATGCTCTCACACTCACCTCCCCACTGTATCTCTCATATTCAGAATGCCCACAGGACTCAAGGCATATGAGTAACCATCAAGATGGATTAATCAGAGAGCTATCTAGGCTTCTGTTGAATCACGAAGTGGTCCTACTCTATTTCCTGCACTGAGCATCTCCAGAATTTCTCACCGTGTTTTCCTTTGCTGTCCTTAAGTTTAGCAAATGAGAGAGTGGTTGATAACATGGCAGGGGGGGAATGGTAAAATTTCAATTGCTGTTTTAATTATGGAAGAAGGAGAAGAGCAAACCTCACAAGTATGACAGTCAACCAATGTTTCCCAGCCTCTTGAAAACAAATATATGTCTCCGATCTTTGCAAAACAAGATAAACTACAGCATAATAATGTAGTGTGTATGCACATGTTTTACTTGAAATTCATAGTTTCCCCTCCCTGCATGTTCTGGGCTTTTTCTAGCCAGATTGTAACATACAACATTTTGGGCTACCTTTCTGAGTCTGGCTAGGAATATTTTGGCTGCTGTTACTAATTTAATTTCAGAAACACCTTTTTATGTCATCTTTTTTTAGAATAATCTGCCATTCCTCAGTGGAACTTGGGGTCCCATCCTTGGTTCTCCTCACTGCAAGCATTTTATCCTCATAACAACCCTGTCATATAAATAAGGTTGAAAGATAGGCTGGGATTCAGCCAACAATGTGGTGTAGCAGTTAGAGTTTGGGATGGAGAAACCCAGATTTGGACACATTCTTGATTGAATGACTTTGGACTTAGGCTGCTGTTGTGAGGCCGTAACTCACGTCTCCAATTAACTCACACAGCAGCCAGCAATAAAACTAAAGACTTTTATTGCTACTAGATTTACGATGCAACAGATAAGCTCTAGTGGCGAGCTCCTTGCAGCTCAGTTGCCCCCTCCCTTCTGACTTGTCCGGGAAATTCACGTGGGATTCGACCTTCTGTCACGTCTTTCCATCCGTGGGTGGGACAAACCTCTCTCCTGTCACCGCAATTGGTCCAGACGCAATTGGTCTAGACGCTGCAAACTCCTCCTAAGTTGGGCGTTCACTAAATCTACTGTTACGTCTTCCTTTTCTCCTGAACTCTGCCCAGCAGCTTCAGAGTCAGGAGGCGGGTGGGGGGGCAACTTGTTCAAACACCTCAGAGTCAGGCTGTGGGAAGGCTACTCACTCAGAAGCCTCAGAGTCAGGCTGTGGGGAGGTTACTCGCTTGGAGGCCTCGGAGTCAGGCTGCAGAGGGGGTCGTTTGGGCCCCAAGTATAAGTCCCCTTGTTCCAATGCCTGACTCTCACTGTGAGCTTCTGGCCCTCTCTCGTGTGCCAACGCCTCTGTCGAGCTGTTAGGCACGACAGCCTCTCAGCCTAACCTCCCACACAGGTAGCTGTGAGGATGGAATGGAGAGGAGAAAATCAGGTATGTCTCTTGGGCTCAGTGGAGAGAAGCCAGACAAAATGTAACCCACCCCACCCCAGTTGAAAGATTATGTAAAAAGAGCCATGGGATCACCCGGGCGAGCTCTGCCCCAGCCGTTGATTTCTGCACTGGTCATATCCCAATCTGTAACTCTGCCCAGCATGTAGAAGGCTGCTGATGCACCCTGATGCTTGCACAGCTGAGTGGATGCTCTCATGAAGCCCTTTGACGCATGGCTCAGATGTGGATGGTGGTGGAACGTGGCTGCTGCGCATGACAGTGACAGGGTGTCATGAGCCATGTTGCCTCACTCTGGCAATCTGCAGCTTCAGACCATTTCCTTTGCAAAATGCTCTTTATTGTTTCCAACCATAAATCATCCAGACAAGTGTCTGAGCCAACACGAAGTGGTTTGTTGAACTCAACCTAGTGATTACTTCCCGACATTTTCCTTCTGAGCTCACTTGTGTCCCAGCTCTTGGGAAGGGGTGCTGTGGAAGTGAGCACACCTCTTTTACACACTCTTCTTATCTACGTGGGCTTTCCACCTCTGCTGACCCCTGGGCATGGGGGCTGATCTGTTTTAGGATTCTCCACTCTCTTCTCCATACTGCTTGCTGTATCTCCAGGCTATTCCCAGGGTCTCTCTGGCCCACCACCACCTCTTCCCTTGAGCTAATCATCTCTGCCTTGTCCCCCTGTTGCCTTTCAGAACCTTGAGGAGCAGGCTCCTGCTCCTCCATCCCACTGAAATACGCATCTTCAGAATCTGAAGCAGCAAAAGTGGCATGACTTGCATCCCACAGGAACGCTTGCCAAAACCTACCATCACCCTTACGGTCAACATGCAGTTCCTCAACCACATCATGGGGGGTGGGGGGGGGTCAGAAGACTCTCGTGATCATGTTTGAACTTTGGTCCATCACACTGCTCGTCCAAGCATGGCACTCCACTAGACTCGCTCTCAGCTACTCTCAAGAGTAACTCTTGAATTACTTCTGTTTCCTTCAGGATTGTGCCTTGAGCATGCCACAGTCTGTGGGGGTGGGAGGGAGAGCCTTCTTCATCAGAAGGACCTTGTCCAGTCTCACGAGGAGAGGTTCCACTGTCTGGGAGCACATATGTTCCAGTTTCTTGGCCTTCTTTACTTACACACAGACACACACACACCATTTTCAATCACACCTGGAGATTCACATAAGCTGCACAAAGTTCAGCTTATGTGCATGAACAAATGAACGTATAGGTCAACAGTCTCAAAAACAGATCAGTATCCTTCTAGGTCCTTTTAGCTTATCCCTTACCCTCCTACACACAGTTGCTGTCTTCAAATGTATAACAGGCCAGATTAGATTAATCCATCTTAACTTTTCCTGCTGTTTGTAATGAAGTCCTAACAAAAGCTAAAAATGCCAACACAGACAATGGCTTGGTTTCTGCCCTACAAAAGGAAGGCAGATAACTTGTACATGCTAATTATATGCTGATTAGCTGGAATCTGACATAGCTGTTTTGAACAGATGATTATGCGTCTAGTGTTAAAAAAATTTTTTTAAAATAAAAAGAACATGTACGTCTGAAAAGTAATTACATCTTCAGGAGAAGAAGCTACATGAGTTCCAATTACAAAAATGATGTTTATCCCATGGAAAATAAACTCTTTTAATAAAAAGGATTAGTACCATTGCACTGAAACATCAATATGGTATCTGTAATCATTTCCAGTTTCCTCTCTGATCAAAAGGACACACACCTTCCTCCACTTATCTTCCCACATATCAACAATTGTTCTACTGGATACAGCAAAGTCACACCATCAGGCTACAGAATCAAATTATATAAGTTTAAAAAAAATTGTAGGGGAAATTGACAAAAGAGGACTACCAGGGATGACTTTCCGGAAGGATCTAGCTGATTTCTGGTAGAAAGAGAAAAGATCATTTCCCATTCCCACCCCTCTTCCCAGCCTTTTTCATTTGGTTGGCACATTTGGCATTTGGAGAGAGTGTTGTGGGCACACTCACAACATGGAAGCCATGGAAGGCCTTGCCCATTTATTAAATGCTTCAACCAGCCACAAACTGATGAGAGTAAAGCAAACTGTTCAGGGACATCTGTCAGGAAATGAAATCAACAGTGGGCAGGCCAAGAGCTGACCGTGGGTCTCCTTCCACCCCCAGTCCCTTGCAGGTGATAAAATGGTCTTTACAGAAACAGTAAAGAGATATGGTCCTATCACTGGTTCAGTTGTAAATTCAAGGATCCTGTGAGACATGAAGGAACTTTAGATGCCTCCAGATGTTGCTGGACTAGAACTCCTATCACTGCCCATGATGGCTGGGACTAAAGGGAGCTGAAGTCCAGCAACCTCTTGAGAGCCACAGATCACCTACTGCTGCTTTAGACACAACGGGCTAGAGTTCTGCTTATCTGCTGTCAAGTCATCTCGAAGTTACGGCAACCCCATGAATGAGCGCCCCCCGCCAAAAGGCCCTGACCTCAACAGCCCTGCTCAGCTCTTATAAACTCAAGGCTGCAGCTTCCTTGATGGAACTGATCCATCTCATAGTTGCTCATAGTTGAGGAAGAGTGCACTTCCTCTTCTTCTGCTACCTTCAAGTTGCCCCACTTTCTCCAGTGAAGAGTGGGCTGTCATGGCTTACATTTGCAGATCTGAGTTCCATAGTTAAATGGTCACACACACACAGGGGGGGGGGCATGTGGCTCCTTGATGACTGATTTATTCTGGGATAAAGAAAGCTCATGCCATCAGTCTTTAAGATGCCACAAGTCTCTTAAATGTTTTTGCAGAAATAGACGAACACAGCTACCCTCTGGAAAATATTCAAATTGCTTTCATTTGCAGCACTGCCAATGTCATTTCCTTGACATTTCTTCCTCATTGCTATACTATATTGTACAGTTATTGTAAACCAACATTTCCCCATGAATTTTCCTTTATGCTTCTCCATGATTATTTATTATTTCATTAGCATTTTTGTAGTGGGCTTTTTGGTTCAATAAGCGCATACGTGCATCATATAGCACTTGTGTCTTATGAGCAGACTGCCCAGCCCCCAACAATTACCATGCGGTTGCCCTTTGCACCGACTGGACTGTGTTCCCAGTGATTTAGTCAGAACGCGGTGCCCAACTCGCTTGCTCGGTGAAGGCAATTACGCTCGCCTGCATCTTCAAGTGTGGGCTTGTACTTGCGTGCATGTACAATGCCAAGGAGAGGCACGTCCAAGCACCTACCAAGGCACTCAGCAGAGGGCCCACCTTGAGGACACTTCCAAGGACTATGCCTCTGGCTGGTCTCCCAAAGCTCCCATCTCCACTGTCTCAAGGTCCCCCTTTTCTTCTTCGGAGTCCCAGCCAAGCTGACTCGGAGACATGCCAAGAGTGGCAGCCAGCTGCACCCATTGGAGCGTCTCTCCTGAGTGCTTCTCCAAGATGGAATTCAGCCCTGGGGCTGAAACAAGTCCCCATCCCTGACATAGGGAACCAGGGAAATCTGTCTAGGCCTCTGCCTTTCTATAGCACTCCTGCCACCTTCCGTCTGGCATCCCTCCACTGTCTCCCAGAAACCAGGTCAGACATCTGACTTCCGTTGAGCCTATATTTCTTAAGTTCTTCCATCTCATATGAAGCTCCTGGGTCAAGTCTCTGGACTGGAACTTGTTTTTTTTCTCCTTCCTGTTTTCTTCATCTTGCAAAATGCTGTCTTTTTTCTGCACGTAAAACTTTCCCTTCAGCACAGGTTAAAAATACCCACAGTTGCATAATATTGAAGGGTTGAAACAATGCAAAGGTATAGTCGGAGAGGCCTGTTTTGAATACTGATCACTTGGTTATTTCCAGCTTCTTATACAGCATTCCTTATTAAGGCTCTCCTTTCTGTTTTCATTTGAAAAATCGTGGCGTGTGTGATCACTGTCCATTGCCATTTTCAGCATGAATGCCTGTTGCCTACCCCCTCCCACAACATTACATTTGTAAATAGAAAGGAAATAACGAACCAGCATTGACTCCAAAGCAACGCCTTTCCTTTTTTTTCACCACAGTAAACAATATAATATTATGCAAGCCAATGACTGGGACTTTGGGGATCTGGGCTCTGCTCTGCACCAGGCCATACGTTCACTATGTGGCTTTGGGAGAGGCCTACAGACATCATTGGGTTGTGAAGAGGAGGACGAAGAGGAGGAGGAGGATGCTGCCTTGCATTTCTTGCAGGAAAAAGCTGGGCTAGAACCAAGCTCCTGTGAGTGAGCTCCACTGAATTGAATGTGAATGGGGATACACAGGCAGGACTGTGCTCTCAGGTGCTTAGAATATAGAAACAGAGCAAGTCAGAAGGGTCCTCTCAGTCTGAATGATGTGCCTACCATGTGCATGTCCAACCTATCCTTGAAACACCCTCACCAATCAACCACCTTCTGTGGAAGCCCATTCCATACCCTTGGGGTCCTAACTGTCAGGAAGTACTTCCTGGCACCCAAATTGACTCTGCGTTCCCTAAGCTTGGCTTTGTTGGAATGTGTCCTGCCCTCCTCTTCAGGAAAGAACAGGTCTCTACTCAACTCCATGTGACACACCCTCATGTACATATAAGTTGCCAACAGTTCCCCTTGGAGTCTCCTCTTCTCCATGCTGAAAAGACCCAGTTCCCTCAGTCTTGCTTCACATGGCTTTCTCTGGAATCCAGCCACCATCCTTGTGGCCCTATGTTGCACTAACTCTAACCTGGCTATGTCCTTCCTGTAATGAGGGGCCCAGAACTAAACACAATACTCTAGTTGCAAGTGCACCAGAGTCATGTAGAGTGGTAGAAATACCTCTCTGGATCTAAAAGCCACACTTCTGGCTATGCAACCAAGAGTGGCATTCGCCCTCTTGACCACCGCATCACACTGCTGACTCATGTTTAGCCTGCAGTCAGTTGCTGCTCTCCAATCATTTGTCCCCTAAACTGTACTTACGACACCCATTTCTATGCCCCAAATGCAAGACCTTGCACTTATGCACACTGAACACCATCTTGTCCCCTGTTCACTTCCATAGTCTGTCCAGATCCTTCTGGATCTGGAGTACCTGCTCCTCAGTTGTGGCCACTGCCCCCGTTTTAGTATCAAATTTCAACAGCAGACTGGTCACCCCTTCTTTCATGTTGTTGATGAAAAGATTGAACAGAATCGGTTGCAGGACAGGACAGAGCCCTGGGGGACCCCACTCGTCACTGACTGTCAGCGATTCCTCACTGAGCTACCCTCTGCATTCGGCCAGTCAACCATGCCCTAATCCATTGGACAGTGCATTGGTCTATCCCCAAAAGCCTCAATTTCCCAACCAGGATACCGTGCGGCACCTTGTCAAAGACCCTGCTGAAATCCAGGTAAAGCACATCCACTGCATTCCCTCCATCTAGCCACCTTGAAAACATGCCATAAAATTCCATGAGTTTTGTCTGGCAGGACCTGTTTTTGCAGAAGCTGTGTTGCATGGCTGCCAACCTCCCTTCCCTGTCTAGGGTTTCTAGACATGCAGTTTGCAAAGGTATAACTTTTAAAAAGTATGAATGCAGCTCTTGGTCCACAAATCACATTGCAAGGCTCAGAAAAGTACCTGCATTTGCCCAAAAAGACCACTGCAGCGCCACACTGCAGCACTACACTGTTCTTCCACTACCTTTCCTAGCACATGGCAGTGGTTTCTTAGCGTCACGCAGGACTGGGACAATGCACTGCATCCCTCGGACTGCCACAGCAAAGCAGTGATGCAGAGCTGAGCAGCTGCGATGGGGCACAGCATGGGAACTTGTTAACGGAAGGTCTCATTTGCTAACAGTGTAATGAGAAACATAGGAACTACCACTGAGATATCCTCAATAACTTTGCATTGCAGTGAAAATCATAAATATGTATGACTGGTGTTAACTTGTCTCTGACTTAGCAGCAACCCTCTGCATGGAAGCCCCCCTGAATACCCCATCCACGGCAGCCCTGCTCAGCTCCTGTAAACGCAAGGCTGGGCTTTCTTGATGGTGTCAATCCATCTGCCATTTGGTCTTCCTCTTTTCCTTCAACTTCAGCCTTCAACTTCCCCTAGTATGATTGCCTTCTGGGCACTATGACATCTCACAATGAGCCCAGAGTAAGACAACCTTAGCTTTGTCATTTTTGCTTCTAGGAAAAGCTATGGCTTGATTTGATCTAGAACTGACTTGTTCATCTTTTTGTTGGTCCACTGTATCCACAAAGTTCTTCTCTACCAGCATGTGTCAAATGCATCGATTTTCTTCTTGTCATCCGTCTTCACTGTTCAGTTTTCACACCCATACATGGTGCTCAGGAAAACCTGTGATTATGGCCCTCTTCTCCAGCCCATGTCACTTAGATATTTGTTCAACAATTTCTGCATTTAATTTGGGAACGGTTTTTTTTTTAATTGCATGGGAAATCTAAATGCCCCATCTTGCAAAATTGTGTTTCAAAATACATTTGGGTCACCATTTTTAGCTAAAAAAAACTGCATCAGAACAGTAATGGAGTCTGTGCTGGTTCCATGTTTTCGAAGGCTTGTGGGCGAGGTGCCCTCAGTGACCCTTCACTCAACGAGTCTCTCTTCTCATCCCCATCACCACCCGCTGCTGTTGCTCCTCCACCTCTTTCTCCTTATGGCTACCAGTTGTTTCCTTGGCCGGCGAGCAAGGAGACTGTGGGGTCTGCTGCTGCTGCTTCTCACCACAGCCACGTCCTGCATGAGTGCAAGGTGAACATGCAGGTGGCAGTGATAACGAGGGGCCCAGTGAGCTGTTTCCTGTAGGTCCCTGCTGGGGTGTGGGCTCTTGACAGATGTCCAGCCATAGCTACCCTTGATGCTAGCACTACGTGAAATGCAAAGAACAGTCGATGACTTAAATTCCCATCTGCAGATTGGCCCAGGACACCTTGTGTTGCAATTCCTGAAGCATCCCCAGTACTCCATCATAATGAAACAAAACAAGCCTACAGCACCTGTTTATGTCTGGTATGATATATTCAAACACTCACTATAGGGAAGAATAATTAATAGCAGCAACATCCATCACTTGTACAACAAGCCTACAATAGGTTTCCTTCCACCTCCAGAATAGTACGGGAAAGTATTCTCACACAGGTGAGAGTGTCTGTCTACTGTCTGCTTTTATCTCCTGGATTTTTAAAATGAATTAGTTTGGGCATCGTATTTTGTTTTTAATTTGCAATTGCATAAACAGCCCTGAAATGAAATCAGAAGAATACACAGATATTAAAAAAGGAGGGAGGGAGGGAGCCTCTAGGGCAGGGAGGAAAAGGACTACCGGGACTATCCAAAGAAGGTGATGAAGTCATGCATTGAACCTGCATGGAACTGGGTGTCTTCCAGGGTCCCATCCAACTCTAGAATTCTATGTTCCAGTGTGATGGGTAACATTAAAATGTAAAACCACTGTCATTATCCACCATTCTCCATATTCAGAGAGGAGTTATAATGTAAAAGGCCTAGAATCAGAGTTACCATCTTTCCCAAAGTGAGCAATATCTCACCTATTGCTCACGTCCACATCTGAATCATTGCAACAGACGCAAATAAACATGGCATCTATTGAGTGTGGCTATGGGAGTATCACTGGTGGAAGCATTTCCAATACATGGAAACTTAGATCAGTCGAGGGGTCAGGGAATCAGGTCCTTTGAGGACGAGGACAAAGGTGCATTTAGCCTGGAGAAGAGAAGATGATGGGAAGACATGATAATGGCCTTTAAATATCTGAACGGCTTTAAGGCAGAAGATGGCACAGACCCGTTCTCTGGAGCTGCTCAGGGCAGGACTAGAACCGACAGGTGAAAAATGGCACTGGAGTAGATTTCAGCTAGACAACAGACTGACATAACGTCAATCAAATCCACTCCATTTGCAAGAGGATTAGATTGCTTGGGGCCGTGGTGGGCTCTTCCTTAGGCAGGGACTAGGTGGCCACTTGTCAGAGAAGCTGCACCGTGCAGAGCCAGCACTGAGCATGGGATTGGCCCAGACAATCTTTCAGGTCCCACACAACATTATGTTCCACGACTCAACTGTGTCCACCATTCCCCACTTAAATCCCAAGCCATGGTAGCCCAGATGACACCCCACATTTCTACAGGCAAGCGGATATAGGAGAGGGAGATGGCAATCCATCCAATCCCCATTTCCAGCACATGGATGGTCCCTTTATAGCAACACACAGGAGTCCTTCACTACGTAGCCTGTAAGGGAACCATAGGCTCATCTCCCTTACAGGGATGTATCTACCCAAGAGGCCAGAGCCTACAGGACCATTTATGGCAGGCAGTAGTGGGATGGCAAGGAGGAAGCTACTTTGCTCCTTCCTCCCAGTCAACAGGACAGAGTAGAGCACCAGTCATCTGCAGGCCTCCACATGGGAAACAAGCCAAGCTTTGAAAAGGTACCAGAATCAAGAATTCTAGGGCACTAATGTCAAAATCATTCTTTGGGGCCCACGGAATTTTTTCTGTGTGTGCAAACAACTTAGGGTGGTTCACACATAGATATCCATCCCACGATGATTGCCTCTTACACAGCAGTGATTTGTATGGATGAATGAGTCACCATTCACATTATTATTATTATTTCTATAATACATCTTAAACACAGGTGCTCATGATGAATTTAACTGCTGTTGAATGAAATGCATGCATTCTAAGTATTGCTAAGTCTAGATGTAATTATGGATATGCGAATCAGCAAAATTTGATCTCACTTAAGTTCTCCAAATTCCATCTTGAAGCTTGTTCCAACTCAAGTCTATATCAGATTGTGAATTTCTTTCCCCCGCACAAAAATCTGGGCATAGTTCATGTACATTTTCCAAAAGCATGCTTCAACAGGGTGTACCATTGAAATATATGAATATTTGTCTCATTGGTTAATATCGGTGTGGGGCTTTTTAAAGTATGCACTTTATGGGCACTTTTCAATGTATGCATTTATCAAACACATTCTACAGAATCTATAGAATTTTGAATGGTCCACAAATGGCACTGCAATCTGGACATGTACAGGTTTTGTTCATAGATGTGTTTGACCCAGGAAGTGTCTGTGTTTGACCCAGGAAGAGCAAACTGAGGAAATCCTGACCAAGTGCAAACTGACATGCATTCTCATGCACCCCTAGACATAACCCAGTATTTTCCAGCAAAGTCCATTCACACAGCCAAGCGAGCACATGTGCCTGGATGGAGTCTGTAGAGCCAGTGCTGACCTATGACTGGACTAGAAAGGTGCACATCTTGCTTGCTCTTGGAAAAGCTTTTGCATTCTTCCATGCCAGCAGGACACAGTATACGTTGTTGTGCATTCTTAACAAGCTTCACCTAACCAAACACACAAGCAAACTATTCCCCGTCTCTTGAATTTTTCAGAAACATATTATAATGCTTGGTTAGCTCAAAAACAGACACATTTTAAGACTTCACACTTGGATAAGCCATAGGCCTTGAAGAGAAACAGTTAGTACCTTGGCATCTGAGATGATCGGGACATGGAGGTATGGCTGGTTATTTGAATCATAGTAAAGTAGATTGGAAGGGGCCAGAAGGCCATCGGGTTCATTCTGGAATCGACTTTAAGGAGGCATTACAAGAGTATCACCAACTATCTTCAATGCAGCACAAACCTTTGCAGGATGTGACTTTGTCATGATGCACACTCATGAATTAAGCCAGAGAAGAAGGGTTATGGACACTTTCTTTAAAGCAGAAAAATGTGGTCACAACTCTTTAAGTTTCATCCCCTTTATTTCAGCCCTGCTTCCATATTGTGGAAGATACCTAACTCTTTTTACTAGCCCTTGGCTACCTTTAGTTACTCAGATTATTTGTGGACTCAATGAATTACTCAGTGATCATCCAGTATTTGCAACACTTAGCACTTATTCAGCCTACAATCTTCATTTTGAGACTGAATTGTTTGACTTGTCAATTTGTTCCCATTCCTATTCCCCAATTTTTGTAGCATCTAGCCTAAGGAAGAATTTTGGAGAACTTAAAAGCTTGTACAATTTTGTGGAATTTTGCCCAATTTGAGGCAATAGCACATGGTATTGCCCAACTGCAGATCTGAATGTTAATTCTGTGACACACAATTTATTTTCTTGTCCTTGAACACAGCTTAAAATTCACTGGAACATATGTGAAGGTCAACCTGACTGGTGCTGGGAAACACTTATTGAGCTGTCACAAGAATTAGATGGCTACATTTTAACTGTGCTAGTCTTGGTCATTTTATGTCTTAAAAAGCAATGCACAACATGTATTAAAATGCTGTCGCTTACTGTCTAAACTTATTTATTTTCAGCCTGTATTACCTGCCTTTTCAAAAACACAAAATAAGCTACTTTTGGATGTACAGAAACTGAGTTTCTGAGGATCGCCTAGGATAAAGAGTTCTAGAAAGTAAGGACTATTAAGGAACACCTCCCATAGCCTTCTCTGTGACCTGCTTGATACCTCCAGGCAGAGGGACACAGCAAAAGGTTTGCTTTGCTGATCATACACAGCAGGAATGCAAGGCAATCAGAGCTCTCAATTAATGTTATCCAAGGCTACAGATGCATGAGATCCCATTTCAGTTTTCATATCACTAGAAAATTCCCCATTTGCAATCCGGAACATGAAAACGAATAATAGCTATGAAAATATTTGCATGTTCCTGAACTTGCATTTTCAAAAAGCGTACTTGAAAAGATGCACAGCTTTCTCAAAATGAACTTACTTTCAAAACTGCAAATCTTTTAGACCACCCACACTTTATTCTAGGAGGAACATTTGGGGATTGTTTTGTGCAAAGTTAATCTTGGATCATTATTTGTTTGCACAATGTTCCAATTTGCACAAAACAAATAGCGATCGCCACTGCCAGTGCAAGTCAAGAAGAGATGAGAAATGAGTCACTATTCAGAGGATCTTGGTGAACCTGAACATCATTAATTTGCCCATCGGTATCCAAGGTCTGCTTCACACAAACACCAAAGTAACTCAGGTGCTGCTGGAGCTGAGGCCATGCATGGAATGGGATGAATGCTACATGCAGACTCCCGCTTCATGGAGCAAGTCGTGTCTCTAAAGTAACTTCATGAAGAACCTGCTCTTCCCAGGAGGATCAGTTCTTGGCTCCTCCTGGACAGATGGGCTTCCTGTCTTGGCACTTTATTTGAGGAACAAGGTCATCCTGAGCTCTGGAGTTCACGTGCTCCTTTGGTCCTGACTCATCTTGCACTCCACTCCTGCCTTCTGGGTTGCCCATAATCCTGACTGTTATTCTGTCCAAGCTCCTACTTCTGAATGCCTCACTTGTTCCAGGCTGCATCCCACCCTTGGACCTAAAACTTGGGGCTGCTGTTGAAACTGAGTTAGGTACTCCTATTTCTCCCTGTAATCTTGAGTCAGCAAAGCCATGTTGCCTGTTCATGTTCCCCAGCCCTTGCTCCACAACACTGGGAGCTGGTTGCATGGGAAGGAGAGGGTCAGTCTGGCAAAACCTTGCAAGGATGGGGAGCACAATCCCATGCGAGAGGTACAAGTATATAAATTCATTTATATGTGGCTCTAATGAATTTTATAAGGATATACAAGGAATTCAGTTCAGCTCACCAATCATCAGAACTGGTCCCATTTGCAAACCCAATCATGAAAACTGGGGGCACATTTACGAACTTGCAGTTGTGTTTTTTAAAAAATGTGCATTTTTCAAAATATATACATTCTCCTATGCTTGTCAAAGGGAGAAGTGTACACATGTGAAAAACATGCGTACAAATGCACATTTTCCCCATTTGAACTAAAAGGAAAACATTTCATTCATGAAAACAGGAATACAGTAAGCTGGGCTTCCATGTGGAGTTCAGAAAACCTCAGTGGGTTTGTGCATCCTTGGTTCTCCCATACGTAGAGTTTACCCAAATTCTCAAAATTCTTCATATTGGGGAAATACAGAACTTGGAATATGATGAAAAAAGGAGGATGTGAAATAGATGGGTTCACCTGACCTGGCCCCCGTATGACCCCAGAATCTTATCATCTGCGCAGTTTTGGCTCTGCTATTTTGAAAAAAGGGAAAATGGCATTTAAAAAAAAAACCCAATTCTCACCTGATGCTAAGTGTTTTTAGGACAACTATTTACCTTCCATAATTCATCAGCTAAGCAGAACGTCTCTCTAAAGTCCTATAAACACACCAAGTGGGTTGACAACAAAACAACATTTGATGCTATTAATAATTAGTTGGAAAGGTCTGTAGGGAGTACAAGGAAGCAGACTTGTTGAACGTACTTTAGGGCATTCTGTTCCTAGTCCTCTACACAGCAAAATCATGCAAAACTGAAACCACAGCTAAATTAATAGACACTTGGTGTACCATTTTGCTAAGAGCAGAGATTGAGGACTTAATCCTATATGGACTTGGGTAGAAAAATCACTTGGCAACTCCCAGGACAACCCAGCTATAGCCGTGCTGGAAGTTGTAGACCGTTCTGGGGAAGCATGCATAGGACTGAACTCTTAACGCACTTATTTACGACAGTCATATTCCGCCTTTGCTCCAGGAAAGCAAGGTTATGTGCCTGGGTCTTCTACCCTCACCCCACATTTCGCCTTCACTGAAGCCCTGTGAAATAGGGTAGACCGAGACAGAGAAAGAGAGAGAGAGAGCGATTGACCTTCAGTCATCCAAGGAGATTTATAGGTAAGTAGGAAGTTGAAATGGAGTCTCCAGTTCCAGTGCAGCATGAGAACAGGTAAGATTCTTTGGGGAAGCTGTGAGGACATAATGTTCCCCTCGGGCCTGCTGCTGGCTGAGGTGAGGTTCAGCTCCTGTACCTTGAATGGCCCTTGCTGCATTTGCACCTTACCTGGCTGTGTACTTGCCTCAAGGTAGCTGCACCCCTGTTTGGCTTCCAGGTCTTGATCCTTGGCTTGTTCATGACCACATCCTTGTTCTGTCCTAATACACACCTCTGGTTCCAGACCCTGGCCTGCTCTGTGGCTACGACTTGGACTTGCTATGAAGCCTTGCTTTTGGAGTTTGCACCCTGGCCTCAAGTCCTCTTGCCCTGGTCCTGGTGCCTCTATCTTTTCTCCTGCCACCCATGTCCCAGCCCTGGACCTTGACACTTTTTGACTAGCCACTTTTTATACCCTCCTCATATCTGGTATATGGAATGTTCTTCCCATTTACTTTTACACATAAGAAGATCAGGCTAAATATGTGCCCAGTCCAAAATTCTGTTCTCATCATGGCCAGCCAGATTCTCCAAACTGGACATGAGTGCAATAAGACCCTTCCCAGCAAATGGTATTGACAGGCATATTGTCTACAATGCTGGAGCTAAGACAAAGTCGTCCTTCCTAATACCCATTGAAGCCCTTTGTCTGAATGATTTTAGTGGGGTTCCCAGTTGGTGTAGCAGCGGAACATCTCAGATAAGTGATATATACGACCACATAGTAAAATATATGTGTGTGCACTTTCTTCAGAAATTGACTACACAGCTATTAACAAAACATCAGTTCCAACAAAGCCATGCATCACAAAGGTCATCCTTCTACAGGGTGTCTGTATGCAGGTGTGTTGACTGGATGGCAAAGTCAGGGATGCCAGTTGAATAGCAGCAGATGAAAGCTCACAAGTAAGCCATACTTTAAAGGTTTCCGTTTTGCCATGTTATATGAATACTGGCTTGTGTTGCCAGGCATTAACCATAGAACCATCAGGTCCAAAGAACAAAAATGATACACGAGCATGCAACAGCTATTCAAATCCAAATATTGACTGGCAACAGCCAAACCAGCCTAGAATCCTCTTCATTATTATTAAATGTCTGCACCATTAAGTCTGAAATCATTGGACTGATTAATTGCACAGACATAAATACTTCCCCATCTCGACAGGCTGCCTAAGTGGCTCGAAGTGGATTGATGATATCCATACAATTATCTTGAAAAAAGAAAGGGAGATGATAATTAATATCAGGAGTCCAGATAAGCAAAAGTCATTGGTGAAATTTTAATTTAGGGCCACTTGACCATATTGCCCAGGAAACACTTGGATGTCTTTGAACTCCCCACCACTTTACAGAGATCTCCAAACAAGATAACAAGCTACCTCATTACTGTCCCATGCAGAATCTACAGCAATCCTAGGTTCACCTTGTGATGGCATTGGGATGTAAGGTGAAAGAACATTGGTTGTGTTTTGTTCTGCCCCAGATGAAATTCCCTAATGGTGGAAATATTTTGTTCTAATAAACATGGAATTCCCTTTTCCTGTGCCAAAGAGAAAAACGGCCAGGAACACGCACATGCCATGTAATATTTAAGCTATACAAACTCTTTATTAAATGTGACAACAACATCTGTAGCAGCTAGGACAGGAAGAGCAGCGAAAGCAAATGAAGTTGCTTTGAGGGCTGGAAGAAGGAGTATACTTTTAAATATTAAAGCTTGTATTCTAGCTGATGGGGATATGAAAACAGGGCAGTCACTCCGGAGATCCCCATAGTGCTGGGAAGGCATGTTGTGTCAGGGAAAATATATGGTTTTTCCTGCTACGGCTGCCTTGAATGTTCATCCATTTCCATTTTGGGTTCAGAAACAGCCCAAGTACTGTTCTGAATTTTTGAGCATCTTCACTGCTGCTCTTCTTTGCTGTTCCTGTTTCAGCAGCATCCCCCTACTTAGATATGGTTCTTTTCTCCTTCCTAGTATAATCTCAAACCAGACAGGGATCACACAGTGAAATTGATGACATCATAGTGCTATGTAGCTAATAAAATTGGGTGATGTAGCAATACAGGTAAATGAAGCCAATCGAGAGTGAGGGCAATGAATCTTCCTGAATTCATTTCAGAGGGAATTCCAGTCAATTTATCCCAATGGGCCTCATGATACATGTTTGGCCTTACTTACTTACTTACTTACTTACTTATTTATTTATTTATTTATTTATTTATTTATTTCACAATTCATAAAAAGGAGGGTGCTTTTTAACACTGCTAGAAATAAATAATCTGGGGTCAAAGCCATTTCTGAGCTTGCAATGTGATTCATGGACCCTTAAAAAAGTGCTTGAATACATACATCAGCCCCATTACATGGGCTCATGTGTTTTCCACCTGTCCCTTCAGATTTCAATGGAAAAGAACAAAGCCAATGCCAGTAATTTATTAGCATTCATATGCTGGTGAGCAACGCAGGAAAACAACCACTACCTGAAGCAATGCCACCTTGTACCTTGCTCCTGTCACATTTTATAAGCTAGACATTAGGGTTAGACTATGTGAGGTTCTGTTTTCACCGAGGTGGGAAAGCTACGTCTGGGCTGTAGAATTTCAGACGTAGCTTCCCCTCGACATTACACACAGAAAACTAACATGTCAGGGAGAAGGGTTCTAATGCAGCCCTTTTTGTTATGCTGTAGCAAAGGATTTTCATCAGAAGTTGATGAAGAAGAAAGAAGAACTTTCCAGCTGCAGCTTCTGCCTTCAGTCCAAACTGGAAGGAACAGCCTAGATCCTTGTATACCACCTCAGGGAGGCAAAACCTTATTAGCTGAACTGGAAACCTCTGCAGAGCTTTGATTCATTCTTAGGGGGAGCTGATCTGTGTGCAGTTGTCCCTTGTGGTGAAACAATGAACTACAGGAAGTGATTTCTCCATGGAGTGCCATCTAACAATGGACTGACACTGCGCACCTGGGCTAGCCATTATATCCTTCTGGGCAGGATGGAGCACTTTCCAGGCACTTTTAATTCCATCAGCCGTTCAGTGGTGGAATTTAAGTTTGTATTGGTGCATTCATGCATTCATCTATTGCAAGAATGGAGCCCTGTGTAAATTACATTTCAAAAAATGCACAATTTCTCCCAGAATGCACAAATCCTACCAAAATTCATATTTCAATGGCCAAACCTATGGAAGAAATGCACTTTTTCAATCAACATTGTTTTCAATCTGCGCATATTTTTCCAAATGCCCAGATTTTGTTCGCACGTTTTTTAAATGGCCACCTTCTCCCACATTTAAAGTCTATTTGTGCTCATTTCTGAAATGTTCTAAATGCCCAGTGTACGGAGATCCATTCAATGCATCCCAATTCTTTTCCCATGATTAAAGTGTATTTTTTGACATATTTGGAATATACTCATTTTTAGCAACAAATCATATTGTTCAAAATGTATAGATGTTGACATGTGCCTGAATCCATGTTTGGTTCAGAAGGTACAAACTGGGTAAAAGCCTGATTTTTCTTTTAAAGGAACTGAAATGAATTTCTCATAGAGCCCCACATGAGAGATGAAGGTGTCTTGGTAGCTAAGGCAATGTAAAAAAAGTTCACTGAGGGAGAAACTTTAAACAATCAGGAGAAGGCATAAAACAGACAAAGAGTACATCAGTGAATAGCATCTTTGTTTAACAATGGCAGCCACTGGAAAACTCATCCCTAAGTTGTGCTGCTGAAATGGAATGGAAAATAATAGTACCCATGAGCGAATTTATATTGTTTAGATTCCTGTTTTAATTTTGGTACTTATATAATTTTAATGTTCTAATTGATTTAATTATATTTCAACTTGTGTGTATTCCCATTAATATTTTAATTGTATGAGGGTTTATTTTTAATGTTGCAAGCTGTCTTGGATCCCAGTACTGAGATACGTTGGAAAATAATAAGAACAACAACTACTTTTGCGTGAGAAGACTCCATTTGATTCTAGTACTCAAAACACATTTATGGGCTTGGAATTCTTAATTCTAAGGACAGGATGTTTGCATGAGGTTCTGGCTGGTGTTCCCACAGTCATGAAAACTATTCTCCCCCTTCATTAGAGAACAGCTCCCTCCCTCTCCCTCCCTCCCTCCCTCCCTCTTTCTCTCTCTCTCACACACAGAGTATCTCTCCAACAAAGTGATCTGCTGGAGAAAGTGAGTTGCCTCTGGAGAAAGTGATGGAAGAACCCATCGCAATATGATAAAAGAGAACATTATTTGCCACTCTAATTACTTTGCATGTTCATGAGACAGACAGGCAGCTTGGAAGCTGTAAAGCAAAGCTCTCGGCATAGCTGGATGATCTATAATTCATAGACCACGGCATATTGCTACATTTCTCATCGCATCTTTACAGTGTTTCTAAGGGAAATCTGGCATAATACCTTCCCCTCCACCTCCATTTGTCTTCTAGAATCATTTCACATCAGTGAGCATACAAACAGCTCCCATTCACTCAACAGCCACCTCTCCTATCCTTACCAACGTGCGTCCCAAAAACAGAAGAGCGGCTTTTACTGAATCATTCAGAAAACTGTCACTTTTTCTTGCCAATAACTCTCTGATGTGCTGAGCTCATGCACTTTTTCTAAGTCCATGACTAAATTCAGTGAGCACAGCTGCTAACACTGCTAGCTCACCTGTCCCTCTTGCAGCAGACAGTTTATTACCTTGGTAGAGGTGGGCAACTTTGGCCACCTGTCCATCATGTGGAGAACAGCCAAGCAGCTCCACTTCTTAAGAACATAAGAGCCCTGTGGAACAGACCAAGGCTTCATCTAGTCCTGCATTCTCCTCACACAGGAGCCAACCTTCAAGCTCCTACAAGGACTAGTACAAAACATCCTTCAACCTCAGGTTCCCTAGAAACAGGTGTACCTGGGCATACTGCCTTTGATACCAGAGGCAGGACACAGCCATGGAGATTAAAGGCCATTTTCAGCTTTCTCTTCCACGAAGTTGCCCAATCCCCTTTTAAAGCCATCCAATTCTTCAGGAAATGGATGCCATGCAGTTGAACTATGCCCTGTGTGAAGAAGGCCTTCCTTTGATCTTTCCTAAATCTCCCACCAGATCAGCTCCATGGGATGGTGGGTGTGGGAGTGAGTACTGTGGGATAGTGAGAATCTCCACAGCCCTTATGAAAGAGCTCAGACTACACTGGGAAGAAGTCTTGCACTGGCAGCCTTTCACTCAAACCAGATCCCAGGCTCAAGCTTTTAAAATACTAACAAAAACAATAGGATGGAATGGATTTATGACTCCATAACGTACAAGTGGCATGGGCTGGATACAGGCAGATCCATCCATGCCATGTCAGAAGTGCAGCTCCTCTTTCTCCACTCGCAAATGTTTACCAGAACCATTTCTATTTCTAGTCGATCTTATATGTTAACATCTGGTCCACATCCTTGTTTGCAGCTAGTGGGGATAGGAAAACATTCATTCATTCCTTTAAGGGATGCAGGAGAGTTTAATTTTCCTTACAAAATGTGTGAGTTTGCCCCATTCACAGCAGCACCTGCAAGCACAAGTGACACACCTACTCAGATATTCACAGACTGCTACACGCTCCCTCACATTCCATTTTGTGCAACCTCCCCAGGTCAGGGTCAGGCAAAGTTCCCCTCCACGTTGAATCAGCCCACTTTCATCTATGGAAAAGTAGAGAAATCTGTGCAGATTTCATATTTGATGGCTGATTGATTTATGCACGTTTTCAGTTCACATGAAACAAGAACAAGCAGGTGAGAAACAAGGTGGTATTGAGAGAATCCTAGGGACCTCAAATATCACTTGTCCACCCTTTCTTAATTTATTTTATATTTTTGAGTTGCCTTTTAAGGCAAAGCTTCCCAAACAGAAGAGAAGAACATCAGGGCAAAGATAAATCCCATTAGACATTACAGAAGGAAGCACGTGTTTATTTATTTACTACCTTTATAACCCACTTTTTTTTTCTTTTTTTAAAGAACTTAAAGTGCCTTACATTATTTTCCTGCTCCATTCAGTCTTATCCCCACAACAACAGCCCTGTGAGGTAGGATGGGCTGAGAGTTTGTGACTGGCCCAAAGTCACCTGGTTGGCTCCATGGCTGGGCGGGGACTAGAACGCAGGCTGCCTGAGCCCAGTACCAGGTTCCTAACCACTGCACAGTACTATCCCATCTTGTTTGGCTTAGAAAAAGAGATACAGTCCTGGGAGTGAAAACAGCTGCCCATCTATGGATCCAAGCCTGATCATGTGAAATGACTCCTCGGTAATGGAAAATTACTGTGCTATCAGAGCATGATAGAAATGCTGGGCTTGAAGGAAAGGTATTTGCTCTCTTCATCACCCAATATGGAAAGTGACGTATCAGCGCATTTTGACTATGGTTGAAATGCAACCATGATGCATTGTTCCAACTGATAAGCATGTCCAGTACAGGACTAGTGCCACAACAAATTTCCCAGCGATAACAGCAGGCACAATTTGAAAATTAGGGAATTAATGAGATTTGAGAGAGATTAAGTGAACAGGGAGTTCAAGCAGAAGTAATCCGCCAATGTAATTGAGTGGAATAATCTGTCATGGCTGAAGCAAATGAAAGCACAGCTCTCAGGAACAAACTGGACATTTTAAAGCGGTGTGCGAGAGAAGGCAGGCGTCACTGTGGATGAAATACACTCGCTGCAAAATTGAAGGGAAAGTTGGAACAAAGAAACTGCTTTCTGCCTCACAATTTTTTATCATTCGGCATTGGAAGTGTAGGAAAGCGTGTACTCAGCAGCACTTTCCCAATGACAGATCATCGCAAGGGACCCGAAGCAGCTTACACGAACCTTCTCCTCTTCTGCATTTTATCTGCACAATAGCCCTGTGAGGTAGGTTAGCATGACTCACCTAAAGACACCTGGTGAGCTTTATATGAAGTGGGCACTAGAACCCAGCTCTCTAATCACTATGCCACACTGAGAAAATAAATCATACATTAGATTCATGTAGCCAGCACAGACAACACAAATGTCTGTTTTTACAACCTGGACAGGGGCACAAAGTGGGCATGGGAGAAGATGTGGAACAGGTGGTATTCTTGAACCCATGTTAACTTATCTAACGTGTTATTTTCTGTATACACCAGTTGCTTCTGTCATTTATCTCATTTCTATGCCACCCAAGACCTGAAGCTCTCCGGATAAACACAACATAATAATACCACATGACCTTTCCTAAATATAAACTTTAAAAACAAAATTAAAACATCTAAAGTGACATATGATGAAGAGTAGCTTTGTAAAACACTTGAGATGAGTAGTCCCCTCAAGCTGTTTCATATCTATGCATATCTTTAAAAACCTCCGCATAAAGAGCCCCTTTAACCTGGCACCAAAATGTTGGTATCAGATGGTGTCAGTGGGCAGCTACCACAAAGAAAGTTCTCCCCATTATAGGCTGCCCCCACCCAAGGTGGCACTCTGGAAGGTCCTGGAGCATCATGTCCAGGTAAATTCCAGTTTGGAAAGGTGGTGGTCCTGAGCTACACAAGACTTTATATGTTAAAACCAGTACCTCAAAATGGCTTTGGAAGCAGACAGTCAGCCATGCAGGTGGGCCAGACTGGTCTAATTCATTCAGGCCTAGAGGTCCCAGTAAATATCCTGGCTGTTGCATTTTGCATGAGCTGCAGCTTCTAGACAGTCTTCAAGGACAACCCCACCTACAGTGCTTTGGAGATTATCAGAAAAACAATGAGTAAAACTAGGCTTTCCAGAGAGCTGCTGCTAGTCAGAGCAGGCAACTCTGGACTAGGTGGGCAAACACGTTGTCTTGACATAGGGCAAATCCCTGCATTCTTACAAGGGCCGGCGAGCAAATAGCCACAGAGGCACAGTGCTGGCATGTTGCATACAGGATTTCATGATCAGTTCGGGTCAGGAGATGCAGGGCAGGTTTGCATGGCATGAGAAACCATGCTGAAAACTTGTTGTGGGTCTGTTGTGTCATCCAGACCCACTTCTGGAGTTCCTACATGGAAGGAGCAGTTTTGTGAAACTATGGAGAGAATCAGTCTGTTCTCAGGTTTCCATGTTTTACAGTGGCTTTTCTGGTCAACTGGCTCCAGATTCCCCCTTTTATCATTGCTGGTATGGAAACATCATAGAGTCCCCTAGCAAGAGCAGCCACAGAAGTGACCTCGTCTAGCCTTCAGTCTCTATTGCCCTCAGCTCCCATCCACTGAGCAATGTGTCCACCTCCCTGTTTACTTTTGGAAACAGGGATACAGCATGAAAATATCCAGAGACAGAAGGAAGGAATCGTGGCATAACTGTTTAATTTCATGTAATAAAAATCTCTGCAGGGACTGGAATGGTTGGGAAGTTCTTCAGACATGAAGGTACATTTGGAAGGGAGGAGGCCACCTCAGGAGTGCTCCATAGGCAAGAACAGTGAGGGGCTTTGCTCACAGGGGCTACCAGGAAGCATGGCAAGGCCAGGAGAATGGGATGGGAGAGCACAGGATTTGCACAACCCAGGAAATCTGATGATTGCCAGATCAGTAAGTTCAGGCAAAAATTTACAGGTTGAGGAGTCAACACAGGGTTGTTTGCTGTGCCATGTGAACCCAGCCACAGAGCAGGATGGACAGTTGGATCCTCTCTGAGCATTGGCATCATTCTGGGACCATTAGCAGCCCCAGCACCAGCAGACTGGAAGTTAGCCCAGCACTGGCTGGGACCAACTGGCAGGGATATATAGTCAGCCTGGGAAGGGCTCTCTTGGAGCTCCGCCCCTCAGGTGCTATGACCAGCTGTTGGAGAGCCAGCTGCCTTTTCCTGTACGAGAGGTTAGAGAGGTGGGGAGTTGATCAGACATGGCTCCTCAGGGTCTCCCTATTAACTAGGGTAGTCTTCTGGTGCCGGTGGAATCTATGTGACTTGCTTCATTCATTGTCTTCTGCAGCCCAGCAATCAGCAGCTTGGATCACGAATTCATGATATAATGGGGACATGTCTCGTTATAAAACCTCTCCAAATGGGAAGGGTGTGCAGCCCTGATGAAATGCACTCTTTTCAAGGAGGTTATCATGTTTAATTTTCTGTTCTGTTTCTAATGTGATGCTCTGTTGATGTCTATGGTGCTACTTGCAATTTAAGATAAGAAAAGGTTTTAAAATACCTAAAATAACTATTCCATACAGCCAAGTTTTCCTGTTTTCCTCTGATTTCACCCCAGAAGATTCCTTACCTGTAACTTTGAGCTCCGTTGTTCGTCTTATTAGCTTTCCTTCAAACTTTAGCTCACAAGTGTAATTTCCACCATCTTCTTCTTCAACATCTTGTATTAGAAGAGTATTTTCTTTCTGAACAACTAGACTTCTCCACATTGTTGGTTTACACTCCTGCAAAAAACAGAGATCAGAGGCTACAATGAATGGGATTTTTAGAAAAGTAAGGATGCTAATTGAGAAAGGTGGAGCTAGATGAATCACCAGTTGAAATTAAGATTGTTGGGACAAATATCAACAACCTCAGATATGCATATGATACCACTCTCATGGCAGAAGAGTCCTATCACTTCCTGGCAAATAGATGGGGAAGAAATGGAGGTACTGACAGATTTTATTTTCCTGGGCTCCAAGATCACCGCAGACAGGGACTGCAGCCAAGAAATTAAGATACGCCTGCTCCTGGGGAGGAAAGCTATGGCAAATCTAGACAGCATACTAAAAAGCAGAGACATCACCCTGCCAACAAAAGTGTGTATAGTCAAGGCGATGGTTTTCCCAGTTGCAATGTATGGCTGTGAAAGCTGGACCATAAAGAAGGCTGAGCGCCGAAGGATTGGGGCCTTTGAATTGTGGTGCTGGAGGAGACTCCTGCAAGTCCCTTGGACTGCAAGGCGATCAAACCAGTCAGTCCTAGAGAGGATCAACCCTGACTGCTCCTTAGAAGGCCAGATACTGAAGATGAAACTCAAATACTTTGGCCACCTAATGAGAAGGAAGGACTCCCTGGAGAAGAGCCTAATGCTGGGAACAATAGATGGCAAAAGAAGGAGGGGATGACAGAGGATGAGGTGGCTAGATGGAGTCACTGAAACAGTTGGTGTGAGCTTAAGTGGACTCCGGGGGACGGTGGAGGACACAAAGGCCTGGAGGAATGTTGTTCATGGGGTCGTGATGGGTCAGACAAGACTTTGCGACTAACAACAACAAAAAACAACTAACTGGATCTTTATTTATTATTTATTTATTTAGAAAATTTCAATGCCGCCCCATTCACCGACACCTCAGGGCAGCTTACAAATAAATCAATTAAAATACTATAAATTGACAATATAAAACAAGTTAACAATATAAAATATTAACTGATGATGTGCATAGTTGTCCCACAATGCAGACACTCTGTGTGGCTAACATTGTAATTCTATGGCCACTAGACAAAGTTTGACAGCCGTAGGATTTTTGGAGAACAGATATGAGGTCAAAACATCACTCCAACATGCATTGCTGGTTTGCATGCCTCACAAAATCCAGGAAAGTACAGATTTCAATGGTAAATCACAGTTCAATTCATTTCATTCCAGGAAGTGCTGGTTTTTCATGAGTGCACATTACAATCCATTTCTGACTTATTTCTCACCCACCTGTAGTTACCTACCACTCTGATTACCTGCCAAAGAACCAAAAGATCCTATTTGGTCCTAGGGATATGTGAGGAATCCATCTGGGGTGGGAATCCATCAGATTTCCCTGGGGCCAGCTTCCCAGACGCCAGTCTGCCCAGAGTCCAAACTCCTGGAGAGAACTCCCAGAATTTGTGGGACACTCACCAGGAAACATAGAAACATAGAAACAGAGTGAGTCAGAAGGGACTGCCTGGGCCATCTAGTCTGAACTCCGGCACCAGCCGGCTCCGCCCACGACATGCCCACCATGTGGGTGTCCAGCCTATCCTTGAACACCCGCACAGATGGGGCCTCAACCACCTCTCGTGAAAGCCCATTCCACACCCTCGGGGTCCTGACTGTCAGGAAGTGCTTCCTGGCATCCAAATGGAACCTTGGCTCCCTGAGCTTTGCTCCGTTGGAGCGTGTCCTGCCTTCCTCTGCAGGGGAGAACAGGTCTCTACCCATCGCCATGTGACATCCCCTCACATACCTGTATGTCGCCAACAGATCCCCTCTGAGTCTCCTCCAGGCTGAAGAGACCCAGTTCCCTCAGTCTCGCCTCATACGGCATCCCCTGCAAACTGGCCACCAACCTTGTGGCCCTACGCTGCACTGACTCCAACCTGGCTATATCCTTTCTGTAATGAGGGGCCCAAAACTGAACACAATACTCCAATTGCGGGTGCACCAGAGTCGTGTAGAGTGGTAGTAATACCGCTCTTGATCTAGAAGCCACACTTCTGGCTATGCAACCAAGGGTGGCGTTCGCCCTCTTGACCACCGCATCACACTGCTGACTCATGGTTAGCCTGCAGTCAACCAGCACCCCGAGGTCCCTTTCACAAGTGCTGCTCTCCAGCCACTTGTCACCTAACCTGTACTTATGACAGCTATTCCTATGCCCCATGTGCAAGACCTTGCACTTATCCACATTGAACGCCATCCTGTTGTCTCCTGCCCACTTCCATAGTCTGTCCAAATCCTTTTGGATCTGGAGTACCTGCTCCTCAGTGGTGGCCACTGCTCCAGTTTTAGTGTCATCTGTGAATTTGATCAGCAGACTGTTCACCCCTTCTTCCATGTCCTTAATGAAAAGATTAAACAGGATCAGCCCCAGGACAGAGCCCTGGGGGACCCCGCTTGTCACTGGCCGCCATCCCGATGATTCCCCACTAATGGTTACCTTCTGCTTTCGGTCAGTCAACCATGCCCTAATCCACCAGACAGTGCTTTGGTGTATCCCAAAACTCCTCAGTTTCTCCACCAGGATATCATGTGGCACTTTGTCAAAGGCCTTGCTGAAATCCAGGTATACCACATCCACTGCATCCCCTCCATCTAGCCATCTCGAAACCTTGTCATAGAATTCCACAAGGTTTGCCTGGCAGGACCTGTTTTTGCGGAAGTCGTGTTGTGTGGCTGTCAGCCTCCCTTCCCTATCTAGCATCACTAGATCTCTCACTCTTATGAGCCTTTCCATTGTTTTTCCTACAATGGACGTAAAGCTAACCGGTCTATAATTCCCCATGTCCTTTCTACTACCCTTTCGGAAAATTGGGACCACTGATGCCACCCTCCAGTCCTCTGGAACTTCACCCGTTCTCCACGAGGTCTCAAAATTGGAGGACACCGGGTGTGAGAGAACCCCTGCCAACTCTCTAAGTACTCTCGGGTGTAATCCGTCAGTGCCTGGGGCCTTTGTAATGTCCAATGCCCTGAGCAGCCCCTCAACTTCAAGGGGGGTGACTCTAATCTGTGCCCCTAAGTCCCCAGCCTCATCTAATCTCCTATGCAGATATCCCCTGTCCTGCTCTGGGGAGAACACAGAGGCAAAATAGTCATTTAGCATCTGTGCCTGTTCCCTCATATCAGTCACTGGATCTCCTTCCTCCTTATTTAGTGGTCCCACCACTTGTCTCCCCTTCCTTTTCCTATTTACATGCTGAAAGAAGCCCTTTTTGTTGCTCTTGATATTCTTGGCAAGTCTCAGCTCGTAATCAGCCTTAGCCTTGCAAAGAATCCTTCTGCAACGAGCCTCCTTCTCCCGGTATACCCTTTTGTCTATTTCCCCCAGTACCCATTTCCTACGGAGGTTCTTCTTTCGTCTAATCCCTCTAACCACCTCCTTTCGCATCCGTGGCGGCACTCTCCTCCGCCTCCCCACCTTACTGACCAGAGGTATCATCAAGGCTTGCGCCTCCAAAACCTTCCTTTTGAGTGCCATCCACCCCTCCTCAACTCGCTTACCTTCCAGTAACCTATCCCAGGAGACTTTCCCCAGTCTGGCCTTCAGTTGGCCAAAGTTGGCCCTCTTGAAGTCCCAGCTTCTAGTGCTCGACCTGCTGCATGTCCCCAGTCCCCTGATCATAAAACAAAGGATGGAGTGATCACTCGCATCCAGAGCTCCCCTAATCTGTACTTCATCTATCAGCTCCTCCCTATTGGTCAAGACCAAGTCAAGGATGTCTCCCCTCCTCGTCGCCTCTCGGACCCTCTGTGTGAAAAACCCTCCCTCTATAGCTTCTAGGAAGTGATGTGAACTGGCTGTCACTGCCAATTGAAATCTCCCATAATTACTGTGTCTCTCCCCCAAGATATCCTTAGAATCTGGCCTGTCAGGACATCATCCAGGGTCTCAAGTTTATTTATTTATTTATTTATTAAAACATTTTTATGCCACCCCATTCGCCGAAGCCTCGGGGCGGCTTACAACAATAAATTAAAACATCATAAATAACATTTTAAAATATATACATTAAAATAAAATACAAATATACAATATAAAATAAGCCGCCCTGGCCAGATAAAATTCAATAATATTAACATTTAAAATGCTGCTTAAATAAAAAGGTCTTTGCCTGGCGCCGAAAAACAAATAACGACGGCACCAGGTGGACCTCTCTGGGGAGCGCATTCCATAACTTAGGCGCCACCGCTGAGAAAGCCCTCCTCCGAGTAACCACCCTCCTAACTTCTTTCACGGAGGGCTCCCGGAGAAGGGCCTCTCCCGCCGATCTCAGGGGGCGGCTGGGCATATATGGATGTAAGTGCTCCTTCAGGTAGCCAGGACCCAAGCCGTTTAGGGATTTATAGGTCATCACCAACACCTTGAATTGGGCCCAGACTTCAATGGGAAGCCAGTGAAGCTGACGGAGAACTGGAGTCATGTGAACATAATGTCCAGTCCCCGTCAGCAGCCTGGCAGCTCTATTTTGAACCAATTGAAGTATCTGGACCGTCTTCAAGGGTAGCCCCACGTAGAGCGCGTTACAGAAGTCAAGACGGGAAGTCACCAGCACATATGTCACTGTCGCAAGGCAGTCGTTCTCCAGGTAGGGGCGCAGCTGATGAATCAGCCGAAGCTGGAGGAAAGCGCTCCTCGCTGCTGCTGTTACCTGAGCTTCCAGTGAAAGCTCAGGGTCGAGGAGCACTCCCAAGCTGCAGACCTTGTCCCTAAGAGGGAGTGCAACCCCGTTCAGGACAAGGTTCAATTCACGCTCTCCGAAGCCCAATCTGCCAACCAACAGGACCTCCGTCTTGTCTGGCTTGAGCTTCAGTTTATTGGCCCTCATCCAGCCCATTACCTCGGCCAGGCACTGGTTCAGCACAGCCACTGCCTCACCTGGATTGGTGGAGAATGAGAGGTAGAGCTGGGTATCATCAGCGTACCGATGGTTCCGCAGCCCACACCTCCTGATGCCCTCTCCCAGCGGTTTCATGTAGATGTTGAACAGCAAAGGGGACAAAATGGACCCCTGCGGTACTCCATGGCATAGCTGCCATGGCGCAGAGCCATAGTCCCCCAGCACCACCTTCTGGAATCGGCCGTTGAGATAGGAGCGGAACCACTGCAAAGCAGTGCCTCCGACTCCCAATCCCGCAAGCCTATCCAGAGGGATACCATGGTCGATGGTATCGAAAGCCGCTGAGAGGTCCAGAAGAACCAACAGGGATGCACTCCCCCTGTCCTTCTCCCTGCACAGGTCATCATACAGGGCGACCAAGGCAGATTCAGTACTGTACCCGGGTCTGAAGCCGGACTGAAATGGGTCCAGATAATCAGTTTCATCCAAGAGTGCTTGGAGTTGTCCCGCCACCACCCGCTCTAACACCTTGCCCAGAAACGGGATGTTGGCCACTGGTCTATAATTAGTGGCCATCTCTGGATCCAGTGACGCCTTCTTCAGGACCGGTCGGACTACCGCCTCCTTTAAAGGGACAGGCACCCGACCCTCCCTCAGAGAAGCGTTAACCACTTCCAAGATCCAGGTTCCAATCCCGTGCTTGGAATCATTTATTAACCAAGACGGGCAAGGGGCCAAAAGGCAAGTGGTTGGACATACTCGCCCAAGCACCTTGTCCACGTCATCGGGCCGCAGTAACTGAAATTCATCCAATAATTCTGGACCAGACAGCAGCGTTGGTGTCTCCTTTGAAACCTCTGAATCAATAGTGATTTCTAATAGAAATATTTTTCTAAAAAAGTGATACCCTTCCCAGACAAAAACCCACTCGCATACACACACAAGGATAAAATAAACTTAAATTTAAATTGGAAGAAAAGAAAAGCACAGCACAGCACAGCACAGCACAGCACAGCACAGCACAGCACAAACAAAACAAAACAAACAAAAGCAAACAAACAAACCTCTGTGTCTCAGGGAAGGGAGTCCCCAGACAGCCCGGGCTGCAGCCAAGGGATGCAGACAAGGGACGACGCCTTATCAGTCCCTCTGGCCGGTGGCCCCGCCCCCTGCTCCCTCCTGGCCCCTCCCACCTCTCTGGCCACTCAGCCCTCTCCCAGCCTCTGCCTCTGCTGCTCTGCTGCTCTGCCAAGAGGCCAGAGCGAAAAGGGCTTGCAGTGGCTGAGCGCGGCCTTATCATCCCTCAGGCCGGTGGCCCCACCCCCTGCTTTCTCCTGGCTGCTCTAGCCTCTCTGGCCCCACCCCTTCCTCTCCGCTGCTCCTGGCCCTCTGCTCCTCTGCCCAGCTCCTGCCTTGCCTTCGCCACTCCCCTGGCCACTCAGCCCTCTCCCAGCCTCTGCCTCTGCTGCTCTGCTGCTCTGCCAAGAGGAGCTGGGCCCCACACACCATGCAAGCAGTGCCCCTCTTGAGCAGCTGCAGCTAATGCCAAAGGAGGCTTATTGCAAGGGACTTATCAGGAATTGGGTCCCATGCAACTGCTAGCCGAGCCCCTCTCATTCTCCAGGAGCATCTTCAGTCTGAACAGCTGTAACAGATGCTGAAGAGGGCTGGTCCAGAGGGGCTTGTGAGGATAGCAGCCCTGCTTTCCTGGCAAGCCCTTTGGGACCCCTGCGCAAGTGGAGTCCCTCTTTTCCATCTTTCAGGCAGCTGCGACTAATGTGTAAGAATGCTGGCAGTTGTGCAGCTGGGGGTCTACCAGCTTTAAAAGATTTCATCTCAGCTTGGCTTGCTTTGGAAGACCAGGCCAAGCACAAGAGGAAGCCCAGGAAGGCTTGGAGAGACAGGCTGGTTGGTGGTCCTAATGCAAGCCCTTCCCTCGCCACCTTTTGGATAATTACCCCTGTTTGTTTGTTCTTAGAATGTGGTACTCTGTTATTCTAGTCTTGAAAAAGTCATGCTAACTACCACCTGTCCTTCGCCTGCCAGCCTGACAATTTTTTCTTTCTTTCTAAAATAACCTTGACTTGTTTCAACTCAGTAATGTACAAGAGAGTGGAGGCAAAGAAAGATCACATCCCGCTGTCTAAACTCCTCCCCTCTCCCCCCGCCCCAGGAAAACAGCTTTTGTACTTAAACCTTGTTCATTCAATTAAGTCTTGACTTGTGCACTCAATCCATGTTGTCAAAACAACCCTTTAGGTCTAATGGTGCTATGGAAACAGGAACTAAGAGGATAATGGTGCAAACCCTTAAGAGATGCATTTGATTAGTAACATTTCCATAATAAAGGACATTAACACTATAGTTAAGTATGGTGGTTGTGATGAAAAGCAGCTTTTCTGGGGCTTAGATCTATGTAAGCATGATAATATGCTTAATGTTCTGAGTTTGGCCACTTCTAGATTGACAGTTTGAGTGGTCTAAAGTAGGCAGCATCCCATGACAGAGTTTTGATCCCCCCTACCACAGGATATGCGCTACAGGGCTGGTCCTGCAATTGCTTTGGCTCATGGGATCCAATTCACCATTTCAACATGCATCAAATAGAGGAAGAGAAGGCTCAGCCATTGCACGATGCAGTGTTCCTAAACTCCTTTGAGTGAGTGGATTTGTGATGCCCGAAGTCAATCCCCTCTTGATTATGATTTCACTCAGAACTGGCTTTACTGAACAGGTTGCTTCAAAGGGAATAAATTAGGAGAAAAATCTGCACATTGAAATGAACAGTTGCAGACTTTTATGGAGGATACATCTATCAACAAATATTAGCAATGATAATTAGTGGAATTTGCCTGTTCAGAGGCAGTATATGTCTAAGACACCACTGGCTGAGAGATCAGCAGGTAGAAAGATACTGTGAGTGGTAACTAATAAAAGACTCAGAAACCAGGCACTCTGGGACTGAGGAGGAGCCAGTGTTGAATCCAAGGATGCTTCATTCCCCATGTAAGTCACATCTTCATCTGTGTTCGTGCTGATGCTTCAATGGTATGAATTTAAACAAGGAAACCAAAGGATATTCTAATGAGTCCCCTTCCCTTCCTCACACAGCCATCACTTTTTTAAAAATCGCACTGTGATGGTCCTCTTGCCACATTGCTCTTTTCAATGTGAGGTATCAATTCTGCTCAATTTAATCAATGTGACAACTTAATAGTTAGTTGTCACCCATCAGGCAGATGCGGGATAAGTTATGTGTGGCACTTTGATAATAAAGGAGGGACATGATCTGGGAGTTGGTGGAGTGTCATTCTTAAAAAACTGGCTTGAATCTCAACTCTGTCCTCTGCCTCAGTCCCCCCACACCCACTCACCACCACATGCAATACAGGGGATGATAACCTACAGAGTTTTTCGAAGGCTAGCAACTACATAGTGCACATGAATGCACTATGGATGCTCCGAACTTTTCAAGAGGCCATACAAGTGTTAAATAGCCTCACTTCCAATCTTCTGGTAGGTAGACCTACCCACTAGTGCAGAGTAACAGGCTCAACATCTGGTTTAAATGTGTGTTTGTGGGTCGGAAGTCAGGACTCAGCACCTTTCCTCCTGCACCACCCATGTTCTGGTTCCTAAACTGGCTGATTCCATGCTGTAATGTGTGGGTGGTACATACTCTGAGGTCATCATCAGCTGGTTCCAGTCTGCCAGTCCCACTTCATGTTGGTTCATAAAGCCCTGGCCTCCATCTTGATCATATATCTAAGCAGAGATGGCTACAAGTAGGAGGCCAGATGCCATGCCCCCCACTGAGCAGTCCTCCTCCAAAGAAGAGCAAGGACACCCAGAGATTAAGAACACCAAGGCACAGACCACAGCAGTGACCAGGAGGAGCCTGGGCCCCTAGGAGAGGTGGTCTCCTCTGAGACAGCGGCCAACTGACTTTTCAGTGCCTGAGAGAAGGTCCTCTTGGAAGGCAAGGCAACAGGGCTCCTTTGAGAAGGCGTCCTTAGGACTCCTCATGAAGAAAGGCCTCTCCAGCAGCAAATCCTTCATCCTGAGGAGGTCCTTTGCCTTAGGACCTTCAATGAACTGCAGCTGAGCCACAGGTGGGAACTCTGGTTACAAAAGCTTCCAGTCAAGGTTAAGCTGCTGGGACAACATTGTTCTGCTAGCTCCAGTGTCTTATTTCCCTGACCTTGCCTTGCAGTGGGACCTCTGTGCTTCTGACTTCTGGACTGTACTTGAATCAGTTTATTGGACTGTGTATTCAATCTGCCTTCTGATCTGGATTTGGACCTTGACTGCTCCTCAGAACTCTCTCTTTGAACTCACCCTGTTGCCTAGCAAACCTGTACCTTATTTACAGGATTGCTTTTGGATTGTCCCTGAGTTTGTCCTGGCATTGAGCCTGATCCAGCCACTGCAGGACATCTTGTCTGTGGTGGAATTCCGGACTACATGGTGTGTATCTCACCACCTTCCTGGCAGGACATTTTAAGGGTACCCATTTGTGAATGCAAGTTCAAGAGTTTTGAAGAGCATGCATTTCTATTCAGGGTTGTGAACTGGACAGGGGTGGCATAGAAATGTTTTAATAAATAAATAAAAATAAATGGTTTGTGCACCTAATCGAAACCCCATAACCATGTCACTGGCCCATGAATTGCAAGGATTATGGGAGACAGAGTGTTGTAACCCCCCTCTTAATCGAACATGCAGCTAGGGCATGGCTCGTCACAGGTAAGAAGCATGATCAGAGTGTCCTGTTCGCGTAAGAACAAGAACCCCAACGAATGTGCACGCTACGCAAGGCTGACCACAAAGCAGCCTTTGTTGCTGCGTTCCCGCATGGCGTCGCGCCCTGTGCTCTCGCTTGCTTGCTTTAGCATAAAAAAATGTGTGCGAGTGTAGCTCAGTGGATTTCCCCTATTGTTCGCTGTTATACAAGCACCTGCATAGCCGTCCGTGTAAAAGAGTATAAAAATCCTGCCTTCGATCTGCTCAGCACCACACTCTCATGAGTGCATGGTCCCTGCCGGCAGGTAAATAAATCTCTCGGTAATTCCAACCAGTCTCTGGTCTCGTCTGTAAAATCGCCCCTACAACACAGAGGATACCAGCAGCCATCCTCCCAGGAGCAACTGCCAGATGCTTTGGATCCCAGCAATGCAGGAATCAAAGCATCTGGACTGGATCCATTCTCCTGACTCCAGCTTACCAAGATCAGAGCAACACATGGACAGAAACACATTGCAAGAGGCACTGTTCCCTTCCGGCCTCATGTTAAATATCAGTGCATCCAACTCATCAGGAGAAATCATGGCCTTATTTTCCAAACCTGCTCTGAGGTGCAACCTACCACTGTTTATGGACTTCCAAAAGCATCACTGCAGTTTGACTTCTCCCTTCCCAAACATTCACAAAAATACGGTTTCCCTATCCTACAATTTCCTCTTTTACTCAACCAAATATCTTATACAAATATCTCTAGACATCTGGGGAGAAACTTGTCTTAGTAGCTGACAAGGTACAAATAAAATCTCATTTATGCCAACCCTGTGTCACAGCACATGTTTTGTCAGACTTCACTGAAATAGGCAGCGTTCTTGTAAACCTAAAAAAAAAAAAAAAAATCGACACAGACCAAGCAAGCATCATTGGGCTTTCTGTTCTCTTCTGACATATCATGGCTCCCTGCATGTCATCCAGCTCCAAATAAATTATTTGTGCAGAAATTCAGCCCAGCAAGGCTGATGAGATGGAACTCAAATTGCCTAATTTTCATTGGCAGCTGTACTCAAATAAAGTGGGACATGGCTGATAGAAACGCTTTGCCTGACATTCCACTATTATGCCTATTAAAAGCATTTTTTGGAATGGAAATGCCTCATCTGGCTTTTGATTATTTTCTTATTTCTTTTTTTTAAAAAAACAGGCAAATTTATATTGCATTTTTTTTCACGAGACTATGGGCCACAAAGAACAGCACAGCAACTTTTCATCAAGCGCTACAGAGATACAGCTACCAGAGAAGAAAAAAGGAAGGGGGGGGGGAGAAGGAAAGGGGTTGCAGTGGAAGTGGAACACAAGGGAGAAAAGTTGTAGAACTTTTCCAGAACGGGCTCAATGACATCATCTGCCAGAGTTCTATGAGAGCTGGCAGTCTCTCCTTGCTTCAGCAAGCGAGGTGGTAAGGATGCTTTCTAGTTTTACTATTGCTTATGGCAGCTGAGCATCCTGGAGGCCAGAGAAAGAAGAAAATAAGGAATTCGTGTACGGTTCTTTTGGGTCAGCTCCCCAGAGTTCCCCAGGCCTCTTCCTCGCTGCCCTGATTTGACCTGGTGCTGAGCATTCGCATGGGTGCCCACCAGGAATGGAATCCTCACAAGTACTATGCAGGCAAAGTCCCTCTTCCTCACACATGCCTTATGGGCTTGGGATTCATCACATGAGCTGTACAGGAAGCTGGCCAGGCGGTGCAAGAGGAGTTTCTCCAGCATCCCCACGCATTTGTGGACTTCACCTTGGCTCACCTCATTTCCTAAGCTAGGGCCAAGCATGGGAAAGAAGTCCAACAAGCAGAAGAAGGCCAGATTCTTAGGATCATCGCAACCCTATACACAGAGACAGTATAGTTATTTCATTTACTTGGATTCCTGTCTTATACTAGTGGTTCAATCTGTAACACAGTCTCCTTACAAGATAGTTTCCATTTTTAAAATTAAAAGCTATTAAAAATGTATTATGTATCTTTAACTTGGGTGCATCCATTGAGTCTCAGTTTTCTGCACTTCAGAATATGGAAGGAAGGAAGGAAGGAAGGAAGGTGCAGCCAACATGAAATGTAAGAGAAAAGAGACAATGATGACGACGACGACAATGATAGAGATTAGAAAGGCATGAGAGGAAGGCCAGCCCAGAACTAAAGAAAGTACGCAAAATCATTCTAAATAAAAGTTTCACTCCTAGTATGGAACTCCCGCACAGAAAGTCCTCACTTAGCTCATCATCTGTCTTTACTTACCTTCAGCTAAAGATCTTGGACAGTCCCCTTGCCCTTGTAACCCTGCTTCTAGTTTTACTGTTGGCATTTTCTGCTTCTGGTCTTCAAGGAGGCATCTGGACAGGGCTTGACTGTTAGAACTGTTTTAATTTGTGATAATGCAATTGTATGTGTTGGGGTTTGTTAACCACCATGGACTGCCCAGAAAAGTGCAGTATAACAGCATTAAAGAAATAAACATTACAAGAGATTTTCCTCCAACACTGAGCTCAAACACTCCTTCTGTCCATTGCTCAATTGTAGGAGAACAGTGAGATGCCCACTGTTGGATACACCAGTGTCTTTACCAGCAAAGATATGTTTATGGATATGTCCATAAAACACCTTATTTTCAAAAGTACTTGTAAGAGCAGAACACAGACCAGAACTGAACAATTAAGGGTTCAGTCCGGCATGTACAGGCTGTTTGGTTGGCCACAGGATGGGAAATGCACCCCGAGGCCAGATCTGGGGTTCCACCCATGGAATAGCCTCCTCTGGTGGTCACACCCTGCACACTGGGTCTGGCCTCACGTTGCAAGTATGACTTTGGAGCTGGCACCTAGGATCATTCTGGGTCTTGGGGAGGGAAGAAGCGAGGGCCACTGGGATCTGCGGGTGCCTCAGCCCCTCCTCCTCATGACCAGTGTGGTGAGTGGGCCAGGCGCTCCCTCTTTGCATATCTCCCAGAGCTGCATCCATCCGATTCTGCAGAATACCTTGAAGGCTCAGTGATGGAAGGGGTGGGAACTCCAGGGCAGCAGTGGCCTTTGAAGCTCCACCAAGGTCTCTGCCTGCAGTTTCCCGGGATGACTAGGAGAACTCCGATAGGAGGCTCTCTGGAAGAGGCAGGAGGGGTCCAGGAAGAGGAAGAACTGTTGCCTTTCCTGGTCCCTGACCTGTCACGACACGGGCTACTTGCTCCTGATTCAGTACTTGTTCTCCAGTCTAGAAGATTGCAGGCAGCTGCTTTGAGCAGCACTCTAATATAATGCCACTTCCTCAGCTGATATCCCACACATATTAAAAGAATTTCATTGTTTTCTTCGTCCCTGTGAGCATTTCCTTACTGAAAAATTTGGCCACGATTTGTAACATATTAACTAAAAAGCATGTGTACAAATGCATTACCTTGTACCAAATGACATCTGGCTCTCGGTTTCCAGTCTTATAATCCTCAATATCAGGGCAGGAAATGATCTTGGTTCGAGTGATTTCTGATTTTTCTAAGTAGCGAATTGTGCTGTTGTAGCAAAGACCTGATTCATTTTCAGCCACTGTCAAGGACATTGACACCTTCATGCAGTATGTTGAGTTTCTGCAGAGAAACAGCAAATAAAGGATAACGCTAGATGGTGATGATATTAATTACAGTAATAATATATTGTTAAATGTGTTTCTCCTTGAGCACGAACAATGCAAAGCATTGCAGAACAGATGGGTGCTAAAGATAACAAACTCACAGTCAGTAAACTAAAATTATTTTAAAAGATAAATAGGCAATAAACCTTCTAGGATTATTAAAAAATGAATGCACTGTGTATCAGAAACAAGGAAAATTGTCTTAAAAAGTCAAGTTCTTTATCAGTTTGGCAGCACTTCCACTGAGCTCTCATTTTAGTTATTGTAAAACAGTTTCCAGTCACTAGTCCTTCATTATGGAGTCTGGAAGTAGAAGAAGAGGAAGAGGAAGAAAAGGGGATTACAAATAAACCAGTGCTGGATTTCCACTGAAATATGGGAATCATCTTCTATAATCGACCAAAGTATGTGGCTAAAACAGTTTGATCGATCTGTCCAAATTGTATACCCATGACTCATTTTATACTCCACTGCATAAGGATTATTATGGGAAGTTGGGCAACTATTCCTTTTGTTAGGCAGATTAGCTTTTTGGAGTTAGATGCAAGCTGCAGTTGAAACCTATATTTTTCTGAACATGCCATCTGATCCATAGTTTCCCCCAAAACATGCTCAATGGCATGCGTGCATTTGGAAAATGTATTTTTTGAAATATACATTTCCAATAGGAAAAGAATGTGTACAATTCAAAGATGTACAGAATTGATTTTCATGCAATTGTTTTAAAGTTGGAAGGAGCTTTCAGATGCAGTAAGGAGAACTTCAGTGAACTTGAGTTGTGCTGATTCTCCTCCTCCTCTCTCTCTCTCTCTCTCTCATACATATCAGAGCTTGGAAAAGGTGACAGAACACTGTTGATACATTAAAAATTGTTTCAAGAATTGAATCTATTCATATACCCCAAACCTGACAGAGAGTCTGATATGCCATCAAAGTTCATACATTCCCATATTTACGACGCTATTCATTGTGCATGTGTGTGGAGAATGTATTCAAAACACAACAGAGCAGTGCAATTACCAAGAAACATTTGGGGTTAGTTCCAGATGAAGCTAGTTACACTGGTTCCTACTGAAATCAATGGGGATCAAGCAAAGGCATGACTTCCTTTCCCCATTGAACTCAATGTGATTTAAAGCAGCTGGATTCAATCCATGGAAAATAAATTATGGTGTTGTCTGTGTATATGCATTTATGCTTTGATTTATGATTATATGCTAAAATAGAATAGCACAGCTTCTAAGCCCTGACCATGCTGTGGCATCCCCCTAATTCAAGCTTGTTATCATGGAAGGTTCTTTTTCTGAGTGTTTCGACCCCTTATTCCATTTCTCTTTCCCCAGCATAACAGGAAGGAAACAATAAGTATCCAGAGTGGCAGAAAGGGTTAAACCAGGCTCTCTCTTCACAGTGCTTTCCACTGAAAACTGTTATTTATCATGTTATCCACAAGTATTTAGAGGCTGCACAGGAATCCTGGAATCCAGTCTGTCGCATTCTGAATTTCATTAGGGATGACGGGAATGTGGCCCCTTTAAGAGCAGACTGCAAAGGATGACAGGTGTCTTAACAGGGGCTGCGCTGTCCCACGTGCCTCTTTTTGTCACTTGGATTGGGAACACTGCAGTTAAAGGGCTTTGGAGTGAGCCTGACACATTGGGTGGTTACAGACCATCAAAGAAGACCCCTGGAGAGGAATTGCCACAATGCAAGATGCTGAACAGAGCATCACGTTGCAACGATATCACACACACACACACACACACGTTGAGTCTGCTTCAAAATGATTTACTTGGTAGGAGGCAAAGAACTATATTAAAGATTACCTTCCTCCCAGATATCAGATTGCTCTGGGGAAGTTGGTTACTCAATCATATGCAAATGTATTCAGAAGAAAGTCAACTTGCAACAGAAGGAGGTATAGAGAAGTCCAAAGGTGTTGGTAGGTGGAGCTCTACTACTTCAAGTTGCAGATAGGGGATACCTTCTTTTAATTCTCCCACATGTGAGCAAGAAAAAGGAAATCAGGGTGGGTGGGAGTCCTCCACAAATAGGAAACAGAACCATTGACGGGGAATGTAATGAAATCCAAACCTTTTGGGTTTGGGGAGAAGGATTCTACAGTAATTGTTGTTGTTGTTACATGCCAACGAGTCATCTCTGATTCATGGTGACCCTGTGAATGACACCCTCCAAAATATCTTGTCTTTGACAGCCCTGCTCAGCTCTTGTCAACTCAAGACTTGAGCCTCCTTTATGGAACTGAACCATCATATATTTGGTCTTCTCCTTTTTCTGCCTGTGGTTTTCCTTGGCATTATTGTCTTCACCAGTGAGCTTTGTCATTTCATGATGTGGTCAAAGTGACACGGTGGATTCACCATTTTTGCTTCCAGAGCAAGTTCTGGTTTGACTTAATCTAGGACTAAAATATGCCTCTTTCTGTTGATCCAGGCTATTTGCAAAGGCTCTTCCAGAACCATGTTTTGAATTATTGATCTTCATCCTGTTGACTGCAGAAGGTTCCCTGCCAGTGGTGCCTTCAGCCACCGCTGCTGCCCAGTAGCTGCCCTGCGGGAGTTTCTCAGCCCCCGTCACCATTAGAAATACCCAAATTTCTTCTGCTGATACGACTGTTACTTCTCAAGTGGGTGGATGCACATTAGTCTGGTGTCTCAGCTTTGACCACTCCACCTTGGGTGAACCTGCTAGGAGACCAGAACCTGGCCTTCCGGCAGCAGTGCTCTGACACTCTTAAACCCCCTTGCCATGCTAAGGTGTGCATCCAAGAAGGCATCTACAGCAGACCAGAAAACTTTGGCTCCATCCTTCCATATTCCTTCGATTCCATTTGCAGTGACTTCCCTTTTGCACATTTTCAGTCAAAACTGAAATGGGTCTACATTTACTCCAGTACTTGACAACTGACTGGTTTCTTGGTATAACCCATTGAAAGCCAGTGATACACTGTCCGAACTCAGCTTGTCGAATGTATCACCTTACTGGCCTAATGCTGCACCACTAAGGTCTTAACAGCTTCTCTGTGGCAACCCATAGTTACAGGCTGCTTGCTGACAATCCCAAATAAACAGTAGCAACCAGAGTTGCCCCTTTCACCTCTCACTGTTCCTACTGTTTTGAAATGAGTGTTCAGAACACATTCCTATTTTTCCATGAACAATACATTGTGATAATACTTCACTGCAGACTTTAATTCTCTACAGAAGGCATTCCAAAGTCAGGGTGCCACCACTGAAAAAGCCCTTTCCTTTGTCCATGCACACCAACTCTGGCCCAAGGATTTTGAGGGCTCACAGTCAAGACAATCTAAATATGTCCCCTCCTTCAATGAGGTCACCTTCTCACTCTTGATTCTTCCTTATCATAGCTGCCACGCGCTTGCTGAATAGTCAAGAAGGTGAGTAAGCTAGTAGGTAAGAGCACCTACTGTTCTTCCTTCTCATCACCACAGTTGTCTGGACCAGAATGAGAGGCAGGGGAACAAGCAGCACACCATGGTAAAGAGGAGCTCCTCCAGAGAGCTTTGGTCAGTGGCCTTCGATGAAGATTGGGCCACCAGCAGGTGCCAACCATGCCTCCCCTTGATGCCAAACCTGGGCATACTGTACTTCACCAGCTGAGAGTTCCTCCAAGAAGGGCCCCATCTGAATGTCTTCCTCCATGGGCAGGATAGTATGAGAAGAGATGCTTCTTCAGGTAGCCATCTAGCCATCACTAGGCCACTTTTTAGCATCCCAGGAAATGGTCCTACAGAACCTTGCTCTGATCACTTTGCTATAACCAGCTCTCATCTTGATACCTGTCCGCTGTTGGGTATATGCAGTTCTGCTGTTGGATCTCCTCAACTGCAAGTTTTCTCCTTGGATGTGGCAGGCAGCCTATCACCTTCCAACCCCACTAGAATGGGCCGGAGCTTTCAGAACCCCTTTAAATGCAAGGTTGTTGTTGCTTTAAACCCACATTTTTAGCAGCCTGTGCTTTGCAATTCATTATTTATACCATCAGCATAGCTGGAGTTATTGCTAACAATTAACTTACTTTGATGATTATGGATTTTCCTGATTACAAGAAGAAAGGTCAGGTAACTTGGAAGTCTGGATAATAATGGGTTCAGGAGAAGGTTTTTAAAATATACATTTGGTAAAATTTAATAGTGCCATATTTTTCTGCCAACTATCTTGCATTATTTAGCTCATATTTTTCTGCCCATGGCAGATTCTATTTAAAGTGCTTCCTGGAATAAGGACCTAGAAATGCATAGTTCCTCTCATTAGTTACAATTAGGGTTGGGCAGAGTTGAGAAAACTGACTATCTGATTAGCAAAACACTATGTGCACTGCCAGAAGGGAGACAAGACATTATAAGGGGATTAGTGGCGTACAATACACATTGAACATGTTACAAAAATAGCAAATAGCCAAGTGCATGGGCTGCTGCTTATTATCCCCTTGAATTTGTTAGGGTACCCCCATGAGTACATTCTTAAACCCATCTGATTTTGGCCCAGCAAAACCCTAGGATGAATTTTGACAAGCAAAATGATGTGTGTATACGAAGGGGGAAAGGGTTTTTGGTGGCAAAAAGGACACTGATTGTCTTGGTGTAGCCATTTTGAGAAGGATCACAAGTCTGATCGCAGGTGTTGCATACAGAGTGTCCAAGATGTGATCTGCAGCATCTTTAGGTTAGGGAAAGAAGAGATATTCATTGAAGTTCACTTTTTAAAAAAATCAGGATCTGCACAGCTTCCACCTCACAATGTGAACATGGAGTCAAGTACAATCTATAGTTAAGTTCTGTACCTTTCTGAGCTTGTAGTATGTTTTGTGGAGCCCCTCCCCTCCCCCCTCCCCCAAACCCACAAATGCATCCATGCATTTGAAAAATGTCCTGCAGAATCAACAGAAGAATGCATATGTTTCAAAGAAGCAGAGAAGTGATGTACACATCTAGAAAAATCAGCGTGGAAATATGCATGCAGTTTCACACAAACAGAAAAAAATGAGATGAACTGGCAAGGACATAAAATGGAATTAATGTTATGATAGGATATGGAGGACTTTGGTAGGCATGGATTCTTCTATCTATACCGTCAGAATATGCTGCTGTGTTTCAGTTAGGGTTGGGAAAGGCCTCTTCACAAACCCAAGGGGGTCAGTGCCAGGAAATGTCAGCAGTACTGAGTTTGGAGAGGATATCTAGGGATGTATGACAAATTCATTTCCATTCATTTTTAATCAGGATTTTACCAAGGCTTGGATGCAATTTGTGGTAAAAGTCCATACATTTCTGAGCTTGCAATATGATACACAGATGGGGGTGATTATAGAAGAAAAGCACTCCAGAGCATGTGTTCATTTCAAAAATGTGCATATTTCTAGATGAATATATTTAAAAAATACATTCAATTGATGGAATCCTTTGTCTAAGCTCAGGAGACAAATGCATTCCATTCTCATTTTAATGTAAATATACCTAATTTCTCACTTATGAATCAGTATGTGAAGCCAGATTTTCTAATTCTTTGGAATACACATTATTGGAGTTCTCCAATTAAAAATATATGGAAAATATGTTTATTAAGGAAGCACACACTCAAAAGGTGTACAAAATCATGCAAATAATGTTTGGAATGGTATCTGTCTATCTATATTCCATATATACTGGAATAATGTTTGGAATGCATAAGGAGATTAAGTTGCAAATGTTGTGTACAACAAAATTATATTCAAACATACATATGTTGGTATGAATGCATGCAAAATTGTGTGTGCATTTTTGTGGACTGTTTCGCAAAGTTAAACAACAGCAACAACAACCTGAACTTAAGATTGAACATGCAAGAAAGAGAGAATTCAAAATTTGCATCCCTAGTCCAGGTTGCATTACTTCAGATGATGGGGGTGTTGCATGACAGAATGCGTACCTCATGAAATAAGATTCCTTTGTATAGGAAGCTGTATATTAGTATTTTAGGTGGAGGTATCTATTTGTGTGTGTAGTTCGGTGCAACTTTTGGCTATGCAAGCCATGCACTTGCAGGCTGATGCTACAGCCAGCGTAATGTTTTCCACCTTATATGCCCTCACGCCCCTTAAGATCTGCAGGAGAGGCCCTGCTCCGGAAACCCTCCTTGAAGGAGGTAAAAAGGTAATCAACTCAGAGTAGGGCCTTCTCTGTGGTGGTGCCCAGATTGTGGAATGTGCTCCCCAGAGAGGTGCGCCTGGCACCGAGTTTATGTTCTTTTTGGCACCAACTCAAAACCTTTTTATTTAATCATCATTTTGAAAAATCAGTATTTTGATGTATTAACAGTGGCTTTGATTTTGATTTTCATTTCAATTTTTATTGTTACTATGTCATTTATTGATAGATGTGATGGTTTTATTGTATTTTGATTTTAAGGATTGTAATCTGTCCTGAGAAGCCATGCATAAGGGACAGCATACAAAAGTCTTAAATAAATAAATAAGAGTCACGGTGAGAATATGCTTGGCCTAGTGGACTTGATTAAGGGAGATACAGGATCAGACCTCTCAATAATGAATGAAACTAACTGAACTTAGGGGCAAAACATTTCTTAAGGAGAACTTCAAAAACACTACCCTTCAACCAAACCCACCTCACAGCGTTGTCACAAGGATAAAATAGGTTAACCCATGGCTACTACTGTGAGTTCTTTGATGAAGGGTGAAATATAAATGAATAATCACCTTTGAAATGCTGACGCACAGCTGATGATGTACATTTGTTTGCTCTCGCCTTTTGATCATCAAGGTATACCCCTTGAAGGGGATGCATTTATCTCCCTCCTCCCTTTGATCTGAGAATTGATGGGTATTCTTTGTGGTACAGTATTTACTGCCTTGCCATTGTCGGCCTTCTTATTGGAGTCTCTCTCCTCATTTTGCGTAAGTAAGAGGCTGTCTTCCGAAATGCCTTGGGAGCAAGGAGTTAGTTGTGGCTTCATGTTTGTTTTCATTTTGCTCGCCTTGCTTTTACTGGGTTATGCCTGGAGCTTGTGGTCGTGGGGTCAAGGAACGAGGTGACTTGCATTGCATGCAGCAATGTAAAGTAATACAAAGGAGGACTCTGTCACTGCTAACGGGAGCCTAATGGGAGGCTGACTCAAGAGGAGGAAATCTATACATGCCTTTTATCACACACAGAGTTGCTAGGTGAAGGTTTGCAGATACAACCCTGGCAAGAACGAAATTCTTTGCATAGCTGCTCTGAAAAAGAAAAGGAAAATCCCATTCACTCATGAAGGGCCATTAAATAAATCTGGACCCTAAAACCCTACAGAGACTCCAGTTCTGCCTGAAAGAGGCAGACAACTGTCAGAGCAACAATCACATCAAATCAGACAGCACACTTGAAAATTGATTGCATAAAGGAACGTTCCATTTCTCCTGATGGGTTGCACCATTGACCATCCCAACTCCTGTTGTGTCAATATCCAAAGCCTGACACTCATCCTTGCGAAAACGACATGTGTTAACAGCTAAGGTTTGTGTGCTTCTAAAAAGGCAGGCTTGCAAGTGGGAGGATCAAACATTATCCATTTTTGGAGTTGATTGTCCCTCCAGAAGTTGCAATTAGAACTTGAGAGCTTTGCACAGAGTCATCCAGCCCAGCATAGTGTCTGTGTCTATGGCCAGGACTGATCTCTTTTACAGAAAAGCCATAAAAATTCAGAACACTTCAGCACCTGGAAAGTCATTTTCAACTCCTGCCTGACGAAGCTTTTGGAGAAAAACTGACAGTCCTCCCTTCTATTTGATATAGATAGAAGTTTAATCTATCTTGTGTGATATAGTTTCTGCCCACCCATGAGGCTAGCCAGTTTAGGATGTTGGCCATCACCACAACTTGAGTTACCAGTCAACTAAGATCAGGAGAAGCTCCAGGGTGGCCCTCCCCAGCGATGCATTCCTGCTGCCTATGTGGAGGCACGTGTAGTGAAGCATTCCTTATTTTCCCAGGTGTTTCACAGGTCTTTCAGTTTCCCTTGATGTAATATGTGATGTTGTGATCCGAGTCTTTACACCATTTCTGGTTTTTAAGTCGTTGTCGTTGGTGTCACATTGCATATATATCCCACTTTGTTTCCTCTTGCAAGGAATCCAGTGTAGATTATATGATCCTCCTCATTGATCTTGTCTTCACAATGACCCTGTGAGGTATGATGGGGTGAGAGACGGGGACTGGTCCAAAGTCACCCAGTGAGCTTCATAACCAACTGGGGACTCGAACCCAGATCTCCTGAGTCCCACTGTGACACTCTAAGCACTACAGCACATTGCAGTGTTCATGTTTAAACCTTTTATATTATGGTTTCTCATGCTGTATTTTATGGTTTTAACTGCTGTGAACTACCCAGAGAGTTTCAGCTGTAGGGAAAAGGACTAAGGAATGAGAGTAATGCTGAAATGCTAAGTCTCTGATCAGAAACTCTGCTTTAGGCAAGAATGTCATTGGCCTAGGGATGTATGAGAACTTTGTTTATGCTCACGCATTTCCTGTTCGAAGCCCCAACACGATCTGAAGCAGTCACATGTCTGCTAAAAGTGTTTGCACATTACTGGACATGCGCTCATGCAGCTGCCCCAGTTTAATTTTGTGTTAGTTCTCCCTGCCCCCACCGACTGAAAGTTTCATGTTAGTCTATAGAGACAGGTTGTGCAGTGTAGAAAATCCGCACAAATTAGGGGAAACGTACATGAATTACACATTTGATTGCTGCTCATTTTATGCAATTGCTCCCATTTGCACCAAGAGAGCAGCAATCACAAACCCAAACAAGAATCAGGCATGAGACAAGAGGCAAGAATATGTCTGAAGAACACTCAAACATCACTCATGCGCTCGTCTCTACTTCATCCATGTTCAAGTTAATCCTATTTTTTTAAAAAATGAACTGAACCAAATTTCCCAGACATCCCAGCTCTTTCCCTCTCTCTTCAGAAGCAAGGTAGGAGGATAAAGAGAACATAATATTGACAATATTTTTAAAGGAAATCTTTAAAATCCTTGAAGAACATGCAAGGCAGCTTACCTTGCTGGGTTTCTTGGCATATATTATAAAACAGATAGAAACCTCTTTTCTATCTGTTTTAGGACCTCTTTTCAGGACCTCTTTTAAATCAATGGTGCAGTGAGCTGTAAGAACCAAGTCTGGATTTCTTACATCCCTTTGTTACCAAGCAGCTTGGGGAACATGACTTTCAGCTTTCCACGAAGCAAAGAGCTAAGCAAAGCAGAGGTGGGATTCCGGTTTTTGCAGAGGGGGGTGCCCAGCACCTTCCTCTTCACAGCTTCCTGGTCTCTACATGCACTGGGATCGGGGAAGCATGGAATAGAGTGCGCTCCTTCCAAAGAGATTGCGAAGAGAAGGCCAGGTGCAGGACCAACAAGAACTTTAAGAGCAGAAAACTTGCTGGAAGAAAGCCATGCTGATGGCAAAGCAGAACAACAACTGGCTAAGACTCTTCCTGATATGGCAAGCCCAGGATAAGATTCCTGGCTTGGGAGCTGTGGACCTGAATTATTCTTGTCTGAGTCCTTGTGCACTGTGTAAGTCAAGCCAACAACACCCTGCCATAAGAAAACATCACATGATCAGCCTGTTGCATTTTCTCTTTTTCTCATACATCCATTCACACACACACGCTACAGAGGACTGAATGTGTTCTGCTCAGTGTAGCCCATATTCTCATGTTTTCCAGTACTAAGTTGGCTCTGCTGTTAATTGTGGCAAGCTATTTTTTTAGCATGCACGAACAAGTTGTATGCCTTTCATGTGCATTTTTCCTAAATGCACATGTTCTAGGAATTTTCTCAAAGGTCTTCCACAATTTGCTCCATTTTTTCCAAACGGACACATTTCCAAAGTGATTTCTCAAAAAGAGAGCATTTTGTGCAGTCTTTTCCACCCAGATTACATAGTTTTATGCTCATTTATGTACTTGAGGTGGAAGAGGAAATAGCGTCACAGGCTTGGAAAATGCACAAGTGCTTTTCCTTTTGTATTTTTGATCTGGGAGTGCAAATTTGGTGAGCAAGTGCTGAAATACAACTTGAGTGTTTCTCACCCATCCTTTACTCAGGCTCATGAAATATCACTACAGAGATTCTGGAGCGCTCTTGCCATGGATGACTTGTCTGGTCCCACATCCAGGGAGACACCCTTTCAGTACCAGCCCCAGAAGCCCTCCCCCCCCCCAAAATGAGGGGCAACGTGTGGTTTTGCTATGTGGCTCTACGCATTGCGCTATGGCCCTCCGGAGTGGCATTCTTGATTCCTCTCCCCCTCACCAAGAGTCCAGATGACCCAGCATGTAATTTCCCTTCTTAAAGCAGCAAGAGAACTCCTTGGAACTGCATTCATTGCAAGTGGCCTTGATCTCTTGGGATTGCTCACTCTTTTTCAGCAGTGTTTCCTGTAATTTTCATTTAGTACACCATATGGTTCTGTCACATCTTTTGCCTTCTGTTGTTAGAATTCAAGTTCAGCTTGGAAACAGTGAGGGAAGACAATTACCAACACTACTGCTGGAACGCATGCCATAAAATGCTAAGGAAATCTTGCATTGACCAATCGGGTTAAATGTAATCAGAGAAATGTCACTACCAGCAAGTATAAAAGTTTAGAATGAATGTTGGTTTTGACATCAAATCCCCCAGAGATATTTCCATGGTTCACTTAACAGCAACATCATCCTGTTCGAGGCAACAGGAAGCAGGGAGGGGAAGGATTCCTGGCTGGTTTTCTGTCCATGATGAAAATGATAAATGATCCTGCCTCACTTACTGAAATACTGTCCAGCCTACAATGAAACTTGAAAGTTCGAGATTTGGACCTAGGTTGTCGTGTGTATGAATATTCCCAAATTTTATTGCTGCTCGCAAAACATGCTGGCATGCCCCGTTCACAACTGCAAATGCAGGGGCAAACCTGAAAACACAGAACTGAACACAAAATGTCCAAAATTGTTCCACATTCTCAAACATTATTTTTTAAAAATGCAGATTTTAACGAGAAAAATTTGCAGTTGTGCTAGCTTTGAAACACACCAGTCCACATTTTAGGCTATGGGAGACATTTTTCACGAGTTTGGAAATGCACACTGATGTGAGTTTTTTCAGCTGTCGTTTTCCAATACCAGCATGTTCATTTTGCACTGTTTTTCAGCTCCTGAAAAATGAGCAGAGATTGCAAGTTTGAATGCACATTGAGGAGGGATGAGGAATGACTGACACAGAGGGTCTGGGTGAGCATGAACATCTGTTCACATTCCCCTGCTGGTGCCTAGGCCACCAAGTATCATTTTACAGCAAGGAAGGGATACTAGTTTCAGGGTTTGCTTCTGAACATCCTAGAGGCAACTCGCTGGCAGCTGTAGATATACTAGACGAGGCAAACCAATGTCTGATCCAGCAGGGCTCTCAAGTTACAAGCTAGTGGGAACCTGGATAATAAATAGATTGGCTGACACTCTTTCTTGACATCTCCGCCATTAGTTAGATGACACTCTCTAATGCTGAATTTGGACATAGCATGGCACTGATTTGGTAGCCAAAACAGACCCCCTCACAGGGAAGAGGGAAAAAGCGGGAGGTTTGCAGAAGAACAGAGCAAGACTGTAAAGCTCTTTGCAAGGTTCTCCTCCAGGTCCTCCCTATTTTATCTTCATTACTACAACCCTGTGAGGTAGGTTCAGCTAAGGGCCTCCACTGAGCTTCATGGCTTAGTGGGGACCAGAACACAGATCTCCAAACTCCCAGTCTAATACTCTAACCACTAGGTCACTCTGATTCTGTCAGCGTCCAGGGCGAGGGCAGCTGACCAACAGAGCAAAGGCACTGGGACCCAGGCAGACAAGGTGAAACAAGTCCAAAGCACAGTCCAAAGTCAATCCAGGAGCCAAAACACAAACAAAGTCTGTAGAAACGGGTACCTTAGTTCAGAATGAGCCAAGGGTCAGAGAACCGACGGAGACAGACCAGTCAGAAAGGGAAAGGACACAGGCAGGACACAGTAGCAGAGTTCCCAGTCTGGCAGACCAGGAAGGGCTTCACCAACAAAAGAATACCTTGTTACCAAGGCAGCTCCTGAGGGGAAGAGCTGGTTCTTATACAGCTCCTCCCCAGGGCTCCCCAGGTGGAACTCATGAGAGCCCTGGCAGCTGCAGTGGACGGAGGTCAGAGTCCTCCAACCTCCAGAGCTGCTCCGCTGCCGCTTGGCCAGCAGAGGGAGCCCTGAAGCTGCCTCGGGTCTTGACAGACTCTCACCAATAAATATTGGTGGACTCATATGGGTGCGTAGGTGGATGGAGACACAGCCCGGCAAAGTCATCCATGGAGCAAGGCTCACTGTGTCGTCTCGGGTGTTGAACTGCTCCCAGCAAACAGGATGCCAAACAGCATCCTCCCAGAGCCATTAGGAAGCACTGCAAGTGGAAAGTGGCAGCTACCACCACCAACACTGGTGGAGAATATTCTGAGAAATGTCAGCGCCTTCACTTTCAAGGGCAGCACTGGGCAACTTGTGGCCTTCCAGGTGTTTTGGGCAGGAGCTCCTATCCTTCATTGCCCACACAGCCCAGGCAGATGGGAGCGGCAGGTCACACATCTGGTGGGCTCCATGTTGCCCACCTCTGCTTTCAGAGCCTAAGAAAATGAACCGTCACAGACAATTTCTCAGATTAAGAAGGCTCCCGGGAACTTTCAGGTTCGGCTCTAGTGTGCCCCCTACTGGCCAGTTTAAGCTGCCTGCTGCACTGAAGTGCCAGGCAGAGCTGTTTCTCAGCCTTGCTCTCCGGGACCTTTTAAACAGGAGATCGAACCTAGGATCTTCAGCACACAGATGATGTGCTCTCTCAGCCTGCTTTCTTTCCACAGCAAGTATGAAACTTGACAGCTGCATTTGCAACTGTGTCAGGGAGCAGCCTCCATACACAGCCGCCTGTGCTGCAAACCAGGTGTGAGAATCACACAGCAAGACAGAGGCAGTCATTTGTTTCTGTGGTTGTTTTCTCCCCAGAGGCTCCATCCAATGGCAATGAACTGTGAAGTGATTACAAACTGCAAGGAGAACTATCCAGCAGTCCCTTTGGAGCTGAGGTTAGCAGGAATGCAGTTCGGTTCTGAGCTGAAGCAGTGGTTTTCCTTCTTATTAGGAGAGCAAATTTTACATCTGTGTTTTTGTTCTCTAAGCAGATTCATGTTCTTCTCCAGACTCAGAATGGTCGCCCATGCCTGCTCAACACAAATGCCACATTTCATTGGAGGGTCACGTCGTCTCTTCCTCCACTGCCCTTCCTCCCTTTCTTCTCTGGATGATAAATGAGGAGATCTCAGGCTTTGGGTAAAGGCACCGTCTTCTCTCATTTGGGCCATCGCTACTTTTGACGTAAGCTTTATGACAGCAGAAATAAGCACTCTGGGATCTATCCCCACAGCAGTTGTGGACTTCCGCTTGTGCTCAGCCCCATCTTACAAAGCAAGCCAAGCCGGGAGGAAGTCTGAGCATCTAGGGGAATGATGGCTGCACAGACGGCAACCTTCTCCCATAGCATGTGCAACGCAAACAAAAGCTGCCGCAGGTGACATGAAAAAGGGGCACCACTTGCACAGCGCCTGGATGGGGCTTCGCTCTGGACGAAAGGGCACTGGGCAACTCTCCAGGAACTCAAGCGCAGACTCTCACCCCCAAATTGAATTCCTTACGTATTCCTAATCGAGACAATAAAACCCCCAACCAATAACAGCAAAAGACCATGCTGACTAGGTCCCAAGTGATCAAGCAGAAGATTTTGGAAAGTCAAGAAACAGGGCATGAAAGCAACAAACAGAGCAGCAGGTGCAGGGTGGGTGGTGGGGCAGATAACTTTCCATAAAATCTTAAATGGAGGACTGGCGGAATGATTGAGGGTTTCTATTTAGTTTTGCTTTAAAACGGTATTAAAAATAAATAAAACCTACACTGCTCATAGCATTGCAAAGCAGCAGTGTTTTGTGGAAGGCTTCTGGGGTGACATCACATGCAACGCGGTGCTCTCACAGCATTCTGGGAAATATCGCTCCTGAGATACAAAGGACGCTTTCTCAAATCTTCCAACCAGATGCAACTTGCCTTAGGTGTAGTACAGAGGTGCTGTTAGGCAATTAAATGATCTTGGGCCCAGGATCACAGGGCACCAATCTGCCTGAAATCTGCATAAGCTAATTGCTAACTATATATGTGAAAATCTAGAAATAATTCCCAGGATTTAGTTCAGTATTTCAGGATGCAAAGCTAGCCAATTAATTTTCCATACAAATAATCTTGCATAATAATAATAAAAAGCTTCAATTAATTGCATGCTGCCCATGATCATGCCAAATCAATGGATTTTTTTCAGAGTGTAGTTGTCATACAGGAAAATAAATTTGAGGGGGATGCTGCTGCAAAAGAGAAGGGGAGAGCTGGGCCATTTGCAATCTCCCTTGAATATTGTATTGCCCTCTACACAACAGCTAAACTGAGAGGCAAAAATGTCCACTCCAATTGCATGGAGAAAGCAGCAATCAAGCAGGCGATGGGGCAGAAGCTTCCTGAATGTGTGCAAATGACCTCCATGGGCTACAGTGGGACTGAGCCAGTCTAGGAAAGGAAATTTGTGCAAATGGAACCGGAATCTGGAATGCAGATATGCATTTGACGATTTGCAGCAGAGATGCACAAGTGCTCACATTCATAGCTTTGAACTGATCATGTTGCCATGATTGTGAGTGATAACAAAATCCTCATACATTCCTATGCTGTTGTTGTCCTCGCCTCCTCCTCCAGGTCTAAATTGCAAGAGGAAAATAAGAAAGTTTAGGACTATAACCTAGAAACTTCCTGAAGCACCAATTCTCCTGCTCCATTTGTCTGCTATTTCATATAATAAATGTTAGCCACCCCAGATTTTTTATATATATTTTATTTTGTTCAGTTATGGTAGTAGATAGTTCACTTTTGCATGCAACATTTCAATCTGAAGTGGAATTTTTGCCACCGATTTTTTAAGTTCTTGAAAAATGAGGCCTTCTGATGGAAATGCTATGTGAGCATCAGTAGGCAGTGAAAGATTAATGGCACATCGATGCACACTGAATGCATTATTTTCTACATACTACCCTGAAATGCACCCAATTTGCACATCCAAAGTTTAGTTTGTGTTGTGTAGGATTGTCCACAATGGATTCAAATGGATACTTACGAGTCTGATCCTCAAATTCCACCAGGAACTGGCTTTTTTCTGAGTCATTCCATGGACTTGTTGACCATGTTTGCTGGTTTTCCAGAACTTTTAGGAAATGTATATTTCCCACCATGGAAAGTTTGTAAGGGCAGCTGAAAAGCAGTGGATCCAGTGATATGCCAGGCAGTTTTCTAAGAATTAGACTGTTCTGTGGGGAAGATCTATGAACAAACTGATTTGTACGGGAGCAGACCTAATATTAATCCAAGATTATGGGGTCAGGTTAAGAAGGGAGACAAGTTGAGAAGGTTCAGATTCTACCAGTGATTTGCCCTGGAACAAGAAGACTCACCTCGAAGCTGTGGCTTGTTCTTTTCACTTCTGGAAAGAATGAGAGACATTCAGTTTTGAATCCACTTCTTCTCATTAAGCCACTTTCCCCTCATAACCTGTATTGTGATTTGGTTTGTTTCTTCTGTTACCATTGTCTGCAATATTCTTCTTTTGTACCCCAGCTGACCAGCTTTACGTAAGCTCTATTTATTAGAAAGTCTTTGTCCTGTTCTGCTGAAAAGGAGGAGGGTGACCACCATGACACGGCACGTATAGGTCGTAATGCAAATGCAGGAACACCAGTGAGTTCATGTTTGCTGATAGTAGAACTGGGTGGGCTGCAGTTTTGCTAAGTATCCAGACTGTTTATTTTCCTAATTCTGGGACATCTTCTAAGCTACAGCTGTCAAAAATGGTAGTAATCCAGAAAACCATTTCATTACCCCATATACTTCCCAGGTAAAGCCCACCCATTGCCCTGGTTCTCAAGCAGATGATACTACTACTCCTGCTTTGGAAAAATAAGTGCCAGAGTTATTCCTCCTTAGGGTGTCACTCCTCAGGCCTCAGAAACCTATGGAGGTGTAGAAAAGCAACATTGGTGTAATGGAACCAGAAATTTCAGGAATGTTCCACAGACGCACTTTTATTAGAAGGAATGCCACCCTTTCAGAGTTCCTTCCTCTGAGATGAGATGCAGCCTTTCCAAAGCAAGTGCAAAGTCCAGTTTCCCAACAACAAGCTATTGTTCTCTGTTATAATGTTCAAAATTAGGGGGTGGCTTTGACATGAATGGGGAAGTGTGGTCTATTTGCTTTAGAAAAAAAATCTTCTTAGTGGAGATCAGTGTCTAGAGTGGTTTGATGACATTAATCAATACGAAAGCCTGAACTCTCCTTGGACTGTCTTGATGAGTATCTTTAAAAATTATGACTATACCACTGATCAGTCCATGAGACTTGAGACAACCCTGGCAAAAGCACTGGAAGCTTGGCTTTCTAGCCATTCACTGGAGCAGCACCTGTGGGACAAGAGCTTTCAGCCTGAGGATCCAGTGACTGACTTCAGGGACCCTGGGCTAAAATAGACACTCCATGTCTGACCGGTTGGCATAGCCACCTGGCATAGAGTCATAGAATAGTTGAGTTGGAAGGGGCCACGAAGGCCATCAAGTCCAACCCCTGCTGTTGCAGGACACCACATTACACCATCCCACTCAGATGGCTGTCCAGTTTCTTTTTGAATGTCTCCAGTGTGGGAGCACCCACCACCTCTCCAGGCAGCTGGTTCCACTGCCGTATTGCTCTGACAGTGAGGAAGCTTCTCCTGATGTCCAGCCTGAATCTGGATTGTCTCAGCTTGAATTGATTATTCCGTGTCCTGCACTCTGGCATCGGCAAGAAGGGAGTGTGACCTTCCCCTTTGTGCCAGCCTATGAGGTACTTATAGAGGGATAAGTTCTTCTGTCTTTTCCTTGCCCAATTTGGCACTGGTATGCCCACATTTGCCACAACCAGCCAAAGCTAAAGCCTTTCACATCCTATTGCTTTCCATAGGAAATGAACAACATTTACAAGAGTGCAGGCCTATGGATCTCAGAAGATCATGGACATCCTATGCAAACTGGGAGGAGCACAGAGGTGAAGGCCACCTGCATGCTTCTCTCACCCACAGTGATTTTGATTGCCTACCTGCAACACTTCAGGGTGGGAGGGAAGGAGACAAGGCACCACCAAGCTACATCATACCTCCCTTCTCCCACCCCTGGAACACCCCCTCCTCTCACCCCTGGAATCTGTCCTCAGAGTCTTTCCATGACAACTTCAAGCAGTGCAGAAAGTGCTCTGAGCATGGAGCTGCAGTCTGATGTTGGAATGAGTTTCTAAATATGGAGCTGGGATCCCAAAAGAGCCTCTGACCCTCTAGATGTTGTCTAGAGCTCCACAGGACTGTGCTGCCTCTCACTTTTATAAATAGGGCCTAAAAGTGCCCAGCTTTTTGCAAGAGGACATCTACTCCTCCCCACCATCTCAGATTCCTGTTTCAGCAGCCGCCACACAAAATATTTAGTCCAAAGCAGTTCCAAAGGACAAGCTGTTTAGGGTGAGAGGGTGTCACAGGGGACACACCAAGAGTTATCCATATCATACACAGAGTCCCTCCTCCTGGCTCTGCAGAGAAGAGGAACTTGCTTTGTACAGGGTTTGACCACTGATCCATCCAACTCAGCCCTGTGCACAGGAGGACCAGCAGCTTTCAGAGGTTGCTTTTCCCCTGGTGTGCAGCAAATAAAGTGGAGCTGCACCTCTCCGCTAATGGCCCTTCCCACCAGAGCTACTGTTGGAAAGAGGGAACTGCACCCTTGGGATTCTAATTCCACAGACCCAAATTCTTCTAGCAGTGGGAAGCAGCTGCAGCTGGCATAGAAGAGGGGCATGGCTGGGCACCAGTTGCAGCCACTCAAGAGGGGCACTGCTCAAAAGGGGTGCTGCTAGTGGTCCTGGGGGGCTGCTCCCCAGCAATTCCCTCTCAACCAGCCTTCTTCAGCTGCTGTTGCAGTCCTCACATGGCAGCTGCTCCCGGAGCATGGGAGGACTGCTCCTTGTGCAGCACGTGGGACACAATTCCTGGTCTTGGAAATTCCAGGAACTCAGAGTCTGTGTCATGGCAAACCAAACAAGAGTCTGGGGTGGGGGGCAAGCCCAGGGAACCAGACAGGTCCCTAGCCCCAGACTGTTTCTTCAGACATCCCTAACCTCAGACTGGGTAACCTATCAGTGAAGATCTTTCCAGACATCATACCTGTCTCTTCTTCCCCGTACCTGCCCCCCACCCCCCACTGCAGGGGTTGGCTTTTGACAACATCAGGACCTGCTCTGGTTCATAGCCAAGGCAGATAACACAAGCCTATTAACTTGAAAGTATAAGCATCTGCTTACCCAGAAGAAAAATAAAAGGTGTATACATTTTGGATGATCAGCCTGAAATTAGGAAAGTCATGGGCTGCCTGCAGCTACTGCATGGCTATTCCCTCCCAGGCCCCAACGTAATCAAGCCCCAATTTAATGAAATGGAAATGAATTACCGATAGACAAATCCTCCACTATTTTAAGCGACCTATCATTTTACAAACAATGAAAACAAGGATGCATTGCCAAATTTCCAGAAAGGGGAGAAAAAAAGGGGAATAAGTGCACTGAAGCAGGAAATGTGGTCTTCTATGTATAATTACAAGGCATAAAGCCAAGAAACTCAGACTTTTTTAAGGGAAATTGGTAAGGTGAAATGATAGACCTGGCATCATCATCAAATAATAAAAATAACATAAATAATATGGTACAATTGGCTATTGTGGTGTAATGAAATCCACTCTTGGACTGATATCACGTAGAGCTTATTACTGCTATGCATGTCACAATACTGTTGTTGGAAGGACAGCTACATTGTGCTGTGCCGATTTTCTCCATTAGGATGCCAAATAATAGAGGTTGTAATATCAGGTCACCACTGCAATCAAATTAAGGCTGCAATCTGATAGTCTAAATGACTTAGGCGTAAGCTCCATGGGATGAAGTAAGGCATACTTCCAAGTAAATATGCACAGGGTTGTGCCGCAAGACTTTGTAAAGAGGTCTTTTGAGACCCTCTCTCCATTCCTGATGGAGGTCACTAGCTTAAATGTAGGACAAACCCAACGGAATAGTCTATGCATGAGGCTGCCCTCTAGCTGTGGTTGACGGCTTCCAGGGAATCCACTTAATCGGGCAGTTCCCTAAAGCAGAACACATCCTTGGGCTGCTCAGCCTTGGAATTCTGAAGCCAGTTTTGTCTCCATCTAGGGGCTTCCATGTGATCCCTTTTCCTTATTCCATGAAACTGGATGAATGGAAAATGTCCACTTATTTGCTCAGAGAAGATTGCTGAGCTGAGAAGTCTTGAAGGGGGCAATCCAGTTACTTCTCTGACCAAGACCCCACGGTCCCCAAAGTTTGGGGATAGGTAGTGTGTGTTCTCACCTCAAGAGTTTTCCCAAATCCAGGCCTTTTCCATCACAACATTTAGCTCTGTGTCACAAGGAAAGTGGCTATATTTGTTCATGGGAGAATTGCGTTCACTCATGCCGCCTTCTCTATTAAAGTAGAGGCACCAGTGAAATTCACAATAACTTGAGTTATCCTTGAAGATGGCATCATCTGAGCCAGCTGTCCCCAGCTACAGCAACCCATATCCAAGGAGTAACATATTTGGCAGGCAGACATGTGAGATTAGTCATCAGATTTATAAAATCAGATGCGACCCTGTTGCTCCCTGGCATTACCTGATCCTTGCTGGGCTACAAGCGGCAGGAACACCTCTGAGCCCTCTGCAGCTTAGTTCACCCAGCAATTCCTTCTGTTAGTTTGGGCCACTTTTCTGGTGCAGAGGTAAGGTACCTGGGGGTCCGCCAACCTTACAGGAGGAGCCGGGGAGGCTGGCTACTCCCATGCCAGTTATGCTGAACTTGATGGAGCTCTCCATGGTGCTGAACTTCATCCCCAGAATAGGCTCCCCACCAGAGAGCAACTGTGCATGAGATGAACTGTGGCCAGAGACTGTGGCCAGACCAGGACATTAGTACCTTGACATGCACATCTGCATATATGTGAAGCCCTGTCAGATTCTGTGCTTGCACAACAGCCTTTCATCTTACAATGGTGTGGGAAGCTTTCATACCTGCAGAATGCAGGTAGCCCCCTGGGTTACCTGTAAATAGCAGAGGCCTTTGTGTGGAGGGCCACATCCCCCCCCCCCACCAGTGATGTCACCTCACAGCACACTGTGTGCAGCCTTGCAGGTCAAGGATTCCAGAATTTTCAGGCAAATTACGCATTTGTACAAAAGGGGTAGTCAGAAAGAAAATTTCCTGAGCCCACATTCCCCATAACAGCAAACTCCGGTGCCCACCTCCCTGCACCATAACCTAAAGGAATCCAGAGAAATGAAGAAATTGCCTCTAATGTTCTTCTCACTCTCTGGGGTTTTGAAGGAGGGTAAGGCAAGACTCAGGATGAGCAAAAGTCCCAAATGCATCACTGAGGTGCCCCCCTCAACAACACCTTTGAAATGGAATTTGGCCCTCTGCCTGAAAGTGATTCAACATCTGTTTGTGCTACACACTAGGGAAACATGAGGATTCCCCAAACCATGCAGGCAGAACATGGCTCTTGGTAGGTCTGAATGCAGGAATAAGCACACGCCCTCTTTAAATACTTAGAATGGTCAAAGAGGAGCTTGTGCCCCTCTCATTCCTTATTACCCGTTTGATCAGTGCAAATGCCCTAATCTGTGCCTTTTTCCTGTCCAAACTGAAGCAGCCCTGCTTTATTCAATAGAGGAACATTGTGCAAATTTGAGAAAAACCTGTGTGAACCTCTTGTTCAGATGTGACTTGATGTGCACACGTTCCCCGTTCACTCAGCATGCGCAGCAGATGCAAACACTAGAGGAAATCTATCATGAGACAAACGAGGAATCTCGCATGCTGCTTCTTCCCTCATCCCTTGCTACAGGTTCATAGAACAGCACCTCTCATTAACCACCTCCCATTCCTCCCTCCTCACTCTTAGTTGATGGTGCCGGATTGGAGGGAAAGCCGTACGAGGCAAGACTGAGGGAACTGGGTCATTTCAGCTTGGAGGAGAGGAGACTCCAAGGGGATATGTTGGCCACATATAGGTATGTGAGGGGGTGTCACACAGAGGTGGGTAAATACCTGTTCTCCCCTGCAGAGGAGGGCAGGACGCACTCCAACTGAGCAAAACTCAGGGAATCCGGGTTGCATGTAGATGCCAGGAAGCACTTCCCGACAGTCAAGACCCCGAGGGTGTGGAATGGGCTTCCATGGGAGGTGGTTGAAGCCCCATCGGTGCGGGTGCTCAAGGAAAGGCTGGACGTCCACATGGTGGGCATGTCGTGAGTGGAGCCGGCTGGAGCCGAGGGGTCAGACTAGATGGCTGGGGAGACCCCTTCTGACTCGCTCAGTTTCTATGTTTCTAAACTTACCTCTTTGCCCACCTGTCATCTTCCGCCCACTTCTGTTTCTCATGTTTACCATGTGCATTGCCAGTACCATATTAAATAATAAATTCAGCAGTCAGTGTCCCACCAATTAACCAGGCTTCCTGCAGGAAGGGGAAAAAAGATACAAGACGCACCTTAGCACACAGGTGTAGAAGCCACTATCTTGAACCTCTGCTGCATGAAACCAAATCGAGTCTTCATCTTTGCTCATCCTCACTTCCGAGAAGATAATGGGCTCTTCCATGTCACCTTTGTTTTTGTACCACATAAGCCGAAGTCCCGTGCTTTGAGCCATGCTGTAGTTAGTCCGGATGTAGCTGTAGAAAAGGGCGCATTTCACGCGGACTGGCTCACCTGCCAGAGACATGTATTTCTTGAGATCCACCAACCAGTCAATGCAACCATCAACTGTAAGCAAAAGGAACAAAAACAATAAATGAGAAAAAACGGGACTCACAACTTTAGGGCACGTCCTAAATTACAGACTTACAAACAAGAGCAGAACGAGATTTGCAATATGATGCATTGATGTTATTAATGAACCCTTGTTCAACAATTCTCAGCTCCATCTATTAGGAAGTTAATTATTTTATTTATTTATTTATTTTTCGATTTATATCCTGCCTTTTTCCTGCAAAGCGCTCGAGGCAGCTTGCATCATTCTCCTCCTCCATCTTATCCCCACAACAACAACCCTGTGAGGTAGGCTGGGCTGAGAGTCTGTGACTGGCCCAAAGTCACCCAGTTGGCTCCATGGCCGAGCGGGGACTTGAACCTCAGATCTTCTGAGACCCAGTCCCACGCTCTTAACCACTGCACCACACTGGCTCTGGTGCATTAATTAGATGCATTGATGGTTGCAAATGTGATAATAGTCTACAGTTGCTGGGGTAGACAAATGGACTTGGATGGAAAGCAGGAGCATTGTCTATCCCCTGAGCTTGGACCTGGCGCAGGCAAAACTGGACGGAAGCATGACCAAGCCTCTTCTACATGTAACACGCAAGTCCTCCCTCACAGACAAGCCAGGGAGTTACTTGGCTTGTATTTTTTTCAAATGTATGTTTATTTGAGCAAACTGCATTGCAAACTTTTGGACTGTGTGGATTTCAATCTCTTACTGTAGTCCAGTTCATATTCCCGTTCAAGAAGAGTGAGTTTAGTAAGCTTTCATTCTACACATTTCTCATAGCTCCTAAACCAAATGTGTAGCAGAGCAAAACAGCTTCTCTTTTTTCTGCAAACTGGCTTCAATGTTTATCAACAAGCTCGGTCCCATCCTGTTGGCAGCCTTAAGCATTACACTCAAACATACAAAATTCATCACAAAACAACCCAGAAAGCTCATAGCACTTCATCTCAACCCTAAACAAAGAGCAATTTAAATGGCTTTATTTGCCACTCCATGTTAAGAAGAAAGACCAACTGAAAGCCGATGCCTTACATTCCTGATGTTGATATAAAGGTTAAATTAGAGGGCCATGGTGTCCTGATTCATTCCAGGCTTTCTCTAGGTTTTCTTCACTTCCACCTCCAAGAAGCGTCTTTCTTAATTACAAATCAAATCCTTTCACCTCAACCACTTGACCTTATCGACCAGCAAGGAGATTGCATTTCTCAGCTTGAAGAAAATCCAGGTGGGCCTTGGAGCTCAAAAGCACACCCCCACCCACCTTTTCCTACTCTCTAATTAGCTATGTTTCATATAAAATGATGAATGGTGATGTTGAAATCCACACCAGGTTCAATTTTGACTTCAAGGGGTCTTTGTTTGTTATTTGGACACATGCCATCAATTAAGGCATCTGTCTAAGTACATTTGGACCAAAACAAACATCAGTACAGTATGAACCCAGGTGCCCCTCTCCCATCCTGTGCCCGCCATTTCCATTATCAAATAGCCATGATGACTCTTTGGCCCTGTGCACATGAATAAGACTGCAGAAGACAGCGACAATGTGCAGTTCAGGGAGACTGGAGTGCTGTGAGGTTCAGCACCATGGACAAATCCTTAAAAGTTCAAACTCCAGCCAGGAATGGATGCCCTGCTCCACTGAAATTTAGCCACACATCTCTACTGCCATTTAGAGTAGGTAGAAAACAGGGAAATACCAATATTGTACTCAGCAGCAGCTCATTTTTTTTCCACCAGTGGACCCCTTTTTAAATAATAAAGTCAGCATGAGAACACCTGAACTGAGGCAGTTTCCCATTCACTAGGATACTCTCAAGAGCTCAGGCCACATGGGACAAGTCTACATGTGCCTAGTTTCTGGAAGCAGCAAAGTTGGGGTGGAAAAGAACATCCATGTGGCCACCTTCCAAATGACCCAGGACATCCCACACCTGGTGCAACAGAAAAGAGTCCCACTTGGGAGTATCAAGACCTCGCCATCAGTATGCCAGGAACAGAGGCTGAATATTTAAAGTTGCTTAGACTTCCCTCTTGCAGCAGCTACCTTCCAGGCCTCTTTTTGGCTCAGCACTAGCTGCTGTGAAGCTCCCCAGCATGGCTCAGAAGGAAAGCAGCACCAGGCAACCCAAGGCATCACAGAAGCTGCTCTTGGGAGCCAGAGTAGATGAAACTTTAGTCTAAGCCAAGAGCTTAAAAACCTCCATAAAATAGGTTAATATGGACGAGAAAGTGTCCAGGCCTAGACGACCCAGGGCTGTGGCTCAGTGGTAGAGTACATTTTCATGTAGAAAGCCCAGGTTTAATCCATGGGCACTCCAGGTAGGGCAAGAGAAGGACATCTGAATGAAGCCTTGAAGGTTCAGTCAGTCCTGACCATACTCCACCAGATGGACCAATGGTCTGTACAAGGTAGTTTTCCAGGTTCCTATGTTTGACAGAGAGCAAGAATTTGAACCCAGGTCTCAAGCTGAACAATCAGTTCAGTTCAAATGGCACTAGATTCATCTACTCTGGGCTCTTAATTCTGAGCAAAAACATTTAGGATTGCACTGCTTGTGTTCAAAGGTCTTTCTCCAGTGCTTCAGAATTTCAGAACCAAAGCCTCTTTAACAGTTCTCTCTATCTCTTAATTGTTTTTTTCCCTCCTTCTAGTTGCTTTAAGCTTTTCTCAAATCCCTTCAAATCCAAGCCTGGAGGATTAATTTCCAAATCACAGCATATCAAATTTAATTACACTGTGGTCACTTGAACCAAATAAGCGATCCATATTTCAAATGCATTTTGCACAGTTCTGCTAAATTTCCTTTTCCAAGCCAATAACATGTAAGGCACTGAAAAGGGTTAAGTTCAAGAGGAAGCAGACATGACTGGAAAACTGATAAGAGCCCTGTGTTTTAAAAAAATCAAATTGAACTAAGACCTAACATTAGTGAAACATCTTTTTTCTTCTTGTTTAGCTCAGTGATAAATATTTTGTGTCTGAAACATAGGTTTTATAGGGTGTCAGAAAAAGCTAGGCACACCATCCATCGTACTGAATAGGTAGGACATTTTCTTAATACCTTTACAACTTTTCATAAATGAAAAAGGTCATTTCCTATATGTGAATGGCCATAGCTCCAGATGTTTCCAGTGTAACCTTCTGTTTGCCATTCAGAACTAACAGCACTGAAGCTTATTTCCAGAAAGGCAGGTATATGATTGCAGCCTTCATCTACTAGCAGCCATTCTATCAGGACTCAGTGAAAAGAGAGATGAGGTGAATGACCAGCCCATGAGTTCTGGTGATGAAGACAAGGCTGTTTTTCTAGCAACAAGCTAACAGTGGAACTTGCTTCCAAGGGAAGTCTGGTTAGCTCTATTCCTGTTGAGCTTTCGTCAGGCACTGAAAACTTTTCTTTCACAAAGCCTTTGGCTTTTGAATTATTTTGGCATGTTTTAAAGAAAGGCTTGTTTGTATGTTTTAATTCTGTTTTGTCTTCTATTTTCATTCTGTTTCATCACTTTGAAAAACCTGGTTTGCCAGAAGGCAATTAATAAATTTTTAATACTAATAAATATAGCTTCTTTCCTGGAGTCCTGGCCTCGTAAATTCCATGTTAAAGAGATGACAAATAACCCTAGAGAACAAGAATTAGGTATACATTTGAAAAACAAAAAACAAGACTTTGGGAGACCTCAGCATGACCTTAACAAGGGATGGATATTTCTTCTCACTGCTAGAGATTGCTTATTTGAACAGCTTATTAAAAGCAGTTCTGAAGGTTGACCTAAGAAATCAAACACGGGTAACCCTTTAGATCAAGAAACAAGCAATCTAGATTCATCTCACTTCTTGGCTGAATGGTAGATGTGGCCTTGGTTTGTGTAAACACAATCTGCTTGATTTGACATCTAGGACATTGCTTGTATGGAAAGCATTCCTGTAGTTGTTTTCAAAATGAGAGACGAGGAGCAACCCTTTGTTTTCATGTTCTTTCACCATTCATAGACTTGATTGTTATAACACTTGACTTTATATTCTTATGTAATCTCATCAAGCCCAGAGTCTTGGTGAGGAATGTGATGAAAAACCACAATCAAAAGATGTGAGCAGGATGAAGCGGGACCTCCTAGAACAACAAGATGCGGCCATGTGCTTCAGCCTCACCAAAGCCATACAAGGCACATGACAATGCACCAGAACATGCTTGACAACCCAAGGTCCTCCATTCAGACGTGGTGGAATCATAGCGCAGTGTCAGAGCACAGGCTACGCAGGTTCAGTTCCCAGAATCCAGTAAAAACTATCATAGGAAGCTGAGGTGGAGACTGCCTTAACCACAAACTCCTCAAACCAGCATCTAATTAAAATTTGCCAATATTTTGTCCCAGGTTTGTACTGTTTTGTGCCAGAAATCCTGAGCTTTGTGCCAACACCTATAAGTGTCTAGTGGTGCATCACATGGGTTCATAGTTAACTCACACCAAAAACCACATTTCCATATCACCTCCGAGGACATGCCAGTTTCTACCTTTGCTGCATTATACTTATATCCCACCTTTGATCTTCTTTCAAGGAATCCAAAGCTGTTTACAAAGTTCCTCAACTCTTCATCTTATCTTCACAGCAAGAACCCCATGAAGCAGCTTAAGCTAAGAATGAATAACTGATCCGAAGTCAGCCAATGAGCTCCATGTCAAAGAGGGGACCAAACCCAGATCTCCTGAGCTCCAGTCCAACATTCTAACCTTCATACCACACTGGGTCTCATGTTTTCTGCTGTTTTGTGCCACATATCCCAAATTCTGTGCTGCCGCCACCAGAAGGATAAAATAGCAAAGCCCTCGGTGGGGCTTGGTGAGTGCTAAAGAGTCCACTTGCCTCCAAATGCATGCCAAAAACAACGCAAAGGTAGATAATACATGATATGCAGGACTCCATGTTAAGTGTCTTGGGTTTCCATTTTTGAAAAGAGCAAATATGAAGTTTTCTGAGTGTGACTGGAAATACAGGGAGGGAAGCTCATCCAGCAGCACAGTGCAACAGGGCACCCGCTTTGCATGCAGATGGTCCCAGTTCAATCCCAGCATCTCCAGGTAGAGCTAGGAGAGAGGGTTTCTGAAATCCTGGGACACCCCTCCTGCCAGGTAAGGAGGACCAGATTCTCTCAACCTCAGCCCTCCAAAAGCATTGGACTGCTGTAATCCAGCATGTCTGATGGTGAGGGATACTGGGAGCTATAATCCAAAATTTTTGGAAGGAGAAAGGCTGGGAGAGGCTGATGTAGATGACAAGGACCTGGGTGAACCCATGGTCTGACTTCTTACAACATAGCTTCCCATGATCCTCAATCTTCTCTTAGATAGGCTGTAGCTCAATGACAGAACACCTGCTTTGCATTCAGAGGGTACCAGCCTCAGTCCTCAACAACTGATAGAAATGTTAGACAATGTCTGCTAGTTGTGGCAGGAAAGACTGACCCAGCTGGACCAAGAGTTTACTTTGGGATAAGGCAAGTTCCTTTCTGTATTATTTTCCATGGGTGCAGGGATGCTTTCAATCAGAACCAAGACACAGCAGAAAAGAACTAGCCTCTCCTTTCAACCATACCATTCTGTCCATCCCAAAAAGCCCTCCCTTCTGCCTGCATTGTAAAACAGATATATGAAATGTGAGAGCACATTTCACTTAGCATCTCTAAGGAGGCCGTCATGGCAGAGAGTGCTAAGCCAGAATCCACTGCTCTGTCCTGCTCTGGTAACATCATTTCAATATATCTTCATGCTTTGAAGCACCTAGTGACATTTACTTCCCGGGAAGATATGGGCTTCTTGGTGCCCCAAGAGGCTTCCATTTCTGTCTTCTACTTTGCCTTACCATCTCAGAAGGATAAAACTAAATCCCAGTTCCTCCAGTATTCTGTGGGGATGGAAGATATCCACATCTCTCCTTTTTTGTGAATCTGTTTGTCTTATCTAGAGTTAAGTATGCACTGTTAAGAGAGCCTGTAGACAGATGGTTTGCCATGATGTGAATGGGGTGCTGGATTGGATGGACCACTGGTCTAATCCAGCAGGATTTTCTTATGTTCTTTCAACAGATGACGTAATATATTTTTATACTGGCAGAGCCTCTTTACTACCATTGCATCCAGATACCAGTGCAAATTTGTATGAAACTCTGTGGTTAATGATAAGCATAATTAAAGGATCCGGATTCATCTTTTGAAAAGGAAGAGATGTAGGCCATGGTTTTCCATTGTTTCTGCCTACTAGGAGCTTTTCAATTGTTGCCTTCGACAAGCTCCATGGAGATAATTATGAAGAGCAACATGATCTAAGAAACTGACTGAAGACTATTTATAACAGAGTATGTAACATTTGATGACATTTAGGGGAAGGAAGCAAAACAAAAAAAATTCCTTGCAATGCGCTTGGACTAAATCATAATTATTGGAGAGAGGTTAATCAAACAGATGACGAATCACCTCCTTTCCTCTGTGCCATTTTCTCTTGATAAAAGCAGCATCCAAATGGTTCTTTACATAGCTGGGTATGGACTCAAATCTAGGTCAAGCAGTCAAAAGCTTACGCTGCAAAGTTAGAATATGCTTCCCCCCATTCTCACCGAACTGTCAGTCGTTGGAGCATGGAAGCCATGCATTTAATCCCGAAAGCTTGCAGTGATGCTATTTTAAACACAACAGGAGTTGCGAAGGTGGAGTTTTCATGTACTGGTGTCTGGAGCAATATTTGCTTTGATTTCTTTTTGTTTGTTAATGCAGAGCCTTCCCTGGCTGCCTCCAAGGACTTATGGCCAGAGCTCATGGTTCTTGTCCCTTTCTCATTTTATCCTCACAGCAATCCTAAGAGGTAGATTACACTAAGAGATAGCAACTGTTTTAAAATTTAAAAATGTTTTAATAAATAATAAATAAATAAACTGGCCCAAAGTCACCCACAGAAAGTTTCATGACTGCATGAAAATTTAAATGTGGGACCCCCGAACCCCGGTTGACCATTCTGACCTATTGATGCCACTAATTTTTGTAATTAGTTGGGTTACTGGTTGAATTTTTCCCATTCATAATACTTGCCTTCTCAATGGGTCTGAATAGGAGTTTTGTGAATTTGCTATGAAATTCAGGTGTTTCACAAGTGTTTAAATATATGCAGTTTGTATCTAAACCACACTCTTTCCACTGAATTAGCTAGATTAAAGCTTTTCTTATGGTAGACTGTGATGATGTCACTTTATCCCATAAGAAAGCACATCTGAAGATACATCAGGTAAGAATAACCCCATCCCCTTTTCTACACAGCAGGTGGGCATAAACAGGCAGTGTTTCCTTTATTCTTCACACATCAGATTCAGGTCATCACTGTTAATACAGTAGTTCATTTCTTTTTGTTGGTAATTATGGACTTAGGTTTGCTTGTGAGCAGAATGTTTCTGCGAGAGGCCGCATGAAACAACCAAACAGGAACAAGGTCCATCATGAGCCAATGCATGACTTCAAGGCCTACTATGCATTTCCAAACTACAGCTCCCAAGATGCACCTTGGGATTGTGCATACAAGGTGGCCAAGGGGGCTGAATGTGTGTGTGTGTGTGTTGCACATCTCTCCATGGTGATACAGCATCCCACATTACCTGCAGCTCTTCATATCTTTCCCTGGGTTTTAATTGAAATATGGCATGCCAGGGAAAAACAGGCTGCCAGATAATTGACAGTACAATGAAACGCAGAACCTGTGCACACATGCTTGGCCACCTCCTAACTAACAGGAAAGAAACCCCACCAATCCCATAAGAAGTCTTCCAAATTTTCACCATGACTAAATTTCTTTTTGAAGCTGAGTTATTGGAAAGTGAATGAGAAAATGTCAGAATTTTTTTGAGCAGAACCTTACAAGAAAGCAGTCGGTAACTGAGGGCCAATGGGTAAAATGGAAGCAGCTGTGTGATTTGATCTCCTCTGCATGTGGGTTAACAAGGAAATGAAGTGAAGGAAGGTCACAGCTCTGTACAGGCATCATGGCAAGTTCAGCCCTTCACTGACACGTGGGGAGAGAGTGGGTCCGACTCTTCTCTTCGTCTCGTTCATTTTCCTCATTGAAATCTCACTTCTGGATCTGCCTTTTGCGCATGGGGAAAAACATGCTGGGTTCATGCCACTGCCTCTACGCTCTGTCCCCTGGGGAAACCACCACCTTCAGAAACAGAGTGTGTGGGAGGGGGCAGTTGATTCCCAAGGGGCAAATGGCCCGGAGAGAACCGCGTGGCCCTCTCTGTGAATGCCACAGTATTGAGATGAAGTGCCTCCCATCCATGTGTCATTTTAAAAGAAGCCACACCAGAAGCGATTGACTTCACACCTATTTACCCCAGTGTAGCTCTCGGTGATCTTAAATTATTTTGCATGCAAGGTTCACCATCAAGCCAAGCCTGGGATGTGCAACCCACTTTAAACAATGTTCCTTGTTCTCTCTCGTTCTCTTTTCATTCTTACTCCCCCCTCTCCCAACCTTTTTTGAAAAATATATATTTTCTAAAAATAACTGGTGAGTCCTGGTTTAGGGCTTGCCCACACATTACATCGCAACAACCTTGTTTCAGCACAATCCCACGTGCATTTACTCAAATGCAAGTCCGGCTCTGTCCAGCCTCCAGTAAGCATGCTCAGAATAGCAGCTTGATAAACTGACGACAGAAATAAAAATTAAAAGAGGGTTAATGAAAGCAAATAAATATAATGAAATTTGGGAAGATTTTGTAAAAGCAGTATTGATAGAAGGCAAAGGCTGTAAACCCAGTCAAGATTATATGAACTTCTGGAGGGGATAGGGAAATAATTGAAGTATATTATATATTATCAATTGTTATGGTATGTGAATGGTGGTAGCATTGGTCTCCAGGGTTGGTTGGAGCACTTTATTATTTACTTTGTATTGTTGTGTTTTTGTTATGTTATATTATTATTGTTGTGAAGTATTGTAATTTTTTTTTGTCAAAAAATTATGTGGGGGAAGAATAGCAGCTTGAGCACAGAGTTAAATCTAGAGTTAAATCTAGATACACATAATTGACAGCCAGTGTCCCTGCCAGGGTTTGGACTGGGATCCGGAAGGTTTGGGTTCCAGCCCCCGCTTGGCCACACAGCGTTGGGCCAGTCATGGACCCTCAGCCTAGCCTACCTCACAGAGCTGTTGTTGTGAGGAGTGGAAAAGGGGCGGCAGAGGAGGATTGTGTAAGCCACTTGGGACTCTTTGAAGGAAAAAGGTGGAACATAAATATAATGATTTGTTTTTCGGCGCCAGGCTAAGACCTTTTTATTTAAAACTTATTTTAATTGTTAAATTATTGAATTAATTAGGATTTTAAAATTTTTAGCCGAGAATGCACCGGGGGTTTTAAATTTTATTTATTGTTATATTATTATTATTTATTTATGTTTTTATGTATTCTTTGTGAGCTGCCCCGAGGCTTTGTTGCAATGGGGGCGGCATAGAAATGTTTTAAATAAATAAATAAATAAATAAATAAAAGACAACTGTGTTGGATGGGAATGGGCCATGTTCATTTATCTGCTAAGCTAAATCTGCAGAAGGGAATACTGCATGGGAAGCACCTTTAAGTCAGGAATTAAGCACTGAGAAAAGACTTGTGCTCCAGCATCAGCTTTCCTTTCCAAAGCTGCTCATTCTGGGATGGATGTGCAGCTGTAACAAGGCAGAGGTATAATACCAAAAAATCTTCTTCGAAGTGTAAGTTTTGGAAGTCTCCATCAGTAACTTCCTTTTCAGAGGAAATCATCATAAAGATACATTTTGTGCATGAACATTTTCCAGTATTTTCTGATGCATATGTTCTTTTACATGATTTATCTGTTTCACTATTGTTTGTCGGAAGTTAAACCATGGTCAACACAAGTGGATTTTCTGCACCCTTTTGACAGCTAAAAAACTGATGCTACATTTCTGGAAAGATAAAGGATCTCCCTCCTCTAATTTAATGGATGGAGGACTTAACTCTTTCAGTACCTGAACAGGCAACTTAAAGATGTCATTCTTCAATGCTCACATACATGTCTGGTCTGCCTTCGTTGAGGTATATCTATAATTGATATATGAGTATTTTAGTTCATGCATCTATATGGAGACAGTCAGACGGGCATGGATTATTTAGATTTTGTTCTCTTTATGTTTAGGTGAAACTCAAAATAAATATACATTAAGAAGATGTGGGAGGCAGCCCTACTTACACTGCTCTTGGTGGATCATCCCAGTTGGGAGCAGAAGCCACCCTTTCTCCTGCCACTAAGCCACACATTCCAAAGTGGCTAATTGCGAGTGGCTAATTGCCGGCAGACGTGCTTCAGGGTCCAGGCCCATCCCTAGAGCTACCTGTCACTTCCCACGCATCCCTGCCAATCAAAGTCACAACCCAACGTCACCAGATTAATCTGACTCAGCGTCCCGCATCTCAGCAGAGAGTAGGAGAAAAATACACCCACAATTGCCAATCAGTTGGTGGAAAAAGATCCTACTCATCCCGCAGAAGAAGTGAGAAGCTAATCTTGTATGGAAATGGGAAGGGTGGGAGGCCATTGCTGGAAAGGAAAGGGATTGAACTGGGGGCAGGGCCTGCATATAGACCACCCACCGAACTGCATGATGAGGATGTGCTCATCCCACCTGTCCTGCCTTGCCGCCTCCTACCCACAGGAAGAATTCCCGACTGGAGCACCAGTTGTGCAGTAGACATGGGTCCCGATTGTTTGGTCCATATTTTTGTGAGAGCCACACTAATGATGCTTGAAAGACTACTGTGATGATTGGAACATAATTATCCAATGGACTGAACACTTCCCTGAAATTTACAATGTAATCCTCAGCAAAAAGATTAGATAGAAGTATGTGTATTTTAAGAAAAGGTGTGCAGAAAAATATGTACAGTTGCATACAATGGGAAAGTTGCGTACAAAGTGCATGTTAGGGCAGGTTCCATATGAAAATCAATGGGACTTTTTGTGGGGTTTTTCTTGCAAGAAAGCTGCATGGTGATGTGGATCTTGAATGAAATTAACTCAAGAGGAAATATCTCTGAAAAGGGGCGGGAGGCCAAACGAGGCTCAAGATGGGTGGGAATCTCCAGACATTGACTCACCACTTATCTTGCGCCTGATTCCTGATGGAATTTAAAATTGCTGCTGGTTTTGCAACAATAGGGAAATTGACAGATCAAGCGCTGACAGAATACGAAATTTGTGCAAATTTCCCCAAATGTGTGCATATTTCTTTCACGGACTAAAACAGGGTTGATTCAGTCTGCAAGCAAAGTTGCAGAAACAGGGAAAGTACACAGAATGAATGTAAACAGATATTCAGCAATCAGACATTCAGCAGAATGTATACTGGATCCATGTATTGACATCTCAAGCTTTGAGCGGGATATCCTTGTATATTTTAGGTGCAGAACTGAAATTCCCGTGCATCCCTAACTCTGAAATTGACACTCTAGAAAGAGACTTATTCATCCATTGTTAAAGTATACACATGAAGGGAAGGGAAGGGAAGGGAAGGGAAGGGAAGGGAAGGGAAGGGAAGGGAAGGGATTTTAGGATGCAATTCCATGCACAATAACCTGGGAGGAAGACCCACTATACATAGTGTCCCCTGCTGTTGTGAGGGAATTCCCTAGATTACATGGCATATAGATGAAGTCCTTTATATCAGGGGTGGTGAACCTGTGGCCCTTTAAGTGCTGCCATGCTACAGCTCCCATCAGCCCCAGTCTTTGACTACTGTGGCTGGAGTTGGTGGGTATTGGAGGACAACATTTAGGCAGCTCCAAGAAGTTATTCCTACTTGTAGAAATAATTGAAAAGGAAAGCTAACCCCAACTATGGATTATCAATGCATTTCACTGCTTCCCAGCTGCAGTATATCTATATATCTACATTTCCACAGTAAATGTACAGCATGCATATTACCTGCCACATTGCAAATGATTTGCCATGGTTCATATTTAAAATAAATCCAATGGGCTGCAGATTCTGGGTGTATTTTAGTATGAACCATAATAATTTATGGGCAATTATAAAAGAGCATGCACGCAGTCACTAAGTAATTTGTCCCTCTGCTTGCTGTCATATGAATAATATTTGCATTCTGAATCTGCCTGTAATACTTTTGCTTAGCAACTGTCACCAGAAGGAATGGATAATTGTGGGATTGTTAGACACATCGGTCTACTTTGTTACCTGAAACCTACATTTAAATTCAACATAACTAAAAATAAAAGCCATATGAGTCCTGTTATTTTACCATTGCATATATTCCAGTGTTTTACAAACACCTGCCCTCACTAGTTTGCAAAGGGTTCAGATCTCAGCACATACTTGCTTCTTTGCCAGATTTTTGCTGCAAAAGTCTACGAATTAAATGAGCACAGAAGGAGAGAACAGGGTTGAGAAAGTGAATGATAAACAATACCAGCTCACCGCTCATCTTTCCTCGTTTCACAATCATGCTTGTGATTGCATGGAGTTGTGCACAACTGGGAAAAGTGTGCAAACCAAAAGGCTATCAAACATGAACATTACACAAGCCATTCCCAAATTTGCACCAGTTTCTCTGCAGACTCCAGTATGGCTAATTTAAAATGGGCTCATTTGGTGCGATGCAAGGTAGTTGTGCATTTCTCCTGGACACATTTTGTAGACATGGAACAACAGGCCCATATGTGCCCAGGTGGGAGCCAGCATGGCATGGCGGGCAGCATCCAAATCGCATTTCACTTGGCCTGGCAGTGATGCAGCAGTAAAGTCTGAAGTGTATGCACTCGTCCTGACAGCCCCTAAAGCCACACGCCAAGGACAGGCCAGGGTATAGATCTGCATCAACAAGCCAGTCTCTGCCACCACCAGGTGTCAGTCTTGTGGACTCAGCTGCCCATTAGACCAGGCCAGGCACAACACCTCTTGCAATGCAACACGGAACCCTGCATTGTTCCTGGAGAGGTTCAGCTATTGTGCAGATTGCAACTAAGCCAGCAGAAGCAGGGAAATCAAGAAGCATGGCAGGGGGTGGGGTGCAGATGGCTTCAGCATCCCTGGCCACGGCATCCTGGTGTGGCTTGGATCCACTCCAGCAATACGGTCCAGCACTATTTCTCATCTTAACTGAGCTCACAGGGTGCTTGGGAGACAAAATGGGCTACCGGCTACCATCCGTTTCTCAGAGAAAGAGAGAAATATGATATATCAAGGGACAAGACTTACACACCGGCATGTAAGGGAGCACACACCAACCTGGACGTAACTCAATAGACCCAAGGAATTGCTCGATCTATGTTTCTCAAACAGCAGCCTCTCATCCTACACAGTTAACTCTCTTGTGGAAATGAGGGGGAAATGATCTGGGAATGCTTTCTGCTTCCCAGAGGGGGTTACGGTGGTCTGCTGTTCACAATGAAATGTAAAAGATTCCATTTGGGATGCCTCAGGATAGGGAAAAATGGCAATTGTTCTAAGTGAACCATCCTCGTTTGGCCTCCAAGGACTAATGTACCAACAGTTATCCTGCAGAATGCACGTGCATGCCAAGGGCCCGTGAGTTCTTGCATGAATGGCTCTGCATGCGCGCACATGTGCACACGCGAATGAGGAGCAAACTTGGATGGGTGAGTGGCTGCAGTGGTGAGTTCAACCACAAGTGGGAGAAGTGCCCCAACGTCAAGTCAGCTCCAAGCACTCGTGTGGCTCCCAAAGGATTCTGATGCTATTAAGATAGGCTGTTACCCGAAAAAACAAAAAATGTAGCATGGTATCACCCCAAAACAACCCCTTTTGTACTTTAATGGTAGTGCCCTGTGCTACAAAACAGCAACCTTTTGAATTTGTTCATTTGCCTATGGCCAATTAAGGCTGGGACATAGGACAGTCTCCCATAAAAGCCAGTGGGGAAAAGAGTGGTTTGTACCAAAGAGAGAAATTATTATTATTATTATTATTATTATTATTATTATTATTATTATTATTATTATTATGGATGTAGCCAGTATGAGATTTGCAGAATTGTTGGGTCAGAAGGGGTGAAGAAGGCCATTGAGCCAAGCCCCTGCCAGTTATACCATCCCGATCAGAGCGCTGTCCAATTGCCTCTTGAATTCATCTAGTGTGATGCACACAACCTGTCTTGGCAGCTGGTTCCACTGTCACACTTCTCTCACAGTCAGGAAATTCCTCCTTGCATCTGGCCTGCACCCGGTGTGCTGCGGTTTAAGTTTATTGTTCCGTGTCCTACATTCTGCAATGAGTGAGAAGAGGTCTTTCCCTCCCCCTTTGTGACAGCCTCTGAGGTACTTGTGGAGTGCCATCATGTCACCTCGTGGTCGCCTTTTCTCTAGGCAGAACAGGGCTCGTTCAGAGATCTTACTTTTGCACCCAGCTTGCCTAGAGGGGCAAGGGCATCTGAACATCAACCAAGCGTTCTGATTCCTTTAGGGAGCTGATGTTGATTTAAAGACTAGCACCACAGACCCTGTGCCTTTGTGCATCTCCCTGCTCCGTGTGCTTGTTTCGAAAGAAACGGAGATTGCAAAGACATGAGAAAGTCCCCAGTGCTCTGTTTCTCTTGACCTGTTGCAAAAGGCTACCCTTGAAACTTCCTTCTGCTCAGAGAGGCTGGTCACATCGACTCGACTCCCCTCCCTGGCAATCCAACATATCAAAACCCAGATAAAACAGCAAATTTGATTCTGGCTTTTATTTTTTCCTTCCCTGTGCCTGAATGCCACTACTGCATGATTACATTACATAATTATGTTATATAATTGCAGCAGCTTATTTTAAATCTTTAATAAGTGTGGTATTTTTTATGATACAGGCATTAATAAACAGCATCCTGTGACAATTTTTTAAAAAATCAGACAGAACAATAACAACAACCAGAAGTCAAAAGATCCCCCTCAGGCTCAAACTGTGTGTCCTGAAGCCTCATGGAGGGGGACACAGGTTGAATCTGGAGTGTGATTACTATTCCTGCACAAAGGTAGTTCGGAACTTCAACCTTTCATAGCAGATTGGGAGAAGGATCTGGGTAAGCATCAGTGACCATCCATGAGATCCTCAGTTCCTGATGAGCCAGAGAAACAAGGGAGGCTAGACGCAAGGAAGACCCCTTGTGTATCAAAGGGGTCCACAATTCCAGGGTGTGGAAAACACAGCACTGCTTTATGGGTTCATTCAACCTGTATAAGGAAAGGGAAATCCACTGATTTCTGCTTGTGCACAATCAAATGAGAACATCAGATGGATTTCCAAGGAAGGCTGAAGAGTGTTGATAGGAAGAGCAACATGTTCTTTGGCAGAGAGGAGATGAGCCAGTGTGGTGCAGTGGTTAAGAGCATGGGATTGGGACCAGGAGACGTGGGTTCTAGCCCCTGCACTCAACCGTGGAGCCAACTCTGTGACTTCGGGCCAGTCACAAATTCCCAGCCCAACTTACCTCAAAGGGTTTCTATTGTGAGGAAAAGATGGAGAGGAGGAGGAAGAGGAGGAGGTAAGCCACTTTGGGCTCCTCAGTGTCAATGTTTATTTAAAGATCATAGAATGTTGTGAGCCGCCAAGAGAGCTTCAGCTGTTGAGCAGTATAGAAATCAGTTACATAAATAAAATCTTTGTATGCAATACTGGGCCAGCTGACCAATGAGCAGATTCTGGCTAAGGCATATCGCACTTGCTGCCCAGAAGAAAAAAAAGAACATCAGTGGAAGCACTCGGTAAAAAAGAACCCACCATGTCTGCTGGGCAAGCTGGCTGCCCCTGTGGCAGCTTTTCATTGGTGATGGAGAGGAGAACAAATGAGAACCGGCAGGTCAAAGCCTGCCTGAGATCAGGAGGCACCACGGCAGCGGCTCCTTGCAGACGGTCCTACAGTGTAACCACAAGACATTCCCAGGTGCAGGCTGGCCGCACGTGACCCTTCCTAGCTCGGGGTCTGCCATTTGCAAGCGTGACGTGGCACCACAAGGATCAGAGCAAACATCCATGCTGACAGGAAGCAACCGGATTTGGATCTCATGGTCTCTCTCTCACTTGCTCGCTCTCTCAAGATACCAAGGGAGGATATGCCAGTGGCTAGGAATGTGTAAGTCCATTATGGACAGAACAAAAAGAACTTGGCTTGATTTTTTAATGATTGCAGGAAAATAAAGAACTGACAGAGTTGCCCAATCCCTACTAATGAGATGATTAGTACTGCATGCCCAATGTTCAGGGAGGTCCTAGATCAAATCCAGTCACAGCTTTCCCTAAAAACAAAAATGACAAAACAGAGGCCATCATACTTTAGATACATGCGTAGGAAGCAAAACAATCACACTAAGGAAAGCTGAAGGCAGAAGAAGAAGAGGAAGACCAATTAGGAGATAGATCAATTCCGAAAAGGATGCCACAGTCTTGAGTTTACAAGAGTTGAGCATGGCTGTTACAAACAGGACTTTCTGGAGGGCTTTCATTCATGGGGTCACCATAAGTCTGGGATGACTTGGTGGCACATATCAACAAGAAGACAGATGAAAGTAAATACTTTTTCATGCAACATAGCTAAGCTATGGAACACTCTGCCACAGGAAGTATTGATGGCCACCAGCTAAAAAGGGGATTGGACAAATTAAGGGAGAAGGCAGCTATCCATGGCTACAGGTCTTGATGGTTATAAGCTACCTCCAGTATCAGAGCTAGTGTGCCTGGGGAGCTTCAGCAGGAGAGGCTGTTGTACTCATACACTGCCTGAGGAATCTTGTCAACAACCAGTTTGCTACCATGTGAATGGAGTGCTGGACTAGATGGACACGGCTTTCTTATGCTCATATGATTTTTTGGATGGAAATCTGGTCTGATTTAGCAGGGCTCCAGTTCAGTCCAGGATCACTGATAATATCCCTTCCACAGTCACAGGTTGCAAAACCCATGTGAAAATGAGGGGCAATCCCACTGCAGTCGACAGCACCCAAGCAGCAGAACTGTGCCGGTTCTCCTTCTTTATTGCCAGCCATTACTCTTCAAATAGGTTTTTTTCCCTCCCTCTTTCTGGCTTCTGCCACCCCAGCCCAACATCTGGCAGTGCTAATTTCAACGGCAGTGAGCCAATTAACATTTCCACTCAAATGACAGGGGGACCTTTGCTTGAAAAGGTGCTGACCCTTTCCTCGAGACTAAGGTTTATCATTTCTTCTCTCATTTCAATTCATTAGCTGCCTGCATGCTATAGAATTTAAATGGCTTGGACAAAGATGGAATATAAGCACATGTTTCATTAGGACAGAGAAGACGCTTCCAAATCAGAAAGGAACATGAGCCTTCAGTGAGTGATTTAAAAAATATATTAAACATTTCAGGGTTTGAAAGCATCTGAGATTCATTTGATCAGCAAGCACAGATAATGCGTATAGCAATTAACACAGCCATGGGCTTCTTTTTTCTTTGTATTTTAATGGTCCAAAAACATCCAACAAAATTTTTGCAAAATGTAGGTAGTGGGAGCAGCGCAACCAGCACCTGTTGGTAAGAAATGGATGCAGCGGTCTAATTCTAGACCTGGGAGAATTCAGTTTGACCTGAGTTCAAGCACGAGTTTGTTCTGGATGCTTTCTGCATTAGTCTGCACCAGCAGAAAACAAAACAAAACAGATCAAAATACCCCCTCCCACACACCCATCTAAATTCACACGAACATCCTTATTTAAAAAGTATTTTGGCCACAATTCAACAGTCCTAAAGAATGGATTCCAGAGCCATTAGATAGCAGGTTTCCGTCTGTTTTTGTTGACAGGATGGAATTCGCCCTTGCCATTATCCCTATGGTGGACACAGAAACTGTGCCGCTTCCAAGGAGATGGGTTCCAGGGATGGTTCAGAACATGTTCTGGATTTACTAGCAGTAGATCCAAAGTGCCCCCATGTGAGAGAGGAAGTATTCCAGCCCTGAAACAGGCATACCCCGCTCTCCAGAAGCACTCCAATCACGTTCTGCTGTTGCTGCCCAGTAAGTGATAATCTCCTTCATGGATCACTGCCTTGTCATGGTGAAGGGCCTTGCGTAGCTCAATGAAGCTATGAGCTATGCTGTGCAGGGCCACCCAAGACGGACAGGTCATAGCAGAGAGCTCTGACAAAACGTGATGCACTGGAGAAGGAAATGGCAACCCACTCCAGGATCCTTGCCATGGAAACCCCATGGACAGTACCAAAAGGCAAAAAGATATAATGCAGGAAGATGAGCCCCTCAGGTCGGAAGGTGTCCAATATGCTACTGGGGAAGAGCAGAGGACTAGTACTAGTAGTGCCAGAAAGAATGAAGCGACTGGGTCAAAGCCGAAAGGACACTCAGTTGCAGATGTATCTGGTGGTGAAAGGAGAGTCCGATGCTGCAAAGATCTATACTCCATAGGAACCTGGAATGTAAGATCCATGAATCAGGGCAAGCTGGATGTGGTCAAACAAGAGATGACAAGACTGAACATCGACATCTTAGGAATCAGTGAACTATAGTGGACAGGAATGGGTGAATTTAATTCAGATGACCATCAGGTATACTACTGTGGGCAAGAATCCCTCAGAAGAAATGGAGTAGCCTTCATAGTCAATAAAAGAGTAGGAAAAGTAGTACTGGGATACAACCTCCAAAATGACAGAATGATCTCAGTTCGAATCCAAGGAAAACCATTCAACATCACCATAGTCCAAGTCTATGCCCCAACCACTGGTGCTGAAGAGGCTGAAGTTGACCAGTTCTATGAAGGCCTACAACACCTTCTAGAATTAACTCCAAAAAATGATGTCCTTATCATCATGAGGGATTGGAATGCTAAAGTAGGAAGCCAAAAGATAACTGGAATAACATGCAAGTTTGGCCTTGGAGTACGAAATGAAGCAGGGTAAAGGCTGGCAGAATTTTGTCAAGAGAATATGATGGTCATAGCAAACACTTTTTTCCAAGAACCCAAGAGACGACTCTACACATGGGCATCACCAGATGGTCAACACAGAAATCAGATTGACTATGTGCTCTGCAGCCAAAGATGGAGAAGCTCTATACAATCAGTAAAAACCAGACCAGGAGCTGACTGTGATCATGAGCTTCTCATTGCAAAATTTAGGCTGAAGTTGAAAAAAGTAGGGAAAAGCACTAGGCCACTCAGGTATGACCTAAATCATATCCCTGATGAATATACAGTAGAGGTGACAAATAGATTTAAGGAATTAGATCTGATAGACAGAGTGCCTGAAGAACTATGGACAGAGGTTAGCAACATTGTACAAGAGATAGCAACTAAAACCATCCCAAAGAAAAAGAAATGCAAGAAAGCAAAATGGCTGTCTGAGGAAGCTTTACAAATAGCTGAGGAAAGAAGGGAAGCAAAAGGCAAGGGAGAAAGAGAAAGATACGCCCAATTGAATGCAGAATTCCAGAGAATAGCTAGAAGAGATAAGAATGCCTTCTTAAATGAACAGTGCAAAGAAATAGAAGAAAACAATAGAATAAGGAGGACCAGAGATCTCTTCAAGAAAATTGGAGATATGAAGGGAACGGTTCATGAAAAGACGGGCATGATAAAGGACCAAAATGGCAGGGACCTAACAGAGGCAGAAGAGATTAAGAAGAGGTGGCAAGATTACACAGAAGAACTATACAAGAAAGAGCTTAACGTCCCTGATAACCATGATGGGGTGGTCACTGACCTCGAGCCAGACATCCTGGAGTGTGAAATCAAAAGGGCCTTAGGAAGTCTGCGCAACAGCAAAGCTAGTGGAGGTGACAGTATTCCAGCTGAACTATTCAAAATCTTAAAAGATGATGCAGTAAAAGTGCTACACTCAATATGCCAGCAAATTTGGAAAACTCAAGAGTGGCCACAGGATTGGAAAAGGTCAGTTTACATTCCCATCCCAAAGAAGGGCAATGCCGAAGAATGTTCAAACTACCGCACCATTGCACTCATTTCACATGCTAGCAAAGTTATGCTCAAAATTCTACAAGTTAGGCTCCAGCAGTATGTGGACCGAGAACTACCAGAAGTACAGGCAGGATTTCGAAGAGGGAGAGGAACTAGAGATCAAATTGCCAACATACGTTGGATGCCAACAACATCTACTTCTGCTTCATTGACTATGCTAAAGCCTTTGATTGTGTGGATCACAACAAACTGTGGCAAGTTCCTAAAGAGATGGGAGTACCAGACCATCTTATTTGTCTCTTGAGAAACCTATATGTGGGTCAAGAAGCAACAGTGAGAACTGGGCATGGAACCAGAGATTGGTTCAAAATTGAGAAAGGAGTTCGGCAAGGCTGTATACTGTCTCCCTGCCAATTTAACTTATATGCAGAGCACATCATGAGAAAGGCGGGGCTAGATGAATCTGCAGTTGGAATTAAGATTGCTGGGAGAAATATCAACAACCTCAGATATGCAGATGATACCACTCTCATGTCCATGGGGTCGCGATGGGTCAGACACGACTTCCCGACTAACAACAACAACAAGTGATATTGAGTGGGCTTTTGAATATGAGTACCTCTCAGAGGTGTAAATACAAAACCTATTAATTATACTGTGTTGGTGTAGGATTATTGTTTAAATTTTATAAAAAAACTGGATATATTTGTCCAAATCTAGAGAGAGAGAGAGAAATCAGAGGCAGAGTATAACTTTATGGACATATGGTTGTTAAAGGTTTACTTCTGTTCAAGATATTTCCATTGCTGTTGTTGAGCTTTAAAAAAAAACAAAATTAGGAGCAACATGAAAGCAAGCATTGTTTTGTTTTATTTTGGCTGTGATGGTGTAATAAATGCAATTAGAATGATTTGCATTTAAAGACATGATTATGATGCCCTCATTGTAAACACTTCCTGTGTGGTGGCTCTGAAAAGAATTCCCTTCGCAAATGTACTTATGTCAGATCTTTTCTAAAAGGAAATCAAGCTGTCAGATTTAAGACTTCTCTTATATGTCCTCAAATCTCCTCTTAATCGCTGTTAAGACGCACAGAGTTCTACAAAGTTGAGAGTAGGCAGCCATTGAGATGCTTTAATGTGTATGCAAGAGAAATAATAGCGCATAATAGCTTTTCCAACCATTTATTTTTAAAGTCATGCTAAGTTTTCATTCCTGTGACAGCCTGCCTGAGGCAGTATAGCCCATCAGAATGTCATATTTTACCAGTTTGAAACTCGAAACTCAAAAAGACGTCCACAAAGGTGATAAGAGCAGAAGCTTTTCCCTTTCTTTCCTTGGGGTGGATCAATATGCTTGCAGTAATCAATGTCAGGAAATATAACCTCATTTGTGAGAAGACGGGAGCTTAAGATGGGAACTGGTTTGTGGTGTGTGTGTGTGTGTGCGTTTCTTTCTTTCTTTTTTTTAAAGGTAGAATTAAAAGTGAAAGATGCGAGCCGGAGGACAGCCATCTGGTAAAAGAAAAGAGCGTTTTCAGAGAATATCCAGTTCTGCTGGAGGGCCAAGAAAAGTGCATGACTCCAAACTGTCTGTGGGAGTTTTGGTTTTGCATTCTCCTTTTGCCTGTGAAAAGGCTTTTCCTCTAATTGTTTTGGGTGAAAGCAGGGTTTTGCAGAGACGACCACTTATTCACCTGTGGCCTATGCTGAAGGAATGTGGTCCCATGTGTGAGTTTTAGCACAGAAGCACTTGCGGTTCCTGCCTCCTTGTAAAAGTGCTGATAATGCATGAATATGAGAGACCAGTTTCCTAAAAGAGCCAGCCAGAGGCTGAGCAAAACCTGGAGGGAAAAGCCAAGAGTGAATGGGGGTTGTGCCAGGCAGAGACACCGACCAATGTAGTGGATGAAAAGGGTTAAACACTGAGTGTCAGCCTGAGGTGGAGATGCACAAATCCATAAAACCTGGCCTTGTTGATTTTTTCTCGTTCCTGCTTGCATCTGTATCAAATTGTGGAGAATCCAATGGGGTGTTTATAGACAATGGCTATTCAAACCAAGATGTCACATCTAATTTAACTGAGGGCTTTTAACAGGTAACTCTGCTTTGAGGCTAGAATCTTGTACGCCTGCTCTAGGGAGTTGGTGGCATTGAAGTAACAGGTCACAGTCAGGATGTTACTGACAAGGAGGAAACAGGAAGAGCATCTTCCCATGTTCCACTGTACCTTCACAAACCCATGTAGGCCATTAGCTCTCACTGAGATACCTGTACACTCGCCTAGGTGAGGACCAGCCTTGCCCACCACGACCAGCACTGCAAACTGAGGAGAATCTTCCCCCATCTGCATTATTCTTAAGAAGCTTCACCAATAACTGCACTTCCTTGGCTCTCTTGTCCTGTCCCTATGGCTCTGCCTGCCTGCCTGCCTGCCTGCCTGCCTGCCTGCACAGATTCTCCTCCAAAATCTGCCTACTTTCCAGCAGTCTCCTCTCCCCAGTGCTCCAAGCCAATTTTATCTAGGGCTTATGATTGCAATGCCTCTTTTTCTGAATGCTCCTGTCACAACTCAGATGAAGCATCACAGCTCAAGATTGAGCACTGAAATAAGATAATCTAAGAGGGGTAGGGAGTGTTTTTTGGCAAACCCAACAACCAGTTTGAACACCACCCTGAAAATTTAGTTCTATCACTGTGACAGCATGATCCTATGTTCATCTGCTCAGAAAGAATGATGGGCAAAATCAACCCTGAACGAATGCATTGATGACTCTGAAAGTAGGAAATTTATCCATGTGGACTCTCATGAGAGTGTTACTTTAATATGGAGATGGGTTTCTGTGCATGCATTTCATCAAGGTGCATCCTGGGAACTGTAGTTCAGAATTGCATGGTGAGCCCTCACATCAGGCATTGCAGCATTATTTATTTATTTATTTATTTATTTTATTAAAATATTTTTATGCCGCCCTATTCGCCGAAGCCTCGGGGCGGCTTACAAACAATAATGTGACCTCTTTCTGATTGGTTGCTTTCATGTGGCTGGACTGCATCAAGATGTCATGTGATCCATCCAGAGAACTGTTTTGGTTAATGGGCAGTATAGAAATCACATAAGTGATATTGATTATGGTGATGGTGATGATAATGATATATTTACTTCCTATTACAGCTCACTAGTATGAAGATGGACCTGCAGACACCTTCTTGGAGTGAGAACTGCAGCAATAATGTAAAAAAGCAGAAGTTGGGTGTAGAGGTTTCTGTAACAAGACAGAAAATTTAGGGGTGGGGATTTACTACACACGTTCAGAAACTTGCAATCATTTCCAGACTTGGGAGCAGATTCATAATGCTTTGACCCTGGTGCATTATGAAATTGAACATTATGAATCAAAAGGTTTCAGCCAATGAGCCAACAAAATTATGAAATTCAGAGGAAGTACTACTCTGAGCAAACCCCACACAATTCAATTGGATTTATTCTGAGGTAAGCCCAAAATTGAAATCGTATATGTGTGTGCCTGGGTCAAGCCCCATTGAACTCCATGGAGATTACTTCTGGTTTAACATGAATAGGACTGCATTGTAAACTAATGTTTATCCAATATTGTTCCTGCCTCTTGTTCAATGGAACTGTAGCTTCAGAGCTCAATGAACAACATTCCAGCTGAACTTCAGAATATAAAGTCAAAAGTTAATGAGATTTAAATTGGTAACAGCCAACGCTTTCCTTTAAAGAAAACATTATCGATTTTTAAAAGAGCAACTTAATGAAAAAGAATGAGATTCATTTGGATTTTGCATGAACTGTACTAGCGATTAATTTTAAATGAGGATATGTATCACAACAAATGAATACACTGACATTATTTACATATTTTGGTCCATTTAACTACACATTCTTAAAGTGCCTAATCACCCAGGAACCATCTTTTTAATTGGATTTGGGACACAAATGAAAGTGAAGGCCAGAAAGGCAACCGCAAAACTACTGCCTTCTACAACATATAACTTCTTTCCTGAAGCTAATGGGCTGCTTTCGTCTCAGTCCTGGGACCCATAAAGATTGGAGGGGTATGCTCCTTAGCTTGATAATTAGCCACCTAGCTGTGTTAAGCAAAGGTAATAAATTAAATGCCGTGGCTTGACAGAAAACCAGTGTGGCATAGCAGTTAAGGTACTGGACTGGGACACAGGACACCTGGGTTCCAATTCCCTCTCAGTCATGAAGCTCACTGTGTAACTTTGGGCTTAACCTACCTTATAGGGTTGTTGTGAGGATAGATAGAGAATGGGGATCGTGTAAGCCTTAGTATTAGACTGCACAACTAATGGACAAATGGGTACCATGTCTTTGTCCTGACGCCAACTTTGCTGTCCTTTAGCACAGAACATTCCTACACTTCAGGGATCAACTCAGCATGTGTCTCCTGGACAGAGGTCTGTTCTGGCCAGGTAAGGGGGACATGGCCCAGAAAACTGTCCCCATGTTCCTATCCTCCCCACACCTGTGGGTCTGATGGTTGCCATGGCATGCCAGCCATCCCCTGGATCTCTGGATGCTACTTCTAAATGCCAGATCAGTGCAGAATAAGACCTCCCTCAACCATTATCTAAACATGGATAAGGCAGCCAATCTGGTATGCATAACCCGGGTGGGTGAAAAGGGAGGAGTTAGTCTCTCCCAGTTGTGTCTACCTGGGTACTTGGTTCAGCATCAGGCTAGACATGAGGGCTGGGGCAGGGTTGAAATGGTCTATATGGTCTATAGGAGTGCTCTCTCTCTCTCTCTCTCTCTCTCTCTCTCTCTCTCTCTCTCTCTCTCCTTTGAACCATCTCTGGCCCATTGTAATCTACTTGCTGGGCATTTCCAGGAAAAAGTCTGTTGCTCCTGCCAGGACTTGAACTCCAGAGTTTCAGCACTTGAATTGGTGGAGCTATCCAGAGCACAGTCTGGTCCAGTTTTGTTGCATGGGTTTCAGTTGGCCCAGTTCAAGGATGCGGCCAAGGTGCTTGGAGAGGTTTGTGCAACCACCCCTGTACTGGGTCCTCGCCCCACCTAGCTTATAAAAGCCAGCAAGGAAGGGATAACTGGCTGGGTCAGGGAGGTCATCTCTGTGAGATGGAGTGGCCCATGCTGCCACCACTCAAGAGACCCTTAGGAAACCCTCCTGAAAATGTGAACAAGCCAGTAGCAACTATTGCTTTCCTGGTCAAGATTCTAGAGAAGGTAGTTGCCAACCAACTCCAGGTACTCCTGGATGAAACTGGTTATCTGGATCCATATTGGGCTTCAACATGGAAACAGCCTTGGCCACTCTTTATGAAGACCTATTCTGGGAAAGAGACAGGGAAGAGCAACCCTGTTGATACTGCTGGATCTTCTGGCAACTTTTGGTACCATTGACCATGGTGTCCCCTGAGCTGGGAGAGGGGGCACTGCATTGCCATAGTTCCACTCTTTGGCTGTCTCCAGAAGGTGGTGCTTGAGGAATATTGTCCAGCCCCTTGGTTTCTCCAGTATGGAGTTCCTCAGAGGTCCGTTCTGTCCCCCAAGCTATTTAACATCTACATGAGACTTCTGAGTAAAGTCATCCAGACTTCTGAAGTGCATTGCCATCAGTATGTTGATGACACATACCTTTATTTCTCCCTTTCAGATATTCCATATCTGCAAGACCTGTTCACCTCTGCATCTTGATCTAAATTTTGAATTCCTCCAAAGTGCTGGGTTATTTGGAAAATTTAACCATCCCAAAATACCAGCAAGACTTTTCAAGAGCCAGATTAAACTGCCTTCCATCTGCAGTCTTATATGGGTGTTGTTATGGGTGCCATACGAAAATCAGTCATGCACCTGTAATAATATAGAAATTGAAACTCTGGAACACGTCCTTTTCATATGCAATTTTTACAGGAATGAGCATATGGGATCCCTTAACCCTTTAATGAGTGATTTCCTGGGTAGGACTTCTGCTTGGTATTTAAAACATTCCCTAGCTGATACGAATAAGTTCAATACAGAATTAGTGGCCAGGGTTTTTTTTAAATCAGCACAAAGAATGCACAAGATGATCCTTTCCTCTTTTTTGTAATACTTACCTGTTTTTTTTTCAGTCATTCTCCTGTGATTTATTTAGCTGTTCTTAATCATTTTTGGAATGTCTCCATCACTTTTGTCAGGTCTGTGACCACACAATGAAGATTGATTGATTGATTGATTGACTTCATCTAATTTGGTGGGGCATAGGTTATAGGAACTTACTCAAACTTTTTTTGCCATCAACTTCATTTTTGTCAAAGAAGTTGACAGTAAGTCCCCCGCCTTTTACTTCCTCTCCCCCCGTTTTTCCCTGCTCCACAAATTCACCAAAATTGCCCTGTCATGAACATGGCCCCATGAAAATGTCAGTTTCAACAACAGATTACAGGATACGCTGTGTTGAAGAAACAAACTCCCAGCATTTTCCCCCTTTAGACATTGGAGCATATGACAAGAACTGCTAAGCTAAATAAGCTAACGGAATATTGATGAGAAGTCAATATGCGTTGGTAATGACAGGAAGCTGGTCAGGGTACCTTGCCTTCAGAAAAAGGGTGCATTAGCAGAGGAGAGACTTGATAGGCGCAAGAGAGAAAACAGGCTTTCCCCTGGCTTCCTGCGTTCCTTTTTTTAAAGGCCAAGCTTGGGTGTTCCACAGGGCGGAGAATAAAGGCTGAAAAGAGCCATCAGCACAGGCTGTCTGCCAAAGGGCTCTTTCAATGTCATTGCATGGAAAAAACAAACAAACAAACAAAGACACTGGTCATGACTCTGATTAAAGTTTAATTGACTTCTGCTTGCTTTGGCACTCTTAAATCACACAATAGTCATTCAACATTGCTGGAAGCCAATAAAAGGGACTCGCTCTTAAAGGGTTTGTTTGTTATTCCTGGGCTTTCGAAGCAATTCCCATTTAAGCGTTTAACATTTGCACTTTCACAAAAAGGGAATTTGCTCCTACGGCTGAGACAAAGCCTGATCAGTGGCTCTTTCAAAGAGGACTCTTGGCTGTGTGTGTCGCAGCGATGCTTGCAGATCACGAGAAGCTGTCTGGCTGTTTGTCTAACGAATTTGGTACTGTTTGCTGTGATCCCAAGCGGTCTCCGATGCCTCGTGCTAATCCCATCACCTGCTAACCCCAGGGAAGGGAAACCTTTCACTGCACAAGAGCCAAATCCGACTTTAGACACAGTCTCAGGGGCCTGTTACAGAGACGTGACCCACTGAAGACAACGGGGCAGAAGCCAAGGGCAAAGGTGGCAAAAAACACCAAGCACCCCAGCCTGATGAGCCGTCGCTCACTTACTGTTAAGCTTTGAGAGGCCCCTCCATCCTTTAGGAAGTGGGGAAATCACACCAATGCCAGGAGAGCACTAAGCAATCAATGCCTGCAGTAAAAGGATGGGACAAGAGGGAAGGTCAGTGGCCTTTGAGGAAGAGCCAGGTTTGGAGCCCAGGCCTGTTATGCTAACTGGTCCTTGTAGCTGCTGCTACAAGGGAATAAATGTCCCAAGAGATTGGATGCCTCGGGTCACAGTCACTGGGACCAGGCAGGCTATAAATAAGGATGATGATTGTGGTGAATGTGGGACCAGCACGCACACAACGAGTGCTCTCCCGTCGGCTACATCCCTGCCCAGCCACTGTGCTAGCCTTGCAAATCTGGTGCATGGAGACATGAAGAGCCGCTCCGGCACAGCATTCCTTTCCAGCCCCAAAGTCCAATATAAGCTGGAGAGGAGGCAGAGTTGAATTCTCTCCGTTGGGGCTCTTAAGCTGAAGATGCCAAGTGCTTGCTTTCTCGAAGGAGCGGCACTCACCAATACCGACCCCTGCTAGGACCAGGGATCCCCCCTCCATTTCTTGGCGAAAATGCTGCTAGACTCTGAATAAGGCCAGTTGCATCAAAAAGGGGCCCAAGCAATCTCAGTTCAGTGCAAAAGCTGGCATGATAGATGGATTGCCTGCCTGGAACCCTGAGCAATAGCTGCAAGGAACCAGGTTGCGAGAATTCATCGCGAGTGCAGTTCTGATTCTTGCTCTCAGAAACGGGCTCTCTGTGCCGCATGTAGCATTCAAAACGCACCAGGGAGATTGTCGTGCTTCTCCTCCCACTAGTCCCAGTATGACACTGCTGGGCAAAATTGCATGAATAATGAGGACATGCATCCTTTTCATTACATCCTGAAGGTCAACTGACTCAGGATTCAAAGTCCTGTTCTGAGAGCTGAACTAAGGCTTTCTGGCAGTTAGCGTGATGTGGAAACAATTCTGTTTAATAGTTCATTGAAGTAGTGGACCACCGCAATATTACCCTGGGCAAAGGTCTTCCATGCTGGAGGAGGGCAGGGGGAATCTTCTGCCACTTTTCAGCTGACACAGTTAGGAAGGGAGAAGAAATTTGTTCGATTCACGTTTTAACCCAATTCAATTACATTCTCCCCTTCGGAACTGACATATGATCTGGAATGCAATTATCACTTGGCTTTTCGATGTCTCCGAATTTCTTTGATAGAGTTCTCTGATCAGAAAATATGTACTGAAAGGTACATTAGGGGGAATTGCTTTATATCTGGGAGCACAGCATTAACAAAGCATCTATGAACAGGGCTGCAAACATGTGTACATTAGGGAAAATGCTTATAACAATGAGCAAGATTTTTCTCTGTGCACAAAAGTCCACACGAAAGTGCAGATGAAGTTCCATGTAATTAAAATGTTGCATGAGCAATTTCAGAACCTGATGCATAGACGCGATTCAACAACAACAGATTATTGTCCTGCTCCTAAACGGTTTGGCCAAATGATGAACTCAAAGAACTATGCTACCTCATTTCAGCCATTATGAGAGGACAACCTGGGCAGGGGTGGGGGGATTTCAGCAGTTCTATATTTGATGTTTAACTTGAGAATTAAAGCCTTCCACTGCCCTTGAACTCAAGACCCACATCCTCAGTAGTGTCTCCATATTCTCAGCCTCGTAGAAACCAGCAGTTAGAGGACCAAACAAGAGTCCTTCAAGGAGCACAGCAAGCTCCTTCGGGGAGCCTTTGAGCCTTCATGAGGCTCCAACATTTTGCTAAGATGGGCCCAAAGCAGACTGAGTCAGGGGTGGAGGGTTCAGCTTCCATGCAATTGCTGAAAATATTTGCACAGATTTAGACTGTGTATCTCTAGCACAATTCATTCAAATTATATGTGCGCACACACATTTGTGCAAATTGGGCCCAACTCATCAGATTCAAGTTGTTGCCTTTGTTGTAGCATTCTAAAAAAGAAGCATTGAAGAAGTGCCCCCCCCCCGCATTTGCGCATACTCAACCTTGTCCTCGTGGAATTGTCAGACAATACTTCCAAAGTTGCGCAGTATTCGGGCATGTGCCGCAACTGGCACAGATATGCACAATGTGCACTGCTTGCACAGGCATTTGGCCACCTGGAGGAAGCAGGCAAGGGTCACTCTCCCGCATCAAGGTGGGTAGCAGCCAATGCTCGCCATGGTGCCTTGGCACCTGAACAGAATCTTGACAACCCTTCTCCTTCCCTGCACAGCACTAATGGATTCCATAGCTGCTCTGCAGCTGTTGCTCTTTCGTGGCAGCCACAACCAGCTACCTGGGAGCCTTGCCTCTTCCTGCCTCACGTGAGGGCCAGTCCGGCACAGAAGCAGAATGCCTGGGGAAGATCTTGCTGCTCGAGCAAGGTCCCAGCCACATGGACAGCCTTTTCCTTGATCTTTTCCAGGAAAGCCAAACAGCCAGTCTGGATGGGCAGGGCCTAGTCAGAGGCTGAGTCTATCCCTGGCACAAAAGGGTGTGCCAAGCAGCCCTCCTCAGGGCTGCTTCCATGGGTCAGCCATACCCAAAACTGAGGGGTCTTAATTATACTCCTCAGTGCGCGGGGGAGTGGGGAGTCACACAGGAGCCGATTCTGAATATCTTCCAGATGGCATGTGCTCATTTCTCCCCAAGCTGAGGGACTCCCTCAGACTTGATTTTGCCACTGAACTGCTCCCTTAGGGAAGCTGGCAAGGAGTTCTCTGAGATCTGCATTTGAGCCGATCCCGTGCGCAGTCCTGCTTGCATCCCCAGCCCTGTAACGTGCTGCACAGCACAGATCCTGCAGGATGCCCCGTTCTTTTATTTTCCCACCTTCTTCCTCTAAGGGGCAGAGAAGTGGCTTGTGGCACAATAGCAAGCGGGGCAAAGGGAGGGCACTCGCAAGCGGCTATTCTGTTTTTCTCACGCATTGTTGTAAACTCCAGCCATTCAACGCACATTTGAGAGATGCTTTAAAAAACCAGCTTATGCAGCACAACTGCCTCTCCATGAGTGTCTGTGTTGGGGAAAGAGGTCAGCTACAGTCTAGGTCAAATCTAGTAGCATTGTAGCTTTTCAATTTGGTTTTAAATAACCTAAAGAAAGGCCTGCCTTTGCGGAGAGAATGAAAATGCTGACACCACAAAAGGGCAGGTGTCATGAATACAAAGGAGGTTATGTGTAGGATTGCTGAAGAAGGTCTATTTTGTGGCATAGGCTACCATCGCGACCTCTGAAACTCAGATTCCATGGGGCACAAGATGTCAGAGGTTATAGGGGATGTGTGGGGAATCCTGATGCATTTTGGCAGTACCGCATTCCCAGATGCTGAATCATTCACCCCATACAGTGCTCCCTCACTGCTCTGTAGTTGAACCAGCTCACAGTGTGGTGTCTTTAAGATGAGCTAAGATTTGGTCATTTAAAGGAAGAAAATACCTTAAGGAGTTTTGTGCAAATCATGTTAATTGCACTAGCTGCACACAATTTGGAAGCTGGAAAGTATACAATGCTAGTAGAATGGACACAGATTATACTAGAACAAAGGAGTTTCTGATTTACAATTTGTACAAATACCACAGACCACACTATTGATGCAAATTGCATAAATCCCTGCAATTCGCATACATTTGAACAAATTGCACAGGTTTTGTGCATTTTGTGCAGATTTCCTTAGCATTAAAAATGCACAAACCACAGTCTTTCTTCAAGAGGGAATTCTGTGGAAAGCTACCTGACCCAGCCAATTTCCAAACATTTGTCTTGAAGCAGGAGGGAAGTCCATTTAGCCCAAATCAGCCTGATTTCGCAGCATCCCTGGCAATAATGCATATTTGCCTCCTTATGTCTGAAGAAGGGAATAAACCCTAATGCAAATTTAAAGGCTTGTATAGGATGCTAAGCCATGGTTTATATTAACCATGATTTGTTGCTTCACCTATTTATGGTCTTGCTCACAAAAATTTATGTTTTCCCCCATTTCTGTTTGTTTTTCTCCTGTTGATGTTGCCAGCCTTCAGAGTGTTTTTATTTCCAGGGAGCTCTTGCTAAATGACTCTGATTGAGGATGGTCAGCAGTGCAAACCAGCATGGGATAAGCCATGGTTCTCAGTTTAGAGATCAAAACAAGACATGGTTTAAACAAGCCAGACTTGGAAAGCAAACAAAAAAGCATGGTTTCGGTTAATGTTTTGTGACCGGTTAACAAACCACGTACTATTTGCAGAAGTGAGTTCACACACAGTGATAAGCCAGATTCCAACACAAAGTACCTTAGTGCTATCTGAGAACCAGGCCATTGTTTTATTCTAACACGACAGTCTGCATGGTTAACATGACACTGTTACTTGCATTCTTTTTTTGCTGATCTCAAAATATATCAGACAGGCTTACCCACAGCCAGTAATTCCAAACACATGTGAAACTCAGTGGGAGAACTTCAAAAACTCCCAGGGGGACATCCTCTATTTCCAAATATTTTGCTGTGCTACCTTGGCTTCTGCCACATACGCAGTGAAAGAGAAACCTTATTATCTTCCTGTTAACTGATTACGACCTTCAAAAGCTTGCCTGTTTCCAAACATCCTCACTTTTTCATTTTAACCAATTGTAAGAGCCTCTACTGCGTGACTCCAAACTATCCTGGGACCACACATGAAATAGACTTCCACAGGTAGCGTAGATTCAAACAGATGGACAAAGCATCGCTTTCAGCATCTACAGGCCATGGGGGTTCTTTTAGCCAATCTCGCCATCTCAGAGGGATGCGAGCTACACGCTTGACACATCTGTGCTCCGAGACCCCCTGCCTTTAAAACGACTTTTCAGAGTGTCTATTGGAAACAACAACATTAAGATAATGACAAGACTGACAGTGAAAAATGCACTGGGGAGGCAAAATAAATTAAATCAATTAGTATTATAAATACAGGCCGAGTTCTTTGTGTCCTGCATATGAATTCCAGGAGCCAAATATTCTGAAGTGTTCCAGAGAACAGCAAGTGCATTTTAGACAGAATCTCTCAAGAGGGAAAGAGGATGGGGGAACAATGGCTTGCTGCTATTCAACATTCAACGTTTATGGCTCATAAGATAGGGAAATCCAGCACATGGATTTGGGAAGGGGCGCATTCATGTCATCCCAGTCCAAAATAGTATTCATTCATTCATTCTACTTTAAAATTGCCCAATCAACAGACTTTTCTTGGCTGTGTAAAAAACATTAAAAGCATGCAGTGCAAATGTTAAAACAAAAGCAACCCTTCTCTAAAAAAGATGGAGGACAAAACCAATTTAAAACTGACACCAAAGAATAAAACCACTATAACATCATCAAACGTAAAACAAGTAGCTGAAGAGGAGTTGGGCCCAGACTGAGACATGCTTAGTGTACATCAGAGATAAGGAGCTTCAGGTGGGGGGTGGGGGGTGGGGATCTTGCCCTCTTGGGGTTCCCCAGGTGGCTATACCCCCTTTCCCTGACTCTACGCCCTTTCTCCAATCCACCAGTCACCACTTGCTTGCATCACTTGTGTACATTCCTGCTCCAATTTAAAAGGATGAAATGCTTCTCCTAGAACTCAGTGACCGCCTGTGAAGGTTTTAAGCAAGGTCTTTTTGTCCTCACCCATTTGGCTTTGTCTGTCCCCTTCTTTGGCCCTGCACACCACTGGAATGTGGCTCTTGACAACTCATCCTGGAGAGCCAGTGTGGTGCAGTGGTTAAGAGCTGGGACTGGGACTCAGGCAATCTGGGTTCGAGTCCCTGCTCAGCCATGGAACCAACTGGGTGACTTTGGACCACTCCCAGACTCTCAGCCCAACCTACCTCACAGGGTTGTTGTTGTGGGGATAAGATGGAGGAGAATGATGTAAGCTGCCTTGAGCCCTTTGTAGGAAAAAGGCAGGATATAAATTGAAAAATAAATAAATAAATCCTACATGGGATTTGGCCCCTGGGCTGAAAAGGGTCCAACAGCCCTGATTCACTCAAGTTTTGATTCACTTGAATCCAACAAGTATAACTAACAGTGGAGCCAATCTAATGTTTCCAAGGAACAACATAGCAGGTTTTCAAATATTTCTTCCTGATGGAAATTCCAGTAATGAATGCCAATAAACTGTCTTTCTTTTTCTTCTTTTTGTAAGGTCAGCTGTCATTTTTTTCTGAATTGGTCCCTGAGCAGATCCCACAACAGATGGAACAGGCTGGTTTTACATGACTGCCTGGCTTCATTTTAGCATGACCAGGGCAGCATATGGACTTGGAATGTATAGCAGGATTTCTTCAAGGAAACTTTATCTACAGTGAAACCGCGCATTTGCCAACATGGTCAAAATTCACGGTTCACAGGTCTGTAAGCTGCAAGTAGCTGACAGTCACCATGTGGTTTTGTGCACACATTCATATTTATGTGTGCTGAGTAATGTGAGTTGAACAGATAAAGTGCACATTCCCTGCACCCCATGGAGAATGTGCACATAATTTGTCCATTAAGAAGAAATTGTGCGCCGTTCCCAATTAATATCCTTACTCTCCGATCAGCCTTCTCTAATGTGGTTTGACTAATGCGGTCTGCTTAGACATTATACCTCTGGGACTGTATTGTACCTTCTCCAGACAATGTGAGATGCCTTTCTCAGGCGTATAAGTGGCACAGCCTACAGGGGACAGGGGGAATTCTAATAAATACTTTTATTTCCTCTGGAGAGCTAGAAACGAAGCCCACTGATAACCAGAACAGTACTCTCCCTGCTCATTACTTAACAGCATGTAACAGAGCTTTGGATTGGTGTGAAAAGTTGCAGACCTTCACAAGGAGAGTTTTCAGATTTTCATACAAAATCTTTCTTGCCTGCCCCCCAGCCAACAAAACTACCAGCAACTTTCATTGTTCTCAGCAGTAATTGTGTCAGGTCCCAGGAGCAACCGGATGATTGCACAAAGCTAGGCTGGTTTAGTGTTGCAACTATGCTCTGTTTGGAAAGATTCGGGAGGGGAGAGAGAGAAGCATGTTCTTTCCAGTTTTGAAGAATCCATTGTACTTTCAAGTTTAGAAATAGAGAAATCTTTGTGTGTTTGATCTGTATGAATACAAAAAAGGTGATGTATTATAAATTCATTTCAAAACCATGATTAATGCTGTAATCTTAAATCAATTTCAGAAAAAACTTCCATGAAGTAACAGAACTTTACTCCAAATTTAGTCTGCGCTAGCCAAACCTGGGAAACAACTCACAACTTAGAAGCATGGAATGTTGGAATGAAATGTGAGAGAATGAGTCTTGTATCAAATGGGAAGAGAGGCCTTTTTGTATTTTTAAATGCCTCCCTGGGGGAAGATCAAGTCCCCAGAAAGTTATCATAGAAGGTCTAGGCTAAAAACTAATATTAGTTTTCTACCTGTGGGAAGTTTTTTTTTAAGTATTATTACATAGCAGAACATTTTGAAATGCTACCTTTCAGCCATACCTGTAAAAGTATTAGATAATTAGTGCAACACTTTATTGGTTATTAGCAAGAGATCTACAGAATTTTTTCCACAGTGTGTAAAATGGCTAAGTATGTATGAGAAACTGCACCAAACATGGACTCAAATACAATCTGCAGTTAAGTCCAAACATTTCTGATAATGCCATGTGATTTACAAACCAAACCAAAAAGATGTGATTGATAGCATGCAAATTTGAAAAATACACTCAAAAAGGTGCACTTTTGGGGGGGAAAAAGAGTGCACGCATTTTAATTAATGGAAGAAGAGTGAGCAGATATCAAAGATGTAAAAGTACACATGGGAAACTGTATTGATTATATTGAACTTGGGCACATTAAAAACCCTGATCTTAAGGATTCTCAGCAGTAATTGTGGGTGAGATGCTTGTGATCAGTTCTGCTGCAATGAAAGGTTACACTGATGCCTGACCACAAGCATGGTTGCTAACGCTTTGAAGGATTTGGTCCATGGGTTTGCTGTGCCCATGCTGAACTAAGGCTACCACCTCTTCTCTCTGGCATTCCTCATTTTAACAGGTGAATTCCAAGCTAATACAACGTGCCTTCTTCATGTTTACCTATTGAATTTAGCCAGCAAGGACAGCTAAGAATTTTATTGCAGTCAGGTTTTGCTGAGAACTTGCCAAAAATTAGAAATGTCTTCATCTTCAAGCCAGACTGAACTCAAGATTTACAAAATACAAATGTGGGAGAAAGTGAACCTGACAGATTGGCCCATCTATAATAAAGAATGTTCTGTTCCACAGGGCTTTTTAATTCCATATAATGCTTTGTCACGCTTTAATTTTAATGCCACCCTCAGTATTTATGGAATGGGTTTTTCCCTCTCTCTTGCATTTCAATTTTTTATTAGAAGTATTAATCATGTTTTTATTGTACCTTGCCTTAGGCACCTGTTACGTAGAGGGTCAATTGATCAATAAATCAATAAATGCAACGATTGTTTAGGACACAGTCTATGGACAGAGTTTAGCCAACCATAGGAAAAACCAGTCTTGGGTCCAACTTTAAAAACTTGGTCTGAGGGCAGAGCTGGAAATCCGCGCTCAGAGTGCCCTCCCTTTACTGCTGCAGGCAGGGTGGGTCCTTCCGCCCTGGCTACAGCTCCAGGATTGGAAGATCAACTTCAGAGCGGAATGTCTGTGAGCATTCCAGGGGGCAAGAAGGGAGGACGGAGCTTCCACCACGGTCAGATGCATCCAGGTGGCTCAACCTCTGCTTCTCACACACTGGCCCACAAGACTTAAATGACTGAAAGCTGTCTGGGTCTTCTGCAGTACAGAAACAGTCCCTTCTGCCCTCCATTGGATAGCCATGAGCCTCTGAGTCTGGAGTTGGGGTTTTTTATTTACTTTTCTTTAAAAAAAAGTTTCTTTCATGCTATGGCACTGCAAGAGTGGATGCCTTGGCACAGAGATATCTGATATGGAAAATGTGTTATGGACACACCTGCACAATACTGACACAATGACAGGTGTAAGCCTTCACTGAATGGCAAGTTCTAAAAAGAGTGTAAATAGCACTTCAAGAAAATACAGCCGTACACAATAAACTCTCCAGAGGCAAATGCAATCTTGAAAATGAACACTTCCTGAAACTCTTTCCAATTACTCTCCTGGAAAAAAGAAAAAATAGAGGAGGGTGGAGTCCTGTTTTCCTACAAGTGCTTTGCTACAAGGAGTCCCTCTTGCCTCGGCTGGCAGAATGGGCCAGCACAACTTTGCTTTCAGAAAGACTGTGGAAGAAGAAAACGTTCCATTGACGGCGAAACCTCTATGGGTCCCAATCTCCCCTTCCTGGGTTTCTCAAAGGTCCATCTCTCCTTCTTCTGGACCCACCCCCTTTCTCCCGGCATCTGATCATGGTATTTCCCCAGCTGTGTTGAAGTGCTTTCCCTTTCCAGTTTCATTGCCTCTCCTAAGACCGACTGCCTAGCAGGAAGAGCTGCAACCTGACATATGCCGGGTGGCATTGCCTTGGCTCCACTCTGTGCGCTTGTCTTTGGCCATCACTGGAACAATACACGGTGTACATGCAGAAGCAAACGGATCCCACAGACTACATGGGGGCAGGACACTGTCCTGCCGCCACCGCTAGGCTTGAAGGATTCGTCCCTGGCAGAACCTCCTTCTCCCCAGCGTTAAAGTATCCTCGAGTTCTACTGTCATATGAAGAACCTTCAGTTGGCCACTCCAGAAGGCGTGGAGCTCACCAGGATCCAGTTTTATTGTCCTACACTGGTCTTCAAGTTCCTGCTGAGACTGTAACTTCAAGTTTTCCCAGCAGGAGAGAGTTCCCACCAGCAGGAGCCACTTGGAGCTATCCAAGGTCCTAGTTTTTGGCTGCCTTGGACTTGCTACCTGCTCTCTTGGGAATGGGAGGTGGAAGCTGTTCCAAGAGCAAGGGATGAGAGAGCACCCTCTTCTCACTCTGTGTAAAGAAGTGGAAGTTGAATCTTGCTTCAGCACTAGCAATAGGGCAGCATTCTTTCCCACCCTGAGGGCCGTGGGTGGCACAGGGACAGGTAGAGCGTTGTACTTCTTCAAGGTCTCCCATATTCTTGCATGCAGAAAACCAGGAAATGCAACATTCATGAGTCAGGCCCACTAAAATCTGAAACAATTTTAATCCATTGCAGATTTCTTTCACACTCCTTGCTACATCTGAGACCACCCCATTGTCTTTAAGGTATCATACATTCCTCAAAGCTATACATAGCTATAGCTATACAGCTATCATAATTTCATCTTGCTCTAAAGATCACTGAAGTAACACAGAAGAAAGTCACCAAAAGTATACAATACAATGTCCCCATGCTCTTTTGCTATTCTTTCTGGAGGTTAAACCAGACTTACCCTAAACTCTGGCACAATACCACAATGCACACCTCCTTCCTTGGGTATAAAGGCAACAGTCAAACACAAATGATGCTTCAGGCTTCCCATGTATGGAAGGACAGACTGCAAACAAAAGCTGGGCAAGGGGCTTGCGGTACACACTGTAGTACGGATTTAAGCACGGGTTAGGGGGCACCTCTTCCTGTGGGACCCTCTGTGGAGGAGCCTCAAGGAATATCCAAGAAGGACATTCTACCAGATTATACTTTTCAAGATCCTTCAAAAGAAACCACAATAGTTAAAAGTGAAATAAGAACAACATAAGCTGGCAGCGTAGCACAGTTAAGCTTTTATTTTGCTCCTTGTGTGTCATCTCTGCAAACTCCACATTGCAGAAATCTCTACGGTGCTCTACTTTAGAAAGAGTCGGTCAAAATATCTTTGAATCAATACTTGGGTGGGGGGAAGCCCACCCCTGCCTTCTGCCCCTCCCCTTATAAAAATCCTTTCTGGGGAGAAAAATAATCAAACAGTAATCTAATCGTCCATCAGTCTTTAGGGCTGCAAATTAATGGGTTTTGTCTGTCGCCCAGCCATCTTTAGAAACAGCAAACACAGGGATGCAATGCTCTGAACATTGCTATGCACACTTGTTTGAATTGCAATGGGTACTCCTCATTAAAGACAAGGAGCGGAGCCAGCACTGCCACAATTCTGTCTTGTGTAGTCCCGGGTTAAAAGGGCAGGTTGTTAACTTTAGAGGGCTGCACGGATCACTCTGACGACAGGCAAGTCTCGAGAAGGGAAACAGACAGGCAGTGGGCTGGGACTGCTTAAATCTGGAATCATTTCTAGGAGGTGGAACACCTCCCCAGTTGGGTCTGCTAGTCCTTCCATTGCTGAAAGCAGAGGTGGGGATGCAGCTGTACATGGCAGAGGAAGTATATCATGAATCTGATAACTCTGCCGTCTGTGTTCCTGTCAGGAGTTTGGCAAAGTCTGTCATCCTTGGTGGGGCGAGAAAGGCCTCCGTGAGGAGACACAGATAGCTGCTCAGGCTGATACAAGTTCCTCCCTGATTGCTCCTTTCCTTCTCCACATGGAGACATTGTAGGGACAGCCTGCTTCAAGCAGGCTGCCCCTCAGGTGTTCTGGGCTCCAACTCCTAGGATTCCTGACTACAGGCCATGCTGGCTGAAGCTAATGGGAACTGAAGTCCAAACCACCTGGAGGGCACCATATTGTCCCACAGAGTCCAGCAGGGGCTCTCCAGGCTTCCAGACAGGGGTCTTTTCCAGCCAGACTTGAGGTTTTTGCATGTTCACATATCCATTCACATGTATACTTTTACAGCTTCCTATTTACATCCTGCCTTCTATCTCCATAGCTTTCTTTCTCACCATGTTCTCCTCAGAACTACCCTGGAAGGCAGATTGGCTGAGAGTCAGGGAGTGGCCCAGAATCACCTTAGCAGCTGAGAGCGGGGCGAGAATCCAGATCCCCTGGCCTCTAGTACAGCACTCTCATCATGGCATGCAAGGCTCCAGAGAACTACGCAGTCACCCATGAACCTCTCCAGTTCCCAGTGTAGACCGACCACCAGGGCAGCCAAAAGCATCTCAATCACATGTCCCAGCCATTGGTCCGATCAATCAGTGCCATCCAGGTGCATCTGAGCTTGCAACAGCACCACCCTCTGAAACCCCTTAGCCAAGAATGGTGCATCAAAGATGGGCCTGTTCTTGGACACAATGCCCGGGTCAAGGGAAGATCTCTCTTAAGCAAGAGGGAAGAAATCCCTCCTGCAAAGGGGGAACCAGACAAGGGAAGTGTGGTGGAGACAATACTGAACCACAGGGAGAGAGGGGTATAAGGCTGCATGCTATGATGGGACAAGCAACCAAGGGGAAAGGAAAAAGCGTTGAGATAGCTAAAATGTGCTTATGATCATTGCAAAGAAAAAGAGGTGCTTTTTAATACTCTCTCCCACTGCCCCAAAACAGAGAACATGTGATTAGTTTCAGCCCAACCATAAGTAAACATTCTGACATTCCATCAACACGGTGAAATGTTTTCCATTTTCTGGATCATATCTACCCAGAGTACTGCAGATATAACCATCTGGGTTTATACACAGAATAACTTTTCCTTCATGGGGAACAGCTTCACTGGATTGCAGGCATAGCCTTTTGATCTCCGATATGCACCGGTATTGCGAATTTCCTTTGGCATAGACTCAAGCCAGGACATTCTAGCTGACATGGTCAGCTTACCATGTCATGCATTTTTGTATAACATGATTTTCTCCCTGCCAGTCTTCCGCTCAGGTCATTCTCTCTCTCTTTCTCTCTCCCTCTCTCTCTCTCTCTCTCTCTCTCTCACACACACACACACACACACACAAATATATTTCCCTTGGAAAAAAAAAGTCCAGCAAACTATAATTGAAAAACAGACAACTTCCTAAATCAAATGGGACTCTGACCCAAATCAGGAGAAGAAAGAGCCATAATTCACTCTGGCACACTAATTAATTATCACACAAATTGCTTATTGATTCCCTTGTATTCGCTTTGACACTGTATGAAGCACGGTCATTTCATACAAAGTGCTGATAGAATGAAGAAAGGCAGACAAGCGAAATGTATCCAAGTGTTCAGAAGTGCAAAAGATGGAGATCCGCAGACACATGACTGAGCCCTTGGACGGATGGTTTCCAAGACAGGGGTGCCAAATCTCAGGTCTGCAGGTGAAATTCGGCCCTCTGAGGTTTACCCATTGGGCCATGCCACCTCGCCCTTTCACTGGCTGCCAAGCATTTCATGGATTCCTGGTTTCTTCAAGCCAAGCTGATGAGTTGCTCAGACTGTGAGGCCAGCCTTGCATTCATCGGCCTGGAGGGGGTGGCTGGGCAGGATAGGCTTGCTGGGCCAAACGCAGCCTCAGTGGTGTCATGACCCTGCAGCAATCAGTTCTCCAGGTCTGCATCAGAGGCAGGCCTTTGCCACGAGTAGATGAGTGGCGAGGCCCTGCGTCACTCCAAGATCTTCCCCAGAGCCCGTCCTCCCTCAAGTTAAGAACAACGACCTGTCTGGGAAGCCAAAAAATTCAGTGAGACGATGCAGTGAAATTGAAGCGGCAAAGTATGGCAGCTGCTTGGCCTCTTCAGGGTGAAGAGGGCATGGAAGGCTCTGCTCCATCATAGCCCAAATATCCAACTGGCACAAAACCCACAGGAGAACAGCTCCACTGGTATAATCCTCCCTTCCTTGGAGTAAGCAAATGAAAGAGCTTTAAAGGTCTTAATGAGGCCAGGGATGCACAGGCCTTTAAGTCTGCTCCATCTCTGCTTAGCACCTGGCCAGGTGCCTTCCTTTGCATTGTTGAATTGGATTTGTTGTACGAAAATTTTGTTTGCAAAAGCATGCATACAAAAGTTCTCTTTCCCCCCTCCATTTAAATATGTGCACCCATTCTATAGAATCTTCCTGTTTTGGGAAAAAGCATTTCAGTACAAAATCTACTGGCCAGATTCATAGAAGTTCAACTGTACTGTGGATTTCTCCAACAACCCTACTTTAGCATCTGTGGGGTACAGAGATACAGACAGGGAGAGACCAAAAGACAGAAGGCACAATTACAGGATCATCTGTTATTGATCCTGCATGAGTAAGGGCCACCTGTCATCGACTCCCCAGGGGGAATGGCTCCTTATGCATCCTGTGTATTTGCATGCAATGAACTGATTGTGTTCCCTTGCATGGGCCACAGAGCATTTCAGTCTTCTGAAATTTCTAGTTTAGAAATTTAGCAAGTATTCTAAATGCACACCTAAAAATGTAAAGTCTGAAAGCCACAAACTTAAGCATCATGCAGCTACAGAGGGTAGCCACTTCTCAACCATCTAAAGAGGAAAGAAGGTAGCACTGAAAAGGGAGACAGAAGAATCTAAGGATTTGCATGAATCTGCAGGTGTTAATGTACATTGGAAGATGCAGTTTTAAAATGGTTATAATAATGTTTGGAGATGTGCAGTGCAGCTCAGCATAGTGTGAATGATTGGCAAAGGTCCTTTCTAGCCCCAAATCGCTCTCGTGTTGCTGCCACACCACAAAGAGCAGCTAAGTAGGGGGAAAGTGACGCTTTTGAGTCTTGATGTGGCTTTCAGCTCCAAACAGCCGTGTTTTTCCATTGCAGATACATTTCAGCCTTACAGCCCACACTCAGTACATTGCCCTCTTTTGATCTCTGTGATGCCACATGAAACTAGTCCCAGATATTAGCTTCAATGAAGGACAGAAGCAACTATTCTGGAATGGAAATAAGCACACTGCTCTGATGGGTTCCTCTTGCTGCATATTCATTTGGAAAGCAGTTAGGGCCTTGGGCCAGCTCAAGAGTGACAGGCCCAAATACTAAATGATTACAGAAAGTTTTTAAAAGGTGCTTACAGGCCTGATTCTCAGCCAAGCTGGCAAAAGCCAAAAGCTTCCCAAGCTCTAAGATGACTTCTCACATGAGCTAGAGGCTAAGTGGCAAAGAGGCATTTCTTTGAAACTTACCACAGGTGCTTGAAAACACGCACACACAATCCCATGGCTTTTTCTAATTAAAAATAGTGACTGCAGGAGAAAAAAATAGGTCTATTTCAGGATGACATAGCTGATCTGAAACACTGCACAAAACTAGTTTGAACCCTAGCTTTCTTCAAGAAGTTGAATATATGGACACCCAAAAGTTAAATATACAGACGGCATTTCCAAGTGCCCCAGATCTATCAGATTTTCTGGATGTGACTTCCAGATGACCATGAAATAAGTAGGATCTGCTTCCAGGAAATAACCTTTTAATCAACAGCAATTAGCATGATTCATCTGTATGCCCACCGCAGTGCTCAAAGGCTTTGGTTACGAAGCTACCTCATTGTGAATTGGACCATGGGTCCCTCTTGCCCAGACACTGACTGGCAGCCGTGGCTCCCCAGGGCTTCAGATGAGAGAACTCCCTCCCCCCACCCCTGGAAATGCTGGGGACCGACACTGAAACCTTCCACATTCAAAGAAGGTACTCTGCCCCTAAGCTTCAGATTCCACGTGATAGATAGAAACGCATACAAAGTGCAGCCAGGCGGTATAAGATCTGAGGAGGGACTGTATGCGGCATCTCCACTGCAATTCTTTCTTCTGCAAGCTCTTGACTGGGTGTTTGCTTGTTTTATTGCTTGTTTTTGGTTCATGCTTTCAGAAAAGTCAAGGGAACACATAAAGCACACACAGACAAATAAAGCCACCAGTAGCGGGATTAAGAGAGATCACCATCATGAACTCACATTTAAAAAGAGAAGAAATAAGCCAATGAGCTGCCATGGACAGGAATTCCTTCACCCATTTATTTTTTATTTTTTTACCTGTAGTATTTCTATATGGCTTTATACTGGACAAGATTTCCCAGGAAATGAATGGAAAAATATCAGGGAATGGGGGTGGGGGGGGGAATCAAACTACAATTTAAATATTTAAAATGGATGATGTTAATAAAATTGTGGCTGGTCAATCAGGAAAGGCTTATTTAAATAAATGCTGCCCCAAGCAAAACACCATCAGAGCCTGCTTGGCATCAACTGGCAGGAAGTTCCACAGAGCAAAAACCAATAAACTAAAGGCTGCATTCGGAGTAGATTCTAGATGGAGCTCAGGTCCGTGTGGAACCACTCAGAGGGTCTCATCAGGTGACCTCAGTGACTGGGCAGGGTAAATGCAACTACGCTCTCTTGTTGAGTCTCTCAGGCCCTACCTATTCCAATCTACCTTGATGCCACCCAAACTGGAGACCTTTAGGCAGGGCTTTTGAAGGTGGGCCAACCCAAAGCATTTTCCTGCTAGATAGCATCCTCGCCCATTTGATGCACAAAAGCCAACTGAGCTGGCCATGGCGATGAATCTTCTTTCCCGGGCCATGGTGATTCCATTCCAGCTGCCCAAGTCAAGCAACTCGGCATGCGGCTCTTTCCTCCGAGAAACTGCTGCTACTTCCAAGCATTCCCTCTTGAGCCCCACTCAGCATAATGGTAGGGCTGGACCTGCTCTGGAGACCTTCAGAGGTAAGCATGCTTATGTCGGGAGAGCCCTTGCTTTGTCTTCAGTTGATTAAGGCAACATGGGTTGAAATGATAACTTTGCATTGAAGTCTTCTTACCAGAAAAAACTCATGGTATGAAAAAAAAAAAAGTATTCTAAAAAGAAATGGAGCCGAAATAACCAGTGTGACTGAATTCACTATTGTGACACACAGATGACTAATTCACTTCCCCCTCCCCAATTATTTAAGCACAAACTTGCTATCCTCTTATTAATAATTCTAACTGTACAATAGAAGAAGCAGATTTAAGTTTCCAAAGTTACACAAGTCACAAAGAAATGAAGTTGGCTGGAGCAAAATATGCTAATTAAAATGTTTTTCTGCCAAGTTTCAAACATACAACTCCAATAAGAAGCACATTTTAGTTTGGCATCATCCTTCCAGATACACGCGCACTTCCCAAACTGACATTCTACAACACAGAAAAAAGGAAAATGACAGAATTGTGATTGATACTTTAAACCTTTGTTTCCAGTGTTTTGAAGCCCAAAGTCTGGATTCACTTCAAATACACATGCATGAATTTTTAAGCTGTGGATAAGGAGCACCAGATTCCTCTTAGCATTTTTTGTAAGCTACTTTCCACTCTGATAAGCTTTGTCAAACCCCAGATTCTGACCAAGGGAGAAAATCTACATGAGCTGATGGTGCTCTTTCGCATTTTCAGGAATGGCCTTGCGTAGCCATGCTCCATGAGATCCTTTAAGCATGTGCTGTACCACTAAGCTAAAAAGATGGGTAGTTTTGACAGGCAGGTGATAGAAACACACCGTGCTAGATCCAGTTACTCAGAAACAGAGAATGCCAGGCTTTTATTCCCAAGCACTTGCCCAGGATACATAGCCAGGGTAGCCCAAAAAGGAAACAAGGAAGGCACCAGTTTGAATCAAGCTTTCATATGAGAATTTGTAAGTATTCTGCTAAGTTAGCAATCATGTCTAAATTCACCAGCTGCACCATGCTCCTCTCTATAGACGATAGCTGCATTCTTGCCTGCCTTCCTGCTCCATCCAATTCCACGAATATCTTCCAGGATCTGCTCTCCATTTATATGGCTCTGGGTTTTTTCACCAGATTTGGACTGGGCAGTCCATCAAATAGAAGTTTTGTTCAAACAGAGAACCTTCATTTATAAAGTAGGACATATGCCCCTCCTACACCTTAAAGCCAGCTTGTGGATTAAAAAAAAACCCTCTAGGCTGTTATTAAATAGTCTTTTCAACGGGACAGGGGGATGGGAATTCCAATGTAGAGGGACTAACATTTATCATTTCATGGTCTGACCACTACCTGGTAGAGTTTAGGCTGTCACCTCTGTTCCCCCTTTGCAAGGGTGGGGGATCCATTAGAATGATTCGTCCTAGGAGTTTGATGGATCCTGATGGCTTCCAAAGGGCTTTGGGGGACTATCCAGAGAGAGATAGAGAGCGTCACGCTCCTGTGTTCCCATTGCCTCTCTGCAGGAGGAAAAATCCTCCAGTGGAATCTTCTTGGATCCAAAAGAAGGTGCCCCAAAGAGGTCCCACCTGTGCTCTATTCACCTCAACAGAAGAACCCTGCAGCCAGGGGGGCCCTCTGCTTCTGAAAGAGGCAGTTTGCCATCCTAAGCTTTGAGGGACTCTGGATTTTAAGTTGTCCCCAGACCCCAATTGACTCCATGCAGTCACCCCGCAAAGGCTTCAAAAGCAAGCATGGCCCTTCAAGGGAGAAGGCCTCATGGGAGCAGCCACTACCCTCTATAATGTCCAGGACCTAAGTCAGGCTCAGTCTAAGTCTCCCTGTTGTTGGAACAGTGTAGGAACAAGCTTGTCCGGCTTACATCTTCAGTCAGAGGACTCTGTGGGGCTGTCCCAGCCCTATCACCTTGGGGAAAAAAATAGGGATGCTACAAATCTTGATAGAGCTCCAGCACATACTTGTAGTAGAATTCTGTGACCCAGGCTTCTCCAGGATCCCTATTCTGTGACCCAGGCTTCTCCAGGATCCCTATTCTGTGACCCAGGCTTCTCCAGGATCCTGCTCCACAATGGCAGGAGCAGAACACCAATCCATGCATGGAAACCTGGACACTTGCGATCTCTCTGCTCCATCCTGAGCAGCAGAGGCCAGCAAACACTTTCCCCTTCAGTTCCACAGCTTTTCTACTTCGGAGTTTACAGCTGAGTTTCTCTAGGCCTTCTCAGTCCACATAAGCAGAGCTGTGGAGTAATGAAGAATAAGTTCTGTGTAAGGGATTATAAATACTTAATGGGTTTGGCAAGCATGGAAATACAGTGAAGGATTACCTCATTTTCCTATTTTCTGCTCTAAGTCCTGGCCAAAAGCACAAACAACCAGTATGTGCTTAACCCAATAGCTGTTTTCTGAAATTCTCATGAGAATAAAGCTAATTCACTGTAGCAATGGGAGTAAGAACAAATGGGTAGATTAAAGCCTCCATCCTAACATTAAACGTGCTCTGGCATAAGCATGCTGGAAATAATGGGTCCATAAACTCTGTTAACTGAAGTCATTCTGCGCCACTCTCCTAGCATTTGCTCGCACTCCGGTGTGACCAACATTTTGGGTGGCGATGCACCCTCTTTTCCAGATGCCATTCCTCTGTGTGAAGGCATCAGACTTCTTTGTGCAGCCAAAATAATGCACCATGGTTTATTGACATCACACTGCCTGCCAAGCACAGTCTCCTATCACTGCCTGGGTGTGGCTTGATGTGTTACCCACACCAAAGATGGAAAAAGGTAAGGAAATGTGCATGAGCTCCCCTATTTGTTCCAGTTGTTCAGTTTACATTCATGTATGTGATTTGCACTAACTTATACAAATAACACTGTTCGTGTCAATTTAAAAGCCAGAAGTTTCATAGTGCTAATGAAAAAGGCACTAATGACATTAGAACTGCATTTTTTTTTTTTGCTTTTCGTTAGTGCAAATGTAACAAATGACACTATTTGCACACATTTTATTAGTGTTTTTTTTTTTTTTAATGATCAAACTCTGTCCTTTTTCGGGACAGGGGTCTGCAAGCAGGCCCAAAATGCACAATGACTCAACGACAGCTAACCAACTGGAATTAAGGCCCCAAATTGTGGGACACCATCTGATTTTCACCCTGCCCTCACCTCAGGTTCCTCATACATTCCTGGTGGGAAACAGCTTCCCGACTGCAATTGCAACTTATGCCACTCAGGCTCCAACTACCGGGAACAAAAGTGGTTCCTACATTTTGTCAACAGTACAAGCAGTAAAGGCTCCGTAGACAAGTAAAAACTTTTGCCTGGGTAATGATAAACTGGATTGACCTGTCGGTTTCAGTTGTTCAGTCTTTCTAGTCTTTGTGGTGCATCCCAGACTTTGATCATTTTGTTTTGACATCATATTTGTACACTCTTTTCTACACAATTCATCTGAGACATACTCTTTTTGTATGATACACCCTTCTTTTGAAAGCAATTTCCCCCAAATAACACATTTTGAGCATTTTTTTACTTATGTAACTAAGTGAGAAAAATGTGCCCATTATTTGTGCCCATGTTTTCACAACATATGCATTTAAACCATAATGGACAAATTCAGAGAAATGCAAATGTTGAAGGATAACTAAGTTTTAGTTTGCATCTTGGTTCAAAAGTGCAGCATTAGGGAAGTTTGCTTTCAAATGCACAACACATTCATTTCTTCCCTCTCCTTCCCCAGCCTGGCTTTTCAGATTCATGTCATCTCCCCTGGTTTGACCTCTTGACGCAGGGTCCTGGCAGATCTCCAGTGCAACTTCTAGCCGCCACTGGCTGCCCAAGAGTCCATCATGGCAGGATCGCTGTTTTTCCACAAGTGGTCCTTCATGAAACGGTGATCCTGGATGGACAGTCCTATGGCTCCTGAACAGTATCTAGGAGGTTACAGAAAACTGATTTCCAGCTTTGAGAATGGAGACTCTACTCTGACCTCAGAACCAGAAAACTACACCCAGATCCCCCTCCACACCCCTACAGAAGGATGGGAAAGGTGGGGAATATGGGAGGTGACAATCTCCTCCATGCTTCTTCGGTCCTTTGTGGGATGCCCGTACTCCTCCATTCTCAATTTTTTTACTCCCAATGTCCATCCTTGACTTTACTGTGATGGGTTATACTAGAAAACTAGTTGTGATGGCCACCTGCAGGCCATAATTAGTCTACCAATGGCTGGTAGAAAGTGATGCTTCTGGTTCAAGAGGGTAACCATAAAAGGGATTCCTCCCCACCACCTCCTCCCTGGAAGGAAAGGCGTAAGTAATCTTCTTAACATGGCATTCAGTGTTAGATCTTCTTTTAGGACACTTCATGGCCTGTAACGCGCCTTGCTTTTCATGCCATCCAGTGAATGGTGTGTAATTCTGGCACAGAGGACAGGTTTCCTTTCGGATGAAGAAGGGAAGGTCTTAACTTTTTAATATAAATAATTCCCCAGGAATGCTCAGCTGCAGTTCAAGCTTCTTAATTCAAAGAGTTATATCGTTCATTTTAAGAAACTTTAAGTGACATTAATCAGGCCTGGCCATTTTTATTATTCATGTATAACAATGCTAATCTAGCATGACTAGACTCTTTAACCAGTGTATTAAAAGCTTTTCCTCCCTAAAGTAGGATTTAGTGGTAAAAAATTAAGTATTTTTTTAACATAATCTGCTTACGTGTGTGTGCTGCATTTACTGAAGATTAACAAAAGGGTTTCATTATTAAATAGCCATTAACTATTCAATTGTCGGTGTTCCGTTCTGATCCTCTACAAGGCAAGTTCATCACACAAGAGTGCAGGGCTCATGACAGCTCCTGTAATGTATCACACGGTTTTTTAAACCCTCTCTGCCTCCCAAAGATAATTTCCATCTACCCACTAAACCCTGCAGTCCTCTTGTAGCAAAATTCAAACTAAAGGTTCCCAGGCTATTATCCCACCTGCTAAGCACCCTGCAGCGCTTCAGACCCCTCCCACAAAGATCTTTCCTTTTAACGCCAATGGACAAAGCCTCAAAACAAGAAAGCATGATCCAATTCAGGCTGGCCTGCACACGCGACTTCGACTGCTGAAAGGCAGCCTGCATGTGTGAATCAGCCATCCCAGAGCAGCAGCCTTTCACATCCCCTCAACAACCCCAAGGCAGTGGAGGCAGTTCACACCATCAGCTGACAGTTCTATGAAAAGAGCTGAAACAAACTATGAGGTAGAGCCAGTAGACCAAATCTGGGCTGCCTGCAGTACCAATCCAGGCCCTGGGTCTCTAGTAGCCTTCCTCCCCTGACTTCCCCCTTGACCTCAAAATATTTGGTGAGTCTCCATCTTTCCTGTAGCTTTTCCCCTGGTTCTGCTTAGCTAGGGGCACGAAGAATATTCAAGGATGTGATCCAATGCCCTTGACTTAAATGTATGTGAGCCTATGAACTTGGAAGCAATACCTGACCATCCTGTGTCCTGCATTCATCCAGAGGGCCATTTGGGGCTGCCTGCAAGGGGGGGGGGTGCCATTTAGATGCAAGGCATCCTCCCCAGGCTCACCTGCTCCCCATGCCCCCAGCAAGCTACTGTGCAACCTTGGAGGGGCAGCGTCGGGAAGGAAAGAGGCAGCTATTCTTGGCATGTTTTCCACTGACTTTTCGGATGAGAACAGTGAGGCATGGGAAGTGGACACTGAGACAGTGGAGAAGGAAGAGTTTATCTCAAGGCTGCCATCTCCAGGTGTTCAGGCAGACCCTGAGAACTGCCAGGGCTTGGAAGCACAGGAAGGGACATGGGAGAGAGCCCAGTCTTATTCCTGACCTTTTGATATGGTGTTGGGAGAGAAGGGTTAGCCACCTAGAGGGCCTGAATAGATCTAGGAGATGTGCCCATCTCCAGAAGGGCAGACCCAGAGGGTGGAGCTCAGGATTACTGAAAAGGAGGGTTCTCAGAAATAGTTTAGAAACAGTTTAGAAATAGTCTGGATTCAACAAAGTGCATGCAAGCTCAGAGACTCTTCCTTTGCTGGTTAATAGCATGCTGGGTGTACATTAAATAAAGAGCTTTCACCAAAGAACTGTCTGCTGTTTGGAGGAGAGGAGGAGGGAACCCAGCTCCCAGGCAGCCAGCTGTGAGGGTGGGGAGCAGAGCTTAGCCTGGAAGTCCCACCACAAAGGTCACAAGAAAGGGAAAGATTAATCACGCCCACTTCCCAGTGAATCCTCCAAAGCGGAGCAGTTCCCTGCTCGTGCCTCGGCTTCCTGTGCCAACATCAAGTGAGATAAAGCCCTGCCACCAGCACTCCCCTTTTCAGTGCATTGTCTCAGCATTTGCTCTAGCTGATGTCCTCTGGCACTTTCTAGCCCGACCAGCCTTTCAAACCCCGCTGCTGGCAACACCGATGCAGCCCATCATAGGACATGATGAGGAAAGTTCTTGGTGCAATAAAACAGAAAAGTTAAGCAACTTTCAGTTCACTTTCCCAGGAATGGATTGAGTCATGCTGGTAAAGAAGAAAATAGCGCAGAAAGAAAGGATCCCTATATCTTTAATATCTTGTGTACCTCAAGTGCAATCAAACTGGTGTTTTATGTTCATTTTCTTACTTCTTCCTAGCTTCACGCATCATAGAGGGAAAAATGTCAGAGTCGCTGCTTCCACATTAGAGCCCTTTAGTGTTGCTCAGGCATCACGCTTCCAGTCAATTGGGAGTGAAATTAAAACAGAGCCTCTATTCGGCACTAATTATCCAGCAGTGCCCTTCCAGAGAGCCAAAAACCTTGGGCAACATTTACTTATAGATGTGTCCTATTCAATAAAGGTAACCTGCAATATTAATTAATAGTTTTCCCCTTGTCGATTTTGCCACTTTTATACTTTCCCCTACAATGCAGCTGGGAGATTAGTGCTGAATTGCTCTGTAATTATCCCGTTGCTGTACTTTCAGCTGCATTCTACAGCATTTCTTTTATCACTGTTTTAATCAAACTGTATTTATGATTGTAAACTGCCCGAGGTACTGTTTTTCTTGGTAGAAAGGCAAGGTAAAAATCAAATAAATCTGTTCCTGTTCCCATGGGTGGGGAGAGATTTTAAATACTGCTTTCCTTTCATCACGGTTTTCTTTTCAAGTGAAATACTGCAATTTTGCTGTAAAGAAAGACATAATGAATATTAATACCCACCCAGTAGGGGACAGGGAGAGAAACTAATTCATTAAGGGATAATACATCACTGCTCCCCCAGCCTTGTTAACTGAAAGAAATGAAAGGGGCAGCACCTGCGAACTGGAAGCTTTTAATTAAAACTACAGTAACCTAGGGGTACGAAGATCTGGCCACAATTGGGTTTTCTTGTGCTCACCAGCATTTTCCTTCATTCAGGCCCTGGCCAGGAACCAGCTAAGCTGAGATCAAGTCCACAAATGTCCAGCAGTGCTAAGTGGGGCCCTGCTTTGGGCAAAGGATGCAATTCTTTGGGTGAAGGATGCAGAGGGCACGAAGTAACGCATGCAGAAGCAGAGCTCCACTTGCAGGTGGTGGCCAGCAAGCGCACAAGCATTGCAGACTGTCAGACACCCATGCAAACATGGGTGCAAGGGGGATGCAGGTCCCACTTGGAGAAAGTGGGCCAGAGTCCAGGCAACTGAGCCAAGGAAGTCTGGTGGACTCCCGCTCTCACAACAGGCTCCTCACACATTGCAACAATAACCCTGAGATGTCTGAACAGCTTGTTGCCAGCCTGCCCTGGGTCAGATGACTCTGCAATCACACTGTATTTCAAAATATTGCCACAAACTGGACCTGAAAGAAGATATGGGAGGACAATAAAGAAAATACTAAAATGCAGTGATTTGGCAGCGACATCCTCTGGAGGCTGTGATGGCTCCTCGAGAGAAAGGGGCTTCTTGAACTAGAAGGCTCAGGCTACTGATCTGTCCAGGTCTACCTGTGCTCAAACCTCAAATCTTCTTCAGGCACATTAAGTAATGGTCCAGCTCCAGAACTGAATAGAAGGGGCGGGTGCCATCTGGTGTGTGTGGCAGAGGGGCCCTACCCTGCCAGTGGTCCCTGCTGAGCATATTGGGCTGTTATTGTTCAGTTCGTTTCTATGCCACCTCACAAACAAAGCCCTCTGTGCTGGTACTCAGAGCCCTGTTGTTGTAGATGGGTCTAGAAACACCTAAACTTCCTGCAATTCTTCAGAATGACACTAGGCCAAGGGCATTGTGGGACATTTAAATGGTGGCTAGATTCTCCCACAATGCATGACTCCCCTGGAATCTCCCACAATGCAACTAAGGGATTCCTAAGGAGACATCAACAGTGTATATCTATACCGCCCAATACCTGAGGATCTCGAAAACTGCCTATGGGCATTAAGGTCCACCGGACCTGAACTTTTCCTGTTTTGTTTCTCAAATCGCATGCCTTCCTGATTAGCTCAGCCTCCATGAATTGTACAGTTCTGTCTTTCTTCTGGCCTTGCCTGGGCATCAGAAAAGACCAGGCTGGACCTGGAGCAAAAGAAGAGCACATCGCATTCTGGGAAGACCTGCCTCTGGTTCCAATCCTCCCTGAAGCAGAAATCCTGGAAAAATACCTACACAGATGTTTTTTCCCTATTTCCATACATCATCATGGCCTTCCACTGTGCCTCTGCTCCTCTGATGCTGGTGACCTTGGCTGGCAGGTGACCTTACTTCAAGGTCCTGCCACCATTAGGAACACAAGCATTCTGTGGCAGGGCTCATTACCATACGGAAAGCCTCTCTGAGAACCAGCCCTTAGTATTTTGCGCTCAAGGGCCAAAAGAGCAAGCTTTTAAAATACTCAAAGTCTCATTCAGCCAAGCCTTAGTAATACAGGCTGCGCTTCAGAAGGTCATCCCAGAGACACCGTGGATGCATATTCTATGCCATGGCTGGGCAATGTGCGTGTGTGTGGGCGGGGGCAGAGGGAAACAACAGCAACGGAACCATTTTAGGGACGTGCAAAAGCTGTCCCCTTGTGTTGGAGGACTTTTCTCCCTGGTTGTGCATGTTCAGGACACTTATGTGAAAAAGAATATATTCATATGCAGCCTTTGGAACCACCATACTTGCTCTTATCCAAACAACAGTTTAGGAATACATCCTGTCCACCATTCCGTCTCATAGACCTTTCCCTGAGCCATTATTATTTTTTTTTTTTTCACCCAGGGCTCGACGGAACCTTTGCATTCCATGAGTATCACCCAGTTCCATGAAATTTTACAAACTCCCACTCTCCCCCTGTTGCCATGTGACAAAACAAGCAGAGCATATGCAGGGTTCTGTGTATATTTTAGTTAGATTTGTATGGCAGTAAAAGAAAGGAAACCACGGCTAAGCCAGTGAGAGCCATTGGAAGCAAAGCAAGCAGTATTGGGATTAGAAAATGACAATACTATATCTTACATGGATACATGAAAGCATGCAAAAAATGCATATCCTATGGCCAAAACACACTATGAAAAACAGGTGGGAAGCTTAAGATAATTTTGAACCAAGGACATGAGAACATTCAGAAATATGAAAAGCCAGTGGGTAACCAAGTCGTAACTGCATACCAGTCTAGCAGGTGGGAACCACATCAGTTTGTGGCAAAATGAGCAAGCTTGGATTCTTCAGGTATCCAAAGCACATGCCAAACTCACTCAGACAGTTTGCTGGCAGGTGGTACGAGGGGAGGCTTGAGGAACAAATGTACCCCAGAGTTCGCCAGTGACACCAACTGGGAGAGATTCCTTGTCTTCCCATAAAGGAGACTGGAAATAGGATTACACGTACTCATGAGATTGCCATAAGTACTCATAATTACCCATTTCAGGGCACAATATGGCACACTCATAATGTGTGTGAGTACTGTAGGTAAGTCCCTCATAGCTCCTTCCCCTTTCAACCATTCGCCCATCCAGCTGCTACTGTGGAAGCATCTAAGACACAGGGACTCGCTATTTTCCTAGTGTTCTTAGCATACCACCCACTGTCCATATTAAAGATCAGATGGATAAATTTCATTTCTCAGGATCACTATTGTTTGGGAAGCTACAATAGCAGTGTTCCATGTCTCTTTACACCCAATATATATCCCAACAAACCTAATCTAAATATTTCCCTTTAACTTCCCTGTTCAGTACACAACTACTTAAAGGTTCTGTTTGCTTCACTGAACACAAGTAACAATGAAGAGAGATCAAAAGCCATCCAGCTCTGAAGAAAGGAGGGGAGAAAGAGAACATCCCAGCTGAAAGCATCTTATATAATCCCTACCCGACACAATGAGTAAATAAATCAGTAAAATCTTTTATTTTATCTTCAAAAATGTCACTTGGGAAAGAATTGTCCCACCAAGGACAAAAAAACTGCAGCTTGAGGCTAAGAACTATGCCAGCTGATCTTCAAGTGGTACAAGCTGGACTGGGACCATGCTAAGAAGTCAGACTGATTTAAAGTAAACAGCATGTCAAGTGCAGGTGGTATAAAAGTGTACAGATATTCAGATTATGGGTAGGACCAGGCTGCAGCAGCTGGAAAACCGTCAGGTAAGTAAGAGCTAGAGGCCAGAAGGGAGTCTTCAGCCCAGACCAAAAACTGACGCCAGAGAAGAATGCAGCAGTCTAGAAGAGGTCAAGGGATAATCACACAGGTATGGCCTCTGCCGAATACGCAAGGTTTTTTGGAATCCCAAGGAAACAACACACCAGGTCTGGGTTTGCTTACAAGGAGATTTTATCATTAACTGACAGTACGTGCATGTACAAGTCTCCTATCTGCTGGAATGGATGGACAGCAAAGCCTGCTGTCCCAAGCAGTCCAAAGAGAGAAAGAATGCTCAGCTTATATGAGGGGGTCTTCAAAAAGTTTCAGCACTTCTATATTTTATATATTTTTTTGCTGATGACATTAAAAAGTTGGTACAGCACTAGGAAAAATGCATTGCAAAGGAAGGTGACTATGCAGAAAAGTGATGTGATTTGTTTTTGAAATTCTTAAAAAATACAGTTTTTACAAGTGTGGCAACTTTTTGAAGAACCCTCGTATATATTACAAGGAAACACGTTACATCTGAGTTGTATCGGTAATCCATGAAGCCCAACACTGCTGACAGGCAGGTTACAGGATCATGGCTTTCTCATCATAAGCTACTTCTAGCATGGCGGACAAAGGGCTCCTGTGCAACATGACATGGGACATGCCTGGAACGCAGGGTTGCTAGCAAGCACCTGCTCATTATTTCTCGTGATGCCGTGTTTCTATCCTTCATGCATCTTCCCTGCCAAAAGGCCCAAGCTATACAACACAATAGAAGACAAAGGAACCATCTAGCTTCCAGGGATACAGAACCTCCAGGGTGCAGAAGTTCCACTTCTGTCTTGCAGAAACTCCTTGGGGTCTAAGCCCTCTCCCTTGGGGGAATCCCTGCTGTTAGCTCAGATTGGAGGTATCAGTGGGGCTGAAGATGGTTATTTTAGTAATGATCTGGATGAGAATTTTCTACCAAATTTGCAGAGGACCCCACACTGGGTAATCAGTTCTCTGTCCGAAAGGTGTCCTGTTCGAGAAAGAGTGGAACGAACAGCTGAGCCTTGAAGCTGCCCATCTTCAGCAGCTGGACGGCAGACTGAGCGAGGCACAGAACCATCTTCCCCACCAGTGAGAGATGCCCAGCACTTTTATTTAAAGTATTATTATAATTCCTAAATGTGTGCCTATGTACTGAAATTCAAAAGTAAGGCAAAGCAGGGCCTGCTTTTTGGATGATGCATTTCTGCCTGTCTTGGTACTTCATAAGTGGACATCTTAATCACAGCTATTGGTCTTTTGCATAATTTGCCACAGAAAATTGTGCTATTTTCTATAGCCCATCAGTTTTCCTAGGAACTATTTTTTCACCACTAGGACAAGGCATTAGTAGCCTATACAAAAGAAAAGAAGGTTTCAGAAAGCTAGCAAGTGTCCATAATTCCTTAAGGGAGCCCACCCAGTACTTTGAAAACCTTTTGTTACGAAATCCTATTATCTATTAACAGCTACCTCCCTCTCTCCTAAAAAAAAGTTAAGAGCATGCTAAAAATGGAAGCCAATACCAATTTGAGTCAAAGCTTTTAAGAAAACTTTGCTCCAATAGGCATTTGAGTGCACTGCAAATAGAGCTTCATACTAGTTAGGTGCTCATTATATCATTTCTGACATTTACCTTCAATCAGTTTCCTCTGATTCCATTAAAAGAGAGAGAGAGAGAGAATGAGAGAAAGAGAGAGGGAACACAAGAGCAGCTTGGGAAGGATGGCTGCTGAAGTTAAATGGATCACCTTAAGAGCATCTAAGGAAGAGGCTTTTACACAACTTATGCATTTTCATAGGCAGTGCTGTCCAGTGGACAGCAAACCGCCTTCCTCCACATGCTGTCCATTCTTCAATTGTGCCTGGTGACTAAGAAAGACAGGAAGAAAAGTTGGGATTTTTACCACTGCCTTCAAATGCAGCACTTTATTCCCCTTGTCCTTCTCTTCCAACTTTCCCCCTATCCATTGTGCTCTTGCTGGTCAGAGCCTTACAGCTCAGAAGCTTGAGAGATTCTATGATCCTACATCCTGCCGTGCTGAGGCCAGTAAAGGTGGAGGAAAGCCAGGGAAACATCCTTCCTCACCCCCTTTAATGATGATGGAACTTAGAGGATGTTTCATTGGAGACCTGGGACAAGATCATCCACTCCATTGCATTCCTGATCACTACATATGAGTATAGAAACCGAGAAACAGAGCAAGTCAGAAGGGGCCTCCCAGGCTCCAGCCAGCTCTGCTCATGACATGCCCAAATCAAGCCAGAACTTTCCCTAGAAGCCAAAATGACAAAACTGCATCTGACATACTTGGGGCATATCATGAGGAGACAAGACTCCCTAGAGGAGGCAATCATGCCAGGGAAAGTCGAAGGCAGAAGAAGCAAAGTAAAACCAAATAAGAGATTTGACTCCACCAAGGAGTTCGCAGGAGCTGGGCAGGGCTGTCATGGGCAGGACATCTTGGAGGGCTTCCATTCATCGAGTTGCCATAAACCAGAAATGACTTGATGGCATGTGACAGCAGCAGCTACATCAGAGGGAGAGGGAGGGAGACTGTGGGGGGGAGGCTTGGAATAAATTGCATCCTGCCCTATCTGGCCTTCTCTCCTCCCACTCACCAGAATGCTGCCTTTCCCCCCTCAGAGAGCCCACCAGGACTGGCTGCGGGGCATGAGGGAAGGCAGCCAGATCTCCAGCTCCCTTTTCTGAAGCCAAATTGCTGTCCCTGCTGTCGGGAGAAAGCCTGAGCCCCTTGCCCAGGATTTTTGCCAAGAGGCCCTGGGTTTGCCCTCTTGCAGTCTGTATTCTCCCTGTATCTTCCCCTTAATAGTGAATCACACTGGAAGTTAAGGTGAGGAAGAGCTTGCCTTGCAGGAGGAGGAGGACCCTGATGGTGCAGTTAGGGCAAAAATGTGGAAGGAATTCAACCAAGACAAAGGAGAAGAGCAGTCATCAAGCTTGGAGGGCCACATAAAATCAAATCCAGCCTTTCATGCTATGTCCTAACCAACTTCATGTGAATCAGAAGTAAGGAGCCTCTGATCCACCAGCCGCCTGCAGCCCTTGGCAGCTCTTGTTGTGCCTGTGCCCGAACCCATTTGCCTCTGTGGCCTGGCTGAGCAACTGGACTGGGGGTGAATGCTGCCCTGAGCTACCAAGGGTCAGTGGAACATTCTACACAGTCTTGCTGATTTCAGACACTTCACACAGTGCTCCCCCCTCAGTGCCCACCACCAAGACTTTGGTTTCTATTCTGCTGCTGCTGGTGGAACAACCGCAGTCTTGGAGGTAGGTCCATGGAGGACGAGAAAGACCCACCCACCCAGGAATCCCCAGAGAGGAGACCACCTTGAGGTTGATAACAGCAGGTTCCGGACAGTGTTTTCTTCCTCCGGAGTCCCACTGATCATCTGGGCTGGGTGGAAAGAGGAGCAGGTTGTCGCTGATTTGGGGGCCACACCAGAAGTGGCTGCGAGCCACACATGTCAGGCACTGCCAGCCTTGCAGTTTCCATTGAAAGATTCAATGGATTCTGAGGTGGCTCCTTGAACATTTCGAGAGCAGCTTTGCGGCTTCTTTAAAGGCAGGGAAACCATCCAATGAATGAATGGCATCTGTCATCAAATGGGGCCCTGCAGGACTGCGGAGACGTCTCTTCCTGCCCCACGTCTGCTCCTTGGCTTTCCTCATCACAAAGCCCTCAGGTTCAGCCATGGAGGCCTGAGTGCCAAGGGCTTGGCAGGAAGGAAAAGTCCGATCCATCTGCTGCTACTGCAAAACTGCTGCCTTGGGCACTGCTCTGGGGGCCGACTCAGAAGGCAGCCCGAGTGGGAATAACTTCATCTGCCAAGCAGGATAGCAGCCGACTGTTCACTCCACAATCCGCACTTTACTGGCACTGAGCAAGATTCCCTGAAGGAACTGCCCCATTTGCGCACAACAAGCAAGTAGGAATACTGTGATTCATTAATACTGAAATGGGGTACTTAACTCCGTTTCCACTTTAAGCATGCAGGATGCATCGCTTCACACAAAATCCCCATTAGGACATGTCAGAGAAGATAACAAGCCAGGTTGCAGCTATCAAAGTTTCCTTGGGCCATGATTTAAAAGTTCATGGTGAATGTTTTGTATTGACTGCACTGAGGCTCTGCAGATAAAAGCATAGATTAGCCTCACTTTTCAAGCAAAAGTACAGCTAGATCTGGAGTGGGGGAGAGAAATTTTACATCCCTATATGGCCCAGTAGCAAAAGCCCTCTGGACAGTTCCCCACAATTAAAGCCAGTGCAGTAAAACATGGCGCCAAAGTTGAACCGTTTGAAACTCCAGTAAAAAATAAAAGTAATAACCAAACAGAGCCTAACAGCAGTGCAAAGACTGAAACACAGGAACACATCTAAAACAACAGATCCTGGAAGACTAAAAATAAGAAGGTCTTCATCTGATGCCAAAAAGAGCACAGTTTCTGTACCAGGAGAGCTTCTCCTGCCAAGCTCTTTCCAGAGTCCGTAGAAAGACTCTCCTCTTCATAGCCACTCACCCCACTTCTGTTGACAGGATCTCCCAGAAAAAGGCCGTTGGATTCCATCAGGGCAACGTCTTAAGAATCAGACTGGGATATATAGCTAAATAGAGGATGGATGGATGGATAGATAGATGATTTTTCCCTTGAGTAGGAACTAGAGTTTTAAAATTATTCTCTACTTTACATGCACACATCACATGCAAAAAGGAAATATGGCTGATATCAGGAATTGCTGAAAGGGTTTTAATTTGTGTGATGTGCATGTTCAATTTTAGGGGTTCGGGAGATGATGAAACGGCAAAGTATGAATGAACTGGAAGGGAGCCTGGTGTGGAAAGCAAATGAGCCAAAGGGATAGACGCACAGAAGGAAAGAGAGTGACTCAAGGTGGCACTGCTATTTTGAATCTAATCTTCACTGGGATGGACAAATCAAACTATTTGTGGTCCTTGTCAATTTCATATTAATACATTGTTCTTCCCCACCTAACCATTCATGAGTATTTTTGAAAAATCCAAATGCATGAACATTTGCTTTATTTAAATGCATTTCCCACAAAGCATGCATATTGATATGCATCTAACCCTAAAATTCATATATTATATGCATTTTGGTTTTCCTTCTCTCACTCTCTCTTATTCCAGGCGAGAACAGTATCACAAAATTCAGAGAAGTGTGAAAACTGAAGATTAAATGTTTTCTGATTCACATATTAGCTTGAAAAGTATGAGTCAGGTTGGTTTATTTAAAATTCATACCAAATGAAATCCCCTACTATCTATAACTGGGGGCAAAGAAAAAAATATTCCAGAAAGTGAAACACGGGAGTAGATGCAGGAGAGAGGAGGTGAGCAGCAGTAAAATAGAAATGGCAGTATTTATTCAATGTTGGATTTTATTTTGCTTTTTAATATTTTAATATTAGTGTAGGTTTCATTTTTTAGCTCACAAAGCCATTTAGGATCAGGCCAATTAAAAATGCCAAAACAAAAAAGGGGCATAATGCATCCTTTGTTCACTTGGATTTATCATCACTTCAATTCATTTGCAACATCTAAAACTGAACCAGTGGATTTTCTAGTCAAGGCGGCTTCAGTATTTCATTTCAGAATATTGTGTTTCATTGTTCACATACGCACACAGGCAACCTGCTTTTATCCCTAATATATGATGAACTGCACACTGGAGTTCTCAATAAGCACAGTCCAGTCTCACATTTACTTCATTGTTCCATATCAATCTGGGAGTAATGAGCAAGAATAGGAACACATCCTTAGTCAATTCTAAATCAGCATTTCAAACTTCCCATGTCCTACTTTACTCTGAACGTTCCTTTCCTAGGAAGTTGCTTTAAGAGCACAATCCTATGCACATTTGAACAGAAAAAACGCCTATAGTTCACAGCATGCCCCAGGCAGCCATGCTAGGAGTTGCAAGGTTTTGTTTCTTTGTAAGCATGCATCCACTTGCACATGGGCAACGCAATCCTCTGGTCCTCAGGCATTATCTAGAAGGGCACAGGATTACTCAGAGCTCCAGCTCTGAGCTTGGAAAAGCATTCCATCCATGGGATCCATGCTCCACTGCCTCCACACACATCACCCACAGCTGGCACAGAGAGAATTTGGAGAAGAGGCTTGAGGGGGTGAGGGATTGTCACTGACATGACCCATCACTCATGCTCATGGGGGACTTCAATAACGATGGAACAGTCTTATGGTCTCCTGATCTCTGGGACACCACGAGGGGTTTTGGAGTCCCAGCCCAGAGGTCCTGCAATCTCCATGCTGGGCCTCCGAAGGCTGAGCACCCATCCAGCTGCAGCCCTGCAGAAAAACCACATCAGCACAAATGCACCTCGGAGAGAGGGAAAAGGTGCGTGCCAAGGTCAGGGCACTGTCTCAGCCTGCACACTGAGACACATTGAGTCTCCTATCAATATCTCCACCTCCTTTCATTCCCAGTCTTTCATCCAGGTGCCCCCACCCCAAAATGACCACCTCGGAAAAATACCTTGGTGTGCAGCAGTGGATCTCACCAATGCCACGGAAGCCTCCCAGTGTGAAGGTGTCTGTGCAGTGGGGATGAGCACACAGGAGCGCATCCTTATTTTTTTTCTCAGAGTCCATTAATCTTGAAGCATCCAGTTTAGGAATTGCCTCTGTACATTCTTGGGTTTATTTAGCCATTAGATCCCTTTACTTGGCCATGTTCCGCTTTGCATCCTTCTGTATCTTTAGATGTGGATGTCAATAAAGGAGTTTTATGTTCGTGCAGTGAGAAATTGTTATTACCTCTTGGGCTCATCCTCTGATTCACCCTGCCTTTAAATAATTTAAAGGAAGATCTGATATGCATTTTAACAGGGTGATGGAAATGGACAAGCAGCTTAGTCTTCCTAAGTGCCAGTTACTGACAAATCCAGATGAAATCAAAAAAGCTACAGACCCTGAACATTTTGCAAAACAAGAGGTTTGTTTTTCCATCCCTAACAACACCAAGAATAACAATAATGGTTATTATTCAGTGGTTCTTTAGTGTAACATCCTTTCCAAGAAAAAACAGAAACACCTAGCATTCTACCAAGGGTGGTGGTTATTCTGGGGGATCCAGAGACAATAACACACTTCTGAGCAAAGATTAAAGAGCTTTCTTAGCAGATTAAAAAAAGATGATTAAAGAGACAGCACATCTCTTCTGCTATTGAGAATGTCTTAAATTGGCAGCCAGCATACAGCATCTTCTACAGCAAAGTCTGTCTCAGGGTCTTGCTCTTAGGAAGTTCCCCTAAGCATACATAGGGTTTCGGGTTTTATTCATAATTATACCAGCTCTCATTAGACTAAATATGTCTTGCATGTTACTCACAGGTAACATTGTAGTATTGTAAAAGCTAACAGTATATACAGCTTGGACATTCCATATCAGGCGACTGGCCTTTGCCAGACCCTTCCAGTGATAACGTTATCAACTTGGCCTAGGAACTGCCCAGTCCCACCAGGTTCCCCAGCCATTTCTGCTTTAAGCTCTTCCAAACAGTGAGTACCTGCTATCTAAGCAATTGAGCAATGACCAAGAGATAGCTCAGTGACTTTTCTAGGTCTTGGCTGACATTTAGATGGCACCCAAGTCTATCTGAAAACAAAATTAGTTAACCATTTTACCACAGCAAATGAAACATACCAGAATCCAGGCAGTGGGGAAAGGCAACAGACAGCAAACCCAGCAAACCCAGTGGAAAAGAACTCAGAACAAGACTGGCTATCCAGAGAAGACCAAGACGCAAGCACAGAATGGTCATATTCCACTCCCTCCTTGTAATCACGGGGCTTTCTGGTCTTTTCCACCACATGCAGAAGTGCAGAGAAAGTCTAAGTTTGCTTTCACAGCCACTACAAAGTTAAGGATGCCCAGCCAAATAACAGCCTCTCTAGCAACAACAAGGCATGGAGGTTCCCCACAGCATCTGAAGGAGGACCCAGGTGAGGGTTTGCCAAATCCAGAAAGGGGAAAATGGCATCATATTCCAACCAGGCAGAGCCTAAGGCCCATTCTGAAATGGCAAGAGTGTCTGAGGCTTCCTGGACCATGCTGGAGGCTCACTGAGTTCCATATCCTGTTCCCACAGTTGCCAGATCAATCAGGAAGCACGCTGTAAACTGCAGCGAGGATTCCAGCCCCTCACCCCTATTGTAGGGGAGATAATAGGACCTTACTTCCAAAGGCCAGGGACATGGGAGCTGCAAGCCAAGTAAGTCAGATCTCAGATTGCTTTCCCTACAGAACCCCTCTCAGCAGCGGGTTGGTAGTGGGATCATTTACCGCTCTGCCTTAGGTGCACTGATGCACCCGCACCAGTGCCCACCCCCTGGGCCAGCCAGCTGGATGCTTGCTCCTGCCCCATGCCCCAGACCAGTGATCCTAGGAGCTCCATGGCTGGGGCACAAGCTAAGAGTGAGCAGGTGCCAGCTGGATTGGCTGCCCAAGCAAGAGAGAGCGGCTGGCCAAGCAGGTGGCAGGGCCACTGCCTCTGCCTCCAGGGCCTATGAGGAGAAGGAAGGGTGGTAGCAGCTGGCGGCAGTTACTCGATGGGCCTCCAGCGTTGCCTGGTCTAAGTGCCATGCCAGTTTCTTCCCCTTCTGGTAGAACTTCCAAATTCTGAAAATCCTTGCCTGGGTCCTTCTTCTCAAGCTCCACACCTTGCTGTGAGAGGAGATGACTCTTGCCAGTGGCCCTCCTGCTGCAGCAGGTGCCACAGAGGGAGAAGGGCTGGCGACTCTCTCTAGAAGACTTGCTGGGCATGGCAGGGGGGCAGCAGTGGGAGGGCGGCGGTGCGCAGCACAACTGCGCCTGGGCACTGGTGTGCTAGACTGGGGACCCAGGAGACCCATCCAGGTTTAGTCCCCACGTGACCATGAAGCCCAGTGGATGACTTTGGACCAGTTGCTCCCTCTCAGCCTAGCCTGCCTCACAGGGCTGTTATTATGAGAATTAAATGGAAGGAGAGCCTCTATATGTTCCTTGTAAGGAGAAAGAAAGTTTGGATATGGAAATAATATAAAGCAACAGCAACTGCTTCTTGCCTTTCTCAGTGGGCCACCTGAAGCGAGCACGTCAGCCTGCACAACAGGAGGCCCAGCCTTGGTGAATTCCTTGTCTGGTTGTTATGCCTCGTGAAATTAAGCACTAAGCAGACCAGTTTCAGCGATCAACCCCAAGTTCCCACTGTCTGATACTTCTCTTGCTACGGATGTTCTCTGCACCAGGCATAACATAAAAACAGAGAAACCGAGCGAGTCAGAAGGGGTCTCCTGGGCCATCTAGTCTGACCCCCACCTCCAGCCAGCTCTGCTCACGACATGCCCACCATGTGCACGTCCATGTGCTTGTTCTCATCCTTTGGTTCGCCACTGTTAGTGGAAACAAAATGTTCATCTTCTAGCAGGACTGTGGACTGATTCAGCAAAGCCATTCCTGTCCTATTTGCATGTATAGATTGTGGGCAAACACGGAGCGACTGGCACAGACAATTTGTGATGCAGCAGCTTAAACTAACAAAAATTGCAGAATTGACCTCGCTTCTGGGGTTTAAGAGAACAGTTCAATCAATGCAAAGGAGAGGCGGAGAAAGGCTGCGTGTCAGTTGCCGCTTTCTTCCACCAGTCTGAGATGACTTAAATTGGTAGTAGAGGCCAACTGCAAGATCATGCCCGAGGCAGCAATTCCTTTCCAGTGCTCCTGATTGAATTAACAGAAGAGAAATGTACAACAAGTATCAGCAAAAGCCATCCTGACAGGGAAATCGCTTAAGGCTGGAAATGCCTTTATCATCCCACCGGGAAGTCCAGAAGTCTTCTGGGCCAGCCTGACTTGTACTGGAAATAAGAATCCCAGCGCTGCAGTGGGGACTGAGAAGATGCGAGTCTCGCTTTGGCAGAGAAGCCACACGGTTCTACAACATACGCCATTTTCTGCTGCAATTTTCTTATCTAGCACAAGACAATCACATCTCAGCCAGGGCTCCTATCCACTTCCTGCCCCCCCTTGTGCCACTGTCATCATTCCAAGGCAGAAAAAAGGAGAATCACCTCGATCTGTTAAGAGGCAGGCTGGGCTGGGACAGACAGGAACCACGGAATCCCAGAGTGAGCCAGTGGAATCCCCGTGCAGACTAGAGGGAGCTGCCTGGCCAGCACAGCACCACGTTTCCACCTTTGACCTTACTGGGTAGAATTTTCCCAAAAAGGGAATGAAAGATGGACCAAGTTCACTACCAGTAGTACTGAGACATGACTTACGAGGTTGAAAGCCAGGTATGGGGGGAAAGCATATTTGCCCTCCCGCCCTCTGAGATCGGCAGCAGAGGCCCTCCTCCGGGAACCCTCCGTGAAGGATATTAGGATGGTAATTACCCGGAGGAGGGCTTTCTCTGCAGTGGCGCCCCATCTATGGAATGAGCTCCCCAGGGAGGTCCGCCTGGTGCCGTCATTATTTGTTTTTCGGCGCCAGACTAAGACCTTTTTATTTCAACAATATTTTAATAACTTTTAACATTAGTAATATAGGTTTTAATCTGCAGCCAGGGTGGATCTGGATTTTATTTGTATTATGTTTTATTTTATTCTTCTTATTTATGTAAGCCTTCCTGAGGCTCTGTGAAAGGACGGCATACAAATACTCTAAATCGATAAATAAATAAAAATAAAGCAATGAAGGTGCAATCCTATGTGTGCTTAGGAAAGGGACCGGAAACCCAACAGCTAATATAGTCCTCTTCAGGACACCACGTGCAGTCTGCTCCCCACAGTGAAAAACAACGAGATTGCAGAGATAGGAGAGGTGCAGAAAGTGGTAACTCAGATGATCAAGGGGACTGAGCAACTCCCCTGTAAGGAAGGTTGCAATATTTGGTGTAGAAAAGAGGCAAGTAAGGGGAGTCCTGCCAGAGGCGTATAAAGTGGAGCACGGTGCAGAGAAGGTGGGTAGGGAGCCACAGTCCCTGCCCTCACCATCCTAGCCTCCACTGGGGCCATCGCAGGGACTGATTGATAGGAAATGCAGAGAGATAAAAGGAAGACCTTCTCACAGCACATAGTTAAATTCACAGTGGAATTTACTTCCACGCAATGCAGTGGTGGCCACCAATCAGGTTGCCTTTAAAAGGGGATTGGACAAGCTCACAGGGGAGGAGGCTTTCCATGGCTACTAGCCCTGCTGGCCAAATGCTGCCTCCAAGATCAGAGGCCTGTGATGGCTGGGAAGCAGGAGCGAGGCGGGTGCTACGGCAGCCGGCAGTCATATCCTGCTTGTGGGCTGCCGGCTGGCCACTTGCGACTCATGCTGGAATAGAGGGACGCTTGGTCTGATCCAGCACAGCTTACCTTGTGTCTTTAAGTTTATGCTTCCACACAATGGAAATCTGCTGGCCTGGCTGAGAGAGAATGAGGACCCCTGAGAGGAAAGGAAGTCCCTAGCCCAAATTCAACAAAAACAGAAGGACGTGCTTGGTGGTTGGAAGGAGGTAGGGGACAGGCCACTGGCCACCAACCTAATTAAATATTCCAAATTCCTATTCCAGATTACTATCCCCTATTTAATGGCTCATTGATTCTAGAGGCCAAACCAATTTCCTCTTTCATTTTCATCGGGGTCGTTACTATAATGATACACGATAAAAATTAGACAACATGCTGAAATGTGATTTAAAAACATCTGTATGTTCAATGGCTGTGTATTTTGGATGGTGCAGGAGTCTGGCAGCTGCACATGAGCTCCCCTTTGTCCTGCCTGGCAAGGAACCACCACCAGCACTCGAGGCAGAATAATCGCACGGAAGCAAGGAAAGGTTTGAAAGCGATTGTGGCCACTCATTAAGCCCTCTTTGGTCCCTCACAGACACCCTTGCTGCTCAGGGCGGACCTGATCGATACATGTGACCAAAATTGCAATTGCAAAAGACATCTGCAAAGCATCCATCCGTAGTCCCTCCCTATACTGGTTCCCTTCCTTCCTGCTATTCTAGAGCCAAGGTAGTCCTGCCTTGTTTAGTGTTGGTCCTACTTTGAGGACATCCATCCAATGCAGGAGTCAACGTTCGTTTTGTCCAAATGGGTTTACTTTAAGTAGGATTAAAGTGGATACTACCTGCAGTGGATACTACCTGCAGGTCGTCTATAAAATGCATCCGCTTCTTAGCTTTGCTGCCATGGGACCTGTTTTTATGGTTCGGGGAGTATCCATATAACAGAAATACAGGATGGAATTGGCTGTTATATACTAGACCAGAGCACAGATTGGGGCTGCAGAGTGGGTGGCGAGCGGGTGCTGCAGAGTGGGTGGTGGGGAGAGAAATTTCTGGGCTCTTGTTTTATTGTGAGCCTACCTAATGAACACTTTCAAACCAGTGTGCAAGTTAGAACACTATTTGGTATTCCCAGTTCTCTGAATTTTCCAATGCAGTTCTCCAGTGGGGGGGAAAGTATATATGATAGGGATGTGTGTACAAAATATACACCTTTGTGAACGTACTCTAACTAGGTGTTTGCAGAAAAATTCTCCTACCTTTTTTACCCTTCTCATTTTGATGAAAAAGAACTTCAGAAGTGAAGGAAAATGTGGAAGAATTCTCCCAGGTTGGTGGGTTGGTTCTAGAGTCTTGCATTTGCCTTACTTATGAGGTGGCCAAGGACTGTGTCTCAATGTCCTGCCTTCCACTGTACAGCCATCTCCCCAAAGCCATCTTTGGCTCCACCTCCCCAGCTTCCAGAACTTCAATTAAAGCCCAGAGGAGACATCAGGAGGTGCTTCCTTGCACATGGCCTTTCCGGACTAGCTCAGGACACGCAAGCAGCCCGGGGGAGCACCAGAGCAATGGAGGGACGTGCAATTGAACGAAAAATAGGTGTAGCACCTTCAGTCCCCTGCCAGGGATGGCGAAAGCTCACAAAGAAATTGAAAATAAAGTATAAAAGCCCCAAGAAAGGTATTGAAAAAAGAGAAGCTCCATTCAGCAGAGAAGAAAACGTTCCATAAACTGGCATGGGACTAGATAAATACAGTGTTCCCCCCACCCCCACAACGACATTGTGGTGATGCAAAATGGGTGCCGGGGTGTCAAAAGAAGTCGAGGGCCTTTGCCACTGGGAGTGGTGGCATAATCCTCCTGCCCCCCCCCAAAAAAAACCCTTAAGGAGGAAACAAGAAAAGGGGCTGTGCTACAACCTCTTCCAAAGCAGAAAGGGCCTTTGAAAGTCTGTAGAGGAGGGATGCTGGTAGAGGCAGACCAGTGATTGAAAGAACATGGCATTTTTCATATCCAGACCTCTCTCATGTCCACCAGAATCCCCTCCATTTCTTTTGACCCCGTAGGTTCCCAAGACCTCTTCTGTGCCCTTGGAAAGCAAGTACTGTGTTCCTTTCCACAACAGCTGCAAGGAAACATGGATTGTGGGCGGATCAGAGTTTACTGTCCAAATTTACTGTCCAGATTTTACTCCCAAAATTGCGGTAGATCTACAGCTTTGCGGGAGGAAATCTGTAAAGATCTTAAGGCCCTGGTAGGGTTGCAATGAAGCATTTGCAGACTTCCTTGCGTGCTCAGCCCTGTCTCAGAAAGCAGGCCGGGTTGAGGGGCCGTCGGTGAGCGCTCACAAAACAAAGTTTGCCCCACTGGCAACCTTGGTCCACGTCACACGCAGCACGAGCCAAGGCTGACGCATGTGACATGGAAGAGGGACACCCCTTGCAGGGTGTTTGTGCAGGCTCGATTCCTGGTGAGGGCCACACAAGTGCTGTGAGTGCTTGCCAGGACTTGGGCTTCTGGCGACAACAAAGCGGACCAGAGTCCTGCAGGCTGAGTCCAGGGATTCTGATGCATTCCCATCCCACAACAGAACATCCCAGTTCCCTGGGATGCTCCCCAGGGATCTTGGGGTTGCTCTGTTAGAGAAATCAATGTGGTGCTTCAATTTGTGGCTTTGATTCCTGTGAACCACCCAGAAAGCTTGTCTAGTGGGTGATACAGAAACATAATAAATAAATACATTCAAATGAGTAAAACTGTAACTGTGCATCTAAAATGATGAGCAATACCTCATGACTAGCCAAGTTTCTGGATGGCAGATATCTCTGCCAGAGTCATCAGCGACTGCAATGGATGCAACTTACATTCCGACAGCCTTCCAAAGTAACCATGCTGTGATAATTTCTGGACCTTTTTCTGGCAGCCATGAATGCTTCCTTCCCAGATGCTATTGTAGTAATTCCTCACATCTCACATCTTCTTCCAGGACCCATAAAGCACAGCAGTTCTGGCTATTTGCCTTTTTTCCCAAATGATCCCAGAAGGCTTAACAGGTTTCCTCAGCCTCCAGGTGATGTACCTTTAAGCTGGAAAATGTCATTCATTTGAGAGCCAGTGTGGTGTAGTGGTTAAGAGCATGGGACTGGGACTCAGATGATCTGGGTTCTGGTCCCCGCTCGGCCATGGAGCCAGCTGGGTGACTTTGGGCCAGTCACAGACTCTCAGCCCAACCTACCTCACAGGGTTGTTGTGGTGGGGATAAGATGGAGGAAGAGATGTAAGCTGCCTTGAGCCCTTTGTAGGAAAAAGGCAG